>NW_004797311.1:98741-131039 GCF_000002075.1 Aplysia californica | reverse complement strand
ATTGCGGGTTTGGGGATGGTTCGAGCCTCAGCTCGGTCCGACGTTGTGTCCTTGGGAAAGGCACTTTACACGAACTTCCCATTTGGCTCGGTCCTATCGGAGACGGACGCGAAACTAGGAGATCCCGCCCCTTAAATAACCTAATAGGGGCGTTAAACTCATACCATTTTTCTTCTCTCTCTCTCTCTCTCTCTCTCTCTCTCTCTCTCTCTCTCTCTCTCTCTCTCTCCTCCCCCCCCCTCATTCTCTGCCTTCCTCTTTCTCCCAACCTCTTTCACTACCTATATCCTTCGCTCCCCATTTTCCTTTCTCTCTATCTCTATCTTTTTCAATCTCCCATTGCCTTTCTCCTTCTCCCTACCTCTCTCTCTCTTTCTTCTCTCTCTCTGGCTCTCTCTCTCTCTTTCTCTCTCCACACACAGATCACTTACCAACACCACAATACTATAGTGAAAGGATATCTCTCTCAGCAGTCTGACATTACAATATAATATTATTCCACACTAGCACATGTACAAAAATGCTGAGTACACAAAATGTATTTTAGTTTAAGTCCAAGAGTTTTCACCTGTAACTGTGAGTACGAGGGATATCACAAGTTATTCAGCGCATTTTCTTTGTGCAAAGATTAATCCACACGGCAATCTCCACCACACAACCCAAGCACTGAGACTACTTAATACACTAATCAAATTAATGTGAGTTTGCAAGTAAACCAATCAAACAAATGTGGAACTGCTAATGGACTTATCAAATCAATGCAAGATTGCAAATCAATCAATCAAACTAATGTGGAATTGCTAATAATAGACTCATCAAACCAATTAATGCAAAACTGCAAATAAACTAATCAAATCAGTATGGGATTGCGAATACACTCCACAAATCAATGCAATGCAACATTGCAAATAAACCAATCAAATCAGTATGGAATTGCAAACAAACTTATCAAATCAATGCGACATTGCAAATTAAGCAACCAAATCAACAGTAAAACATGGCTTACTTATTCTCGCCATTTCCCCTGCAACAAACAGACGTGAGAAATTTGACATCCTATCCTTCACAAACAGTACTTCAATATCTTGTCAGTCATTAGTGTTTTAGCACGTATAAAAAGGCAGTTTGCACTGTATGCTTCCCAGGAAGTTGAGATTGTTTCAGAACGCTATCAGGATTGCTGGGGTGATAATAATATAGATTGTAATGCACATAGAGCTAGCTGTTGAGCAGGAATTTGAGCTATACAAAAAGCATATATTTTCATTTGACAACACATAAATGGAACATTCCATGGAGAATGAAACAGCAGTGACACACACAGCGAAGAGTTGATCATCTGCTGTAAAAAAATTCTCAGCAGTCACAGAATAATTCTTCTTTTTTTTTCCTTGTTAGAGGCAACCGTCCCCTAACACACCCAACAAAAAAAAGGGAAAAAAAAAGAACCCCCCCCCCCCACCATGGTTCTATCACTGTTTAAAATTATTTTTTTAAACTGGCCACGGTAAACCAAGTTATGCATGCCACTAGTTTCATTCTTTATGGAATGGCCCATATTTTAAAAAAAAAAAAAAGGAAAAAAAGAAGAAAAAAACAAAAAAGGGCAGACAAATGAAAACCAGTGTAAACAGAATGATAATGTAACACAAAGGGTTGGCTTTGAACATAATATACTATGTAGTCAAGTCAGACCTAATTCAGCAAAGAAAAAACGGCAATTGTAAAACAAATAAAAACATATTTCAATCAGACGTTACCAAGGGGCGGGGTTTATGCACACATATTATCATATAGTTATGTTGGATATAAATCTGCAAGAAAACAATGGCAATTATAAAAAAGAATGCGCTCATCCATTGTCCAGAATGATACAGACAAACTGTTAAACGAAATACTGGGTTTAAAATAGCTTTATACAATATCATACTACAGTCAGACCTGCTCTTACGGCCATTTTTATATGACAAACAACTGTACAAACAGCTGCCCCCCCCCCCCTGTATTTTTGTGTCACATTACATGTATAATGATACAGTTTAAGACATCTACCCGTCAAAGACATCCACTTTTCTCCTGGACAATGGGTAGTCGCCTCAGACAACTTTGAGAGTATATTCTTCCATGCACAACCCCCACACCCTCTCAAAGTATAGTCTGTTCCCTCAGGATTTCGGCACACATTCCCTATGGTGTTGCTTTGTCTTCCTCACTAGCAATTTCTGATTCAAATAAAAATCAAACATTCTTGCAAATAAGAATACTGTCGACCGTAATTGTGAATCTCTTTAAAAAGATATTCATGTCATAGACACAGATGAGAGAAAAAAGTATTTTATTTCACAGTATAATCAAACCTTTGACTCACTACTTCAAAAGCGTGACTGAATATTGCAGTGAAACCAAATTTACTCAGGAACATTCTATCATAATTATTCTGTGCGATGATAAAGCTAAATAGTACCAATGGAAGAAATGGTGAAATAGCACTCAGATTGGAAGGAAGTTAGTGTAGAAAATGAGGACATTTTTAGGTCTTACTTAAGTTTGGGCACTTACAAATGCCCACATCCACACAATTTAGATCATTTAGAAGGCGGGCTTCGGGCCTTGCTTATCAGAGCCAGCCTGGGCCAAGAGGGATACAACATCCCAACAGAAAGACAGAGACAGCTACTCGTTGTCTAGGTGAAAAGTGATTGTCTTAGATAGGTAGAAACCTAGGATAGTGTCATTATAATATTTAAAAAAAACACATGGGAGTGGGGGAAATGATCGTTCGATATGTGAATGTCTCGGACAGGTGACCTTGGACAAATGACCGTTAGAGCACGAAGACTGTAGTTTCACCAACAAGGAAAGACAGAATTTCATACCGCTGCAGATTACTCTCTCCTGAAATCAAAAGCACAAACGTCTAGTATTCCTCTGGTTTCAGGTAAACAGAACTGTGGGACTATACTCATACAGAATTTCAAGTATCGGGTACCATAAAAACATAAGCAGCTGACTACAAGTGGCGTCGGTGGCCTAGTGGTTAGGCTCTCAGACTCGCAACCGTAAGGTCGTGGGTTCGAATCCTGTCAAGGGCCCGACGTTGTGTCCTTGGGAAAGGCACTTTACACGAATTTTCCTCACTTCACCCAGGTGGGAATGGGTACCTGGCTATAGACAGCGAAAGATCTTGTCAGTTTGTTAGTGTTTGAGCGCTTAATCGGCTGCTCGCACTGTATGCTTCCCGGGAAGCTGAGAATGTTTCGGAGTGTTCTATGGTCCCTGGGGTAATAATATAGTGTAAAGCGCATAGAGCCTGCTGCTGAGCGGGGATATGCGTTATACAAATGCTATCTATTATTATTTTATTATTATTACAAAAAAATACAACTCACCATGTATCCATATGCAAGTGATATTGTTGATGGGGTCCAGCTCGTAACCTTTACAGCATTCCTCAATAATCTTGTACCTGATTATTGTGCGATTCTTTTTCACCAAGCATGGAACGGAACTGTGGGGGGGAAAAAAGAAAATTTTTGTTTTTAGCAAGCGTTTTATGGCACCCCCAACTGCATGAAGTCTTACGAGTGAGCAGGACACATTAAGTATTTTTCAGTTTGGTAGAAATTAATTTGGAATTTTGTGCGGGTGATGACCGATGCCTGCTCTTATCGATTTTATAACCACCAAGGGATCTTTAATAGAGTGCAATTTATACACGGGACCTCAGAGA
The DNA here is from genome assembly GCF_000002075.1 of Aplysia californica. Lineage (NCBI taxonomy): Eukaryota > Metazoa > Mollusca > Gastropoda > Aplysiida > Aplysiidae > Aplysia > Aplysia californica. The sequence goes on along the minus strand of NW_004797311.1, from coordinate 127,309 downwards.
TTTTTTTTCTCTTTCCCAAAAAGGCTAGGTGTCAGATCTTACCTAACCTAAGATCAGGGGTGTGGCTCAAAGACAGCAGTAATAAGGAGCCATTGAGTAGCAGAAAAAAGGCTGCTGAAAGAGTCAGGAGCCCAGAGAAGGGGGCAAAGAGGGAGGGGGGCCCTAAAAGAGGGGTCAGAAAGTGAAGATGAAAGCAAACGACTAAATATGATTAGAGAGCAAGAGAGAGGAAAGGGCAGAATGTTTTAGAGAAGAAAATTTTCCATTACTGTCAGGTTTCGGACCCAAATCCTATTGAATGAGAGGCGAACACCATACCTTTAAACCATGAGAGCCCCCCCCATTTTTTTCTTTCTTATTTAGTTAGTGGAAGGAAAAGATATCCAATGAAGCTGTGTTGAAAGAATCCTGCATGGGACCATCGCTAATAAAAACAATCAGGAAGAGAAAAATGTAGTAGTTTCTGGGACACTTGGGCCCGCATAAAGGCTTTGAATATCTTGCTCTGACTGAAAAAATAGAAGATAAAAGAGGCAGAGGGAGACTAAAATAACTTGCTAACAGAACTTGGGAGATAGAGATGTGTTATGGGGAAAGACCAGGACAATATCATATACTCTTCAAAGCAAAAAAAAAGCAAAAAAAAAAAGGCGTAAAAACAGCATCACTGTAAGTCATAAACCTTGGATACCAGTAGGCCTACTTATATTTTAGTCAAGAATTAAGAGGCGCCAGGCACGTTAACAACAGTTGTACTGAATTTTCACTTTGACAAATAAAAATATGAAAAATAAACCCCAAACAAATTGAGCTTTAAAAAACACCCTGCAATAACAAGCTTTGCCACATGCAGCCACCATTTATGAAACTTAAAAAAAAACAGTTTTTACTGTACTTACTCATACTGAACACACTTTGTGCTCGCAAACCATCCACAGTCAACTTCATATGACTCATTACACATTGCTGACTCTACAAAAGTCTTCACAGATGTCTCTGATTTCAGCCTAGTGCACCATCTTGAGCTGAAAGAAAACAAACAAAACAATATATGTCAACTGTGTGTGGCTTATGAGCTGAATTTCATGGGACAGAGTTTGAAAAAAACCCACCCAACTAAATGTGCCCGTGCAGATTGAAGTTCACCTACATTAATGCCCAATAAAAATGATTAAAAAATGAACATTGGGACACATATGCTATCACAAAGAGTAAATTAATGTCTCTTTAGTTCAGTTTTAAAGTGACTTTTTTTACGGCATTTGCAACACAAGTAAGTCATACGTGCCAAAGATTACAGATGTTAATAGAGAGAAGTATACATAGAAAAGAAGGAGGAGATATGAGGATGATAGATGTTTGATGGGAAAGAAGGAGCAAACCATACCAGAGCACCCACCAACCGCCAACTTGAATATCTTTTCCAACCCCGGAAAGAGTGATAGAAGAAGAGGCAGAGGCAGTCAACAACAAATTCAAAAAGTCAAAATTCTTAGACAACTATAAATAGTTTGGATGCTTCAACATTTCTGAGGATGACCAAACATAGTGGACAGCAAAATCAAAGTCTGCACTTAACATTCAAACATGCACCTGCAGTAATCTTTATGATTCAAAGATCAAATAACAATCTCCACAACTTAAATCCTCCCTTTTCTTCCTCCTCCCTTACATCTTCCATGATTGCTCTATACACACTCACAGAGATACACATTCACTTTTCTGCTCACAACTCACAACATTGGGGAAGGGAGGGAGGGAGGGAGGGAGGGAGGGAGGGAGGGAGGGAGGGAGGGAGGGAGGGAGGGAGGGAGAGAGAGAGAGAGAGAGAGAGAGAGAGAGAGAGAGAGAGAGAGAGAGAGAGAGAGAGAGAGAGAGAGAGAGAGACCACATTCACTACTAATTTTCAGATTTTTATAACAAATGTATTTGTTCCTTCATGTAAACTTTGCGGTAGAGTGCACTGAGTATTCGCAGTGTAAAAATGTGCCGTATAGATGCGACCCATTATCAGACATCGAGTGCTCTTTAAAAAAACAACTCTGCAAACACACACATATATATATATCTTACCTCACAAGCTCTGCAGAAAACAGGACCACAAAGCAAAATGCAGCAACAGGAACCAAATTCTTCATTCTGACGTTTGTTTGAGCTATGGAGGAACAGAATAAGAATAAGACCTCATCATCAGCAATACCAAACTCAATATTTATACTCCCTGTACTCCCAGGCCTTTTTTCAAAACAGGGGAAAAAAAGTTTTGGAAATTAGACTATTTTTCATAAATAAAGACAATTTGTGAGGGTGCTTATAGTTGAGTTACAATCTGACTTCCATTTGGCTGAAAATTAATGATGTAGTCCTAGAGTGGTCTGGCAAAAAAGGGAGAGCCTTATAATAGATAATGCACACCTACACCCACAATATATAGAATTTAACTATAATGGTTTGAAAGGAATACAAAACAATCTCACAATAAGAAAAACAAATCTAACCAATAAAACCCATACAGAGAGGCACCATATTAAAAACTGGTTAAAATATTGGTACTACTCTGATGATCAATCCAGTTCTCAAATTTAATTTCTTTAGACTATCAATATGATTATCTATCACTTTATAACCTGAAGTATGACTCAGAATTACCTGTTATACATTATAAGTATTATCCTCCCACTTGAGGGAACCAAATGACCGACTCATATACAGTGGAACTCGGATTCAAAGAAGTTGTCGGGTCAGAGCTTCAATTTAACTGAATCCAAGGGTTCGTTATAGCAAACATGAGGTTTTTGTGCAGATAATAACATACATCGAGCAAGTAATGTAGATAATATATTCGACTTCCTCAATCAAAAGTAGTCTGGATTCAAATCAGAGGGCATTTCTGCTTCTTCGATGCCATACCAAAGAAATTCTGGAAAATTCTCGGAAAAAAATGACTGAACTCCACCACGCAAACACTGCCCGAAAGGTCTGATTGGTTCAAAAGAACACCTGCGTCACTATCATCTATGACGTATTGTTTGGTGAACAAATTGTTTTGCTGTGTATAGCCTAGCATATCCCAATGTTTGATTCCACAGGCCATTGTGCAATTCATTACGTATATATCGATCTCAAGACTAGCTTATTTTTGTAATATTGATAGTACCTTGGGGGGAAAAAATGACTATGGGTACTGAGATGCATTTGTATTTCTACTGACTACTGACGTTCCATGCCTGGACCATTTGTGCCCCCCCCCCCCCCCCCCAAGCCACATGCGCCCGCACACACACACACACAGTCACACGTGCGCTGGCTGTCCATCTGACCCCTACACACACGAAGACAAGTGTGTGTGCCAACAGTGCATGTGTTGGTGTGAAAGAAGGCTGCTGATTGATAAGATATAAACAGGCTAAGCGAATAATGGTTCACGATGCAGATGCCATCAATGGTTCCCAGGAATAGATGAAGTTTGTTGCGGGAGAAGAATGAAGCGAAGCCAAGTCATCAGGGGCTGTTCACCCTGCAAGCGACTTCGGTGAATCACTGAATCCGAGCTCGCTCATTTATAGGCAGTGGTCTAGATACCACTGCTTACATTCCCAGTTTGTTTAAGATCCCGTGGTGCAGTCACAACACTGTGTGTTAGGACAGATGCAGGGGAAACTCGGTCAGAGATGAAAAGCTATAAATTTTGGACAGGTAAAAGGGAGTAGCAATACTGTAAGCGCACACACAAGATAAGTGCCAATGGCATGTCTTGTGCCATTATGATTGTGATAGGTCGTCAAGATGACCACTCTTTGTTCACTATTCAAGTCCTAAGCCCATCCAGAGGTCACGTCAGCTCATTTCAGAGTAATGGTGGACCATTTTATTGACTGTGGGCCTGAAAACAAGTCACCATGGACTCTCCCATTTTTGGTACATCGGCTTAGATCCCGTTCCCCTAAGATCCCGCATTTTTCCTTTCTCCCAAGCACTGGGATCCTTGGCGGAGACTATTGTAATGTGTTCATTGAAACCAAGTTATTTTTTTATAGATTTATAATGAATTTAAAAAATAAAAGGGAATCCATATCCTTTATTTGAATCCAAGTTTTCGATGAATCAGAGTTCCACTGTACCAATGATTTCGCTGTGTAGACTTATCTAAGCTTTTTCGTTTAAAATTTTAGTAAAAATGTCAAGTCATATATATGAGCCTTTGCCAATAGGTGGGGGATTCTTCAAATATATATATATATACCTTACAAAGTCATTTCCTATTCCAGTAAAAATGGTGCTACAGCTTTGAAATTTGTGTATGTTGAACTAAATATGATGTTACAGCTATGGGAGCTGAAAAATAGCAGTCGGGCTATTAGAAAAAATCTACAAATATTTTTTGTTCTGAAATCAAAGTATTTTTAGAAGGCAAAACATGATGCGTTGAGTTCGTACTTTTTTTTCCGACAAGTTCAACAATAAAATAATTGCTGAGAAACTCGTCTTTCTACACTTCCACAACTATAACTACATCATATTTATTTGTGGTGCTATATCAGGAATAAAGATACCTGTAGCTGTTTTTTTATTTATGAGCCTTCTAGATTTTCATTTTCGAGCATGAAACTTGTGGCATCATTTCGCAAGGAAATTTTGATTCCTAGTGACTTTGTTTCTATCTGCCATTTTGGGGCCCTGGAACAAGCATAGTATCATTCAATGTTTACTCTCTGCCCTGACTGATTCCGAGGCTGTGACAGTGCGTAATTTTGCAGTAAACGGAAATCCCGCAACGCCTCGTGCTCTGTCATCATTTTTTATGCTCGAGAGAACCAATTCGAGAAATAATTCGGGTGGGGAAACACGTATTGTTCCTGTCAATTCTGTCAAAGCGTATTGTTGTGCGATGCAAGACGAGAAAAACAACGATGGATGAAACAAATTCATCTAAGTTTTCTTATGGCATCATCAAATCTTAACATGTTACATTTGAAAAAAAGCTGTTACGTCCGAAAAATGTTTCCCCCCATTTAAACAAATTTAAACCAAGCTATGATTAATATCGCACTGCATTCCAAAGGTTAAGTAATGGTAGATTATGTTCAAAAGATATTAGGTATTTTGCATAGAGTCATAGTAAAAAATGTGAATAAAGTGGAAATTTTCTTCATCATTAGCATGCAGCATTATGAGTCAAACTGAGTATCCTGAATCTTTGTTTGCCAGAATTTTCAAAAAAGAAATTAAGATATGATAATATGACATTCAGAATATCTGTCTTCTGTGATACTCACTATTCTATATGCTCTTCATACTTATGTTTGAAAATTGAAGCAATGAGAAAACTATTAAAAATGATTTTATAACTTACTTTTCAGAGTATTTTTCATCTTGTTACCATGGTTATGTTTGAAAGATATTTTATATTTTGCAGAAATTCAAAGTAAAATGTGAATAAAGTGGCATTTTTTCATCATTAAAATGCATTGTGAGACAAACTGCATCTTCCTGATCTTTGTTTGCCAACATTTTCAAAGGAGAAATTAAGATATGAAAATGGAAAGTTTTTCATTTCTCTCGGACATTAGGCCTACTCATTACTATGATGACACAAAAATGCAAACACCAGGACATTCAGAATTTCTCTTTTGTATGAACCTCACTATTTAATATATATGCTCTTCATGCTAATTTTTGAAAATTAAAGTAGGTACCAGAAACTAAATTTTCAAAGTAGCTGTATGCCAAATTTATCTGTTCCATTTGAAAGGCCTATATCCACTGAGCATTTTGGTACCGTTCTTTAACCTCTCAGTCAATTTTTAAGGAAATGGTAGTTGTTTAAAATTTGATCAAATTTGTTTAAGTCAGTCACTGGCTGCAACCCCATGTTTGACAGACAATAAAAGAGTACCAAGTGCACTAAACATCTCCATATTAACAGAGTACAATCACTGTAACAAATATATGGAGCCTAATTTTTTTCAAGACTGAGATCATTTCAAATCAGTATTTTATCGCCAAAACCACGATGATCTGTAGTTATTTCGACAAAAACACCGAGCGTTGACCCGGCCGGCGCCGCACTGGCCCCCGCGGCGAGCGAGTCGGCTCTATACTGTAGTGTACCCCGCGTGCGGGGTCACATGCTTTCCGAGTCTCGCGAAAGGATTGATAAAAAATAATTCCAAGCCGATTACTTTATTCTAATAGGAGGAAATAAACTATCTTTTAATGAATACCTTTTTTAAGCCGGTATTTTACATATTTTGGGTAAAAAGTGATCTTTAAACATTTTGACAGTATTTTTAAAAGCTTTCTATTTAAGCACTAAAGGCCAAATATATATACCACGCGAAAGCCCATTGAAAGCTCTACAGTTCTCCGCAAATGAAAAGACGGTATTTAATCATCCCTCGTTCCGCGAAACATTTGAAGGCATGCGTGTCAATTTTTTAACCGGCCGACCACGCATTCCGACTGCGAGGGGCTTCGCTTTCGTGGGCGATTCTCCAGCTCCTAATAATTGGACATATAAACAACTTACACCAATGTAACGAGGAAAAGCTGAATTTTTTCAAGGTGTACGGCATTTGGTGTTTTATAGAGAAAGAGCAAAGAAACAGCAATCGGAATTACCCCGATTTCACCGATACCATGCGGTCGGAAGGCCGCGAGTGCCCGCGAGGCCGTGTTTACGCTACCTCATTAAAGCAATAAAAGAAGACTATAAAATAATTTTTAGTTCAAATTCTAAAAAAATGTGTCATCATAGTTATGTCCGAAAGAGTTTGACTTGATATTTTATAATACCAGTTACACAGCTTAGCATGCCATCTGAAGGTCTGTAAATACATCATGTTTTTGTAAGAGGAGACACATGGATAAAAAAATTTAAATAAAAACGAAATATTAAAAACTTTATCATCATCAACCCTCTGTCTACATTTTAGGTGTACCCACCTATTGGCAAAGGCTTGCATAATATTAATATAATTATACATTAAATATTAACATTATCATAGACCTACTGAAAGTAGTTTTGAAACACCGAAGTGTTGGTACTTTTATAGAATCACCCCCGTCTTGTGGCTGCTATCCATGCCACTTTGGCTTTTTTTTGGTTTATATTATGTTTAGCATGCTTTTGTAGTGGTAACCAGTCATTTTGTCACACGGTCATCTCGTGACGAAATGACTTTGCTTATAATATATATATATATCTCTCCAAAATTGTTTATAACACTAGATCTAGTAAGAGTTTTGGAGGATCAGCCTAAAACTTTTTTTGAAGTAAAAAATACAAATTATTAACGTAAATTAAATCTTCGTCCAAACTGATCCAGTTGAACAATAGTTTAACTAAGGCAAAAACAATGTCTGGTAAAGAGTTAATTTTAAGGCTTTATTTTATGTTTGAAAGTAAGGATCTAGCTTCAAGCAAATTCGCAGTACCGTACACTTCTATTAAATTAGTTAAATTATTTTTAACAGAACTATATAATATTCATATGGTCTTGCCAATCACACCTTTCATCTATACCTAAAAACTTTGTTGATCTGGCTCTATTGTTGGATGTCAGGCCCTGAAACTAACCATTTGCGACATTTTATAAAGCCAAATTCATGTTCAGGGCACTATAAAACCCGTGAAAAGCTACAAAATAACATCTGTTATGAGGCGGGAGTGATTCTATAAAATTACCAAAGTTTTAGTTGCAGTAGCAGGCCACAACCATTAATCATAGATATCTATTCTAGTCACTCCATTCAACAGTCACGAATCACAAAGAACAGAAACTAGATTTAGATCTAATTATATGTAACAATACACCACGCAACTCCTCTCCTCTGCCCTCTTCTCAGTCATCTGCCAAGAAAAAGAAAAAGAATGGCCTCATGACTCACTGTTTGTTACAGTAAGTAGCCTTTTCATGATTCTAGATCTAGTTTTTAGACAGGCCAGGTTTACGCGACACAGACAATTGTTTATTCAATGCAGATGATCTTGACAATGTTTACACAGCCAGGTGGGCAAAGTGCAGATCTAGGCTACTCAATTCAAAGGTCAATAATTTTAAAAGAGCTTATGCCTTTTTATGGACTTACTTTTTGTGCCCCACTCAGAAAAAGTCCAACAGTCAACAACAGATCTTAGTTCAGGACTCAAGAAGACAGGTCTGAAGAATCTGACTATCCACGTCCTTTAGATTATAGACCAAAGGGAAGCTTCTGTAGATTTGGCAGACTAGAATCTAGATCTAGCCTACTTGTGAAGACAACACTGTACTGTCAACTCCTTTTCAATAATTTTCATTGATTTGTTTTGTTGTTGACAGTTGCTCTGGAGAAGTCAACTTGTGACTTGTCGTTAGGCGTGATTTCTAAATTCCAAACGAATCTACAGAATCAACTGATGTACCGTTCCACAATTCAGCTTCGTTTCCTAATCCTCAAGTAGATCTAGATCTAGTCTGGCTTCGAGTGAGGATCGATCAACTGTCACTGTTGCTGTATAACTTGCAATGGAATCCGACCTGCCAGAGAACAATGAAGGCTGCGTAGAGCACTAGAGCAGATCATGTTTTGTTGACCACTTTTACACCCAGAGTTCACGCCCCGGATGTACTCAAAGGTCATCATATCGGGCTCTGCTGCGTAAAAGAGAGATTACTAAGTGTTCGCCTTTCTCTTGTAGTTACTAGATCTAATTGTTGGCTCTGTTCCGTCTCATGAAACGACTATTTTAAGGAAAAATTTAGGCCCTGCATTGTACATGTATTTGTCAACTACAATGAGTGCAAGGAATAAATGATCAATGCTTTTCTCTCTGTTGCATCCTGAATCTCATGAGGTGTTTTTAGGCCCTCGCGTTGACACAATCTAGATCATTTAGGAGGCGACCTTTGACCCTGCCTGTCAGGGTTAACCTGGGCTGAGAGGGATACAATCCTAGCAGAAAGACTGAGACACTCAATAAAAATTCGCTCCACTTGGGAATCAATGTTTGTTTGTTTGGGTAAAGAGAAATACAATGTACATTGACAGTCATGGCAATTTAATGCAAGGAAAAAGTAAGACAGACAGACAGAATACAGCAGAGGGAAAGTAAAGAAGTAAGACCTACCAGTGGTGCCCTCCAACCACCTGCTTGGGAATCGAACTCAGATATCCTACACCACGAACAACAGTCTTACATCGTCTGTTTAATTATTCAGAAAGGTTGTTTTCAAATACCAGTATCTTCCAGGCGAGAAAGTGTCCTTGCCATGACATGACGCTACCCTAAAATTACAAAGTTCTATCCGCTCAGTAGAGCTACCTAGTTTTGAGAAATCTGATATGAAAAATTTAAGTTTCCCAATACTTCAAGCTTTTTTAAAATGCAATTCTTTGAATAGCTGGATAACGACTCAGAATAACCATAAGATTTTGATAGAGCAGATAGAGCATTTTATTTCTGAACTCATGGTCTTAGTAACTCAAATGGTAAAAATTGTCAGATAGAACTGAGGTAGCGATGAGTCAATTTCATATATGGCAGCTTCTGGCCTTTTCAGTACATCTGTCTTGGTTGCATTGTCTTCTTCTTGAAGACTTCTTCTATCGCAAAATCAGAACTAAACATCCTGATCACAGTTCACTAATCCTTTCTCTTCTTTTCCTCTCAACTATTTAATGTTCAGGTTCTCTCAGTAGCGTAGGTAGCCTAGTGGTTAGGCTATCGGACTCGTAATCGTGAGATTGAGGGTGCGGGGGTTCTAGCCTCAGCTCCGTCTGACGTTGTGTCCTTGGGAAAGGCACTTTACACAAATTTCCCATTTGGTTCGATCCCCCTGGTAATGGACTTTTAACTCAGAGGAGGTCCCGACTCTTAAATAACCTAAAAGTGTTGAAAGGGGCGTTAAACCTATACTATTTCAAGTTCTCTCAGTAAGTTATTCTTCGTCTGTCCCTACCTCTTTTACCATCTATTTCTCATAACACATACACACACACACTGTGACACACATACACACACACACAAACACACACACTCACTTCACATTGACACCCCTGCATTTGTAGTGTAATGGTTAGGCATTTCATCATTGCAGGCAGAAGAGAAGAAGTCAATTCCCAGATGGGGAAGTTACTGTAGCCATCCCCCCAAAAAAACAACAGCTCCCCACTCTCTCACTTAAAAAACCCAATTCATTATTATCTTCTTTTTGAGCAAAATTTATTTCACACCTTCAACATCATTTTAAAAAGAGAAACACATCAATACCATGAGCGAGAAAGAAACAAAAATGTAAATGAACGCTAAAAAATTGATGTAAGATTTTGTAGTTAGTTGTAGAAAAGTCTCAAATAAAATCATTCAAACCATAAATATGTGCGGCAATTTGTTTATGTTATAAATCATTTCTTCACATTAAATGTACATGAATCAAATTCAGCAAAAAAACCCACCGAAAAACCACTGATCTTAATAAACAGAATTATTCTCTTCAACTAAAAAATGCGCAATGACAATCAGTCTTTCAAAATATAAAACTTATATCGTTAATTTGTTCAGAAATCAAGGGCATCCACATTTGTATGCTGTATATTATAAGACAGAAACACAAAAAAAGATTGGGGGGGTTGGGGGGGGGGGAGGAGGGTTGTAAGTGCGTGCAAAACCGGGTCGTCAGGCAGTTGGGGAGGGAGAGCAGTGAGTGGGGAATGGGAATAGTGAGGAGGGGGTCAGGGAGGTGGTGAAAACAATGGCAAATGTAACCCCTCCAAAAAAACCAAAAAAACACAAAAAAAACCCCTTCCTAATACTAATAACAACTAAAAACCTAATTATAACATACAATGTTTGATTAAGCCAAAAGTCAGTATGACTGGGCTTGGGTCTATATAAGTAAGATTGAGGAATATCATAATTTCAATATATTAAATGACTTTAAAATGCCTGAACGAGAATGAACTGAATGTCAATTTTTAAAAAAATGTGTACAGATCTGATGTACTGATCCACCCACCTATGCAAACAAAATGAACGCCAATACAATCATTTCAAGGTTATTCTTTAACTGCCCAAAACATTTTCTTTCTGTTTAATTGAGCAGTAGAGTCAGCCGTCTTAATGTAAGCCTATTTATTTGTAAAGTGTAATTCGCAGAAATTTCACATACCCATTGATTCTATTTAGATCATTTATGATGAGCAGACTGCTTCGACACAGCATGTCTGGGCCGACCCACGCTAAGATGGATAAAACATCAAAGCAGAAAAATAGAGATCCAATGTACTTGACAAAAATGATCCCCACAAAAGAATATAGACATGTCCTCTGTGTGTGTGTGTGTGTGTGAAGGCGAAAAGCCAGACAGCTACACCACAAACTCCAGCAGAGTCAACTGCAGTCTTTATTTCTTCACATTAGGGTCTCAGCTTTTAACTCATTAAGGACGAAGCGGACACATACGTCCGACAGCAGCAGTTCAAAATCAAAGTTGCGGGATATTTCGAACCATCCCACTGTCTAGAAAAAAAAAAGTGCGTATATCATAGTATACATTATTGTTATCTGTCTTTTTAATTACCAAATAAAGGAAACAGAATTGAAAACTCTGAATGAATAACAAAGTTTTGCTTCTTTTAGTATTCCGAAACATTGTGTCTTCAAGCGTTCGAATGAACAGAATGCACGTCCGCAAACAGTTAAGCTGCGTTCCTGTGCGGCAGTAGTCATAATCTTTAATTGAAAAAATCAAAAGCTCCTCTTATTTAACTTCAATAAGATAAGTATGTAAATGCATATTCCTTCATGCTAATAAAACAATAGTAGTTCGAACTCACTAGGCAACTGTTGAAGGAGATGAGAGGGATGACTCAACATTAATTGTACTAGTAGGCCTACTAATTAAATGTGCTGACCAAAAAAAGGATTCCTCTGCAAAGTAATACATTCATGCCTTATATTTATTTTGCTGCAGGTGTAATGAATAAATTATTGTAGTCAAGTTCACCTGTCACAGATTTTCTTTCCACATTTTGGGATCTCTGTACTAACAGATCATAGATAAAAACGAACAAAAGCTGTTAGATCTTTTTTTGCCCAGAATGCAAAATTTTTCAGGAGAGAAATAACTATTTCATTTGAAAAAAAATTGTACCAATAGTATGTATCCTTTTTGCTTTTTTTCCCTTCAACATTTATGATTTGAATTTCAACACAATATTTATTGAGCACAGTGTAATCTGCATAAAAAATAAAAAATAAAAATTTCGGGCTGAGTGTATCTCAACAGCAGGTCTACGCATTTCTTTCCTGACAAGAATGCCGCAATAATTTTCCCAATCTTTTTCGTCATCAAATATAGATTATCCAACAAAAACAATGGAAAAATTCAACCGATAGCAGTTCTTACATAAGTTAATAATACAAAAAGCTTCTCTTTGAAAAATGACTTCCCAATATTGTAGATGACACAGTTCGGACAGTACAATAAATGCAAAAACATCAGACAAAAAAATTGACTGTACTTCATACATGCCTTCTACATTCATCAAAACCGGTTTAAAAAACCAATACAGTACAGCATATATCTCTGAACATATTAACCCTTTCTTTTCCAACAAAGTTAAAATCAGCTGGGCAAATAATGTGGCGCTGACGTCGGTCAAAAACACTGTACCACTGTTCCAGCTACAAATGATTGCCTCAATCCAGTCATAAGCCTGAATAAGATAAAAACAGGTAGGCTACATCGAGCTGCAGCCTTGTTTTTCATTTCAGGAGGGGAAATAGCGTCAGAGCAAATGTCAGCGGAGACAATTTACTGTATTTTATTTCTGATAGCTCTTCCCAAGTATGTCTGCAAACACCTTTGTCATCCAGTTTTTCAGCATCACAAACTACTCGATAACTCAGAACTGACTTAAACTGTGTGCATAAAATCAACATAAAGCTGAATAAAAATGAATCCTCTCGACGTACAGTTTGGTCATACACAAGAAGGATTTGCTGAGGTTTTGTAGATTTTGTGGCGTCGGTGGTCCAGTGGTTAGGCTACCGGTCTTGTAATCGTGAGGTTGCGGGGTCGGGGGTTCCAGCCGTGGGTCTGACGTTTTGTCCTTGGGAAAGGCACTTTACACGAACTTTCCTCACTTCACCCAAGAGGAAAAGGGTACCCGGCCACAGACAGCGAAAGATCTTGTCAGTATGTTAGTGTTTTAGTGCCTATAAATGGCTGCTAGCACTGTATGCTTCCCAGGAAGTTGAGTTTGTTTCAGAATGATCTCAGGTCCGCTGGGTTAACAGTATAGATTGCGAATCGCATAGAGCTAGCTGTTGAGCGGGGATTAGCGCTATACAAATGATATCTATTATTATTATTTATCTGATGACTGTAAACAGCTAAATGATGCTATGAGCTAGCTGAACTGGCACACCGTATACCGAGATTCATTCGAGCACACAGGAAAGTGCACACAGGAAGGCTGCTTTGTGCACATGAAGGTAACAGACTGGGGGCTAACACAGGCGGAAAAAGAGAAAAGGAAAGGGTTAACTGCTATGTGTTTATCAGTACCTGTTTCACCTCTACACAATAACATAGGGTTCAGCATACCTCCCTAAACGAAGCAAAAACATAATTTGGTCCAGGTCATATGCAGTGAGCGCCAAACTCAGTGGAAAAAAAAAGAAAGAAAAATTAATGAAATAAAGATTTGAAACTCCAAAACACTCCAAGTAAAAGCACATGTATCCATCTTATTTTATCTTGTCTTATCATTGCTTCACCATGACACTGTCACAAGAACATGACAATCATATCAACCCTATGTAGCACCAAAAAAAAAAAGCAGCAAAAAAAACAAAAAGATAAAATAAAACTGTAGAAATATATTCTATATAAACAAGACAACAATAAACATTTTTTAAAAATGAATTATTTCACACATTGCCCCCCCCCCCCCCCACAAAAAAAACCCCCAAACCAAAACCCCCCCCCCCAAGATTCTTTTAAGAATAAATTACCATTTTCTCCCCATTTCAAACACTCTGGAAAACAATGGGTTTTTTGTGTTCCCTTGCAGACATGAGGGTAACTGAATGTCTCACATAAAATGTAAAACGTAACACTGGGATGGGCTTTATTAATCTTGAACATTTACATTTACTTACACATTAATTACAGTCTCAGCTCAGCAAGTAAGAAAATGTTTTTTTAGTGTATTGTGCCAATGTAAGGTTTTCTTCGAAACAAGGTCTTCTTTTTTCAATAAAACGTCATCAAACAGCACAGTCAATCATATAAACAAACATAAAAAGCTGGTACGACGTACTGTAATTTCAAGCCTTCCGTAAATTTTAAAATGACCCAGCCTCTTTCAGCTTCATGAGTCCAACAAGTACAGTTGCACAAATATTGTAAATAAAGACCCAACACAAGGAACATACACAATTATTTTGCAGGCTGAGATTTCAAATGAAACCACTTTAGGTTTGTCTAGACAGAGCCAGCCTCTTGCAGCTTCTATAACTTATCACACACGGACAACACATTCATCCACAAAGGCATCGAGGGGAAGGGCTAAGGAGAGATTGGTTAAAATGAAAGATTTCCAATTTCCAAACCCCTTTCTTTGGTGGTGTAAACATTTTGCTCATACAACAACATGTGATATTATCTTAACACAAACATTACAATGGTAACAGTCACAAAACGTGCAAGTCCGAAACAGCTACTTTTAAAGAAATCAGTGTTAAAGCGTGAAGCATACCAGAAAACATTATATAACATTTTGCTACAATGTCACATTTTGTAATTCTCACATCGTAAACTTGCACAATATTAACTAAGAAATGAAGCAAGAGGGGTCCAAGTGACCTTTTCCGACAAGAAACGTAACTTGGTCTAATTTTGGGATTACATGGTTCACGACTGTTACCATTGATATCTGAGATGTGTAGCAGTATTGGGTGCAACGAACAGACTTTCTCAAAAGACTATACGGGAGAATCTCGCAGACTACACACAGTGAACATGATGATATACAGTATATTTCGCACAAAAAGTCAGTGTCAAAATGATTTTCCCTAGAATAAGATGATGCAACATAAGTAGGTAAATTCTAAGCCAGCTGTTCAGATGTTCCAAGCCCCAAAATTCTGAACTCTTTAAAAATTGCAGTTTGTTAATATGTGGTGTTGGTTACATGTGCTCCAGAAATATTTTCTCTAAGTTCAGATACTAAAGGCTAGCAAAGGAAAGACACACAATGCAGAACCAATTTACAAAAGAATTAAGAAGTTTTGTCTCCCTCCTGAAAAGTTTTCCTATCTAGGCTCAGAACAGTTAAATAACTTGCCAAAAAATCAGAGTTCATGAAATGATTGAGCCCAACTGAAAATAGTCATGAAAAACAGACAGCTGCAAGAAACAAAAAAATTGAATTCGGACAGTTCGGTTGTACCTTACCACCCCTCATTTCATGACTTGATAAAAACAGATAAAGAGACTAATCTAGAATAAGTAAAAAGAAATTTTAATAACTCCAATTTTTGCATAACAACTCAAAGCGTACTGCTGTAAATAACTAAAACTGAAGGTCTTAACTAGTAAGACTTTAGAATATAACGGCACTACTTTCAGGTACCAACTAATTTTTCCAATTTAAATTTTGTTTTAAGTAGAATTCAAGCATCACACTTGGCTAGTAGCAGTTAGTACATGGAATACTTTTAAACAGAACAGGTTCCAGAGACACAGAAACATGAATTTTTTTTTTACACTCCTAACAAAAACAGCCATTCTTGGTATTAAAATGCACATGAAATCAACGATATAACGACCTATCCATCAACATCATAAACGTACAAGGAATCATGGGTTTCAACACGATTACCACAAAAAAAAAGGCAAAACAAATTGGCCTCGAAATAAACAGTTATAAAACTTTTTACAGTATGAAGTCACAAAAAATGCACGCCCACCAAATACAATGAGACCGCTAGGGTAATAAATTCCACACGAGGTTGAACACACCTTTAGATGGTTATGAAAAGCTCTGTGCAATTCCACATTTAAGAAATATTGGTGGAGAATTACACAGCGGTACGTGATATGTCAGGAAGCCAGCTCACAACGTGACAAGACAAAGCCTTAAATGGAACCCCCGGGGAAATGGAAAGAAAGGAAGGCTGACACTCGTCTATAAGTGGAGAAGATCGCCCAGAATAGAGACGAACCCAGGGCTCTTCACGGTGGCCTATACCCAATATATGGGGTGAAAGATGAGAATGATGATGATAATGAGGATGTGATATGTCTTTTTTTGTCAATGAAATTTCCAACACACTAAGAACAACAGTCCATTAAAAAAATATTCTGACTGAAAGCAAAAAAGAAAGATTGCATAAAAAGACTTAAGTATTGAGTCAACAAATAGTACTATAAAGACATTATTTTATTACCTGCAAAGCAGAAGTGACACGTTTGTTGCCAAATAAGATCACCTGCCAAAAGTAAGTCTACAGACTAATGAGTCTTTTGAAAAGGGGAACAAAGTTAAGGCTTACGTGTCATATACACTATTTATCTCTCGAGGAATCTGTAATATCTTTCATTGTAGCCCAAGTTATTGTTGAGTTTGAACTTTTGCTGTGCAGTTCCTGTATCAAACAAAACTCCTTTTTTTAAAAAGAAAACAGAAGCTCATTGACAAAATATGGGTCGTTAATTGAAAGAGAAAGGTAAAATAGACAAACAGAAACTATGGAGGGAAAGAAAAGACGTAAGAGTAGGATCTGCCAGTGGCGTCCTCCAACAACTTACACACAAAACTTTTGTAATCGAGAGAAAATAAAAATAAATTATATATATATATATATATGTAAATTGGACCTGAAAGCTTTTCAGAAACATCAAGCCATAGACCTGTACCCCTAGACCTTATACAGTCATGGACGCCGGTTTTCGCTCTCTATAAATACTGTTGGGGAGCGTGAATACCATGAGCTGTACCATTATGCACAGATGAAGGGCAAAGCACTCGTCTTGATATAGTCAAATATGCTTGCACAATCCCCCCATGCCCTTCATTTAGCTCAAATTGCGTCACATGGTGGATTCCACTGTGAAGTGGAAACACATCAGAGCCCTAGGTCTGGGACTAAGATACTATAAAACAGGTCTATAGGCCATACCGAAGTGGACTGGAATCTGTCTGTGGTGTAATAAGGGTTAGGCTCTTCGCCACAGCGTGCAGAAAATGTAAGTTGTTTTCCAAACTGGGGAACTCTATGCTATCAAAATCTTAACTTTGTTGATAGAGGCATAAAAAAACATTTACAATCAAATGTGTTAAAAAATTCCAGGACTGATGAAGAAGAATACAATAAATCATAATAATACTGTCATGACAAGGTGAAATCCAGTTACTTGTAAAGTTGAAAGAAATACAGAATGATAATATTTTTCATTCACAAGTACTGATTCACAGATAAAAAACAGGATCTGAATACTATGACCTGAGCCGAATTATTAGTGAACACAAAAGAGACATCTCTTTGAATGCAATTTCTAAAAAATCGTTTCCATCTTTATGGGACAAGTCACTTTTTAAATGCAATTTAATACAAAATTTCTGCATCTTCGCAGTAGATATAAGAGATGGTATCAAAAGTTATCTTTTAAATCTCCAATAAACAGCAATTTCATCAAAATGGAAATTTTGTTTTCTAGTCCTCACTATGTCAACAATGGGGAATAACATTAGGCACAAAAGTTACTTACAAAACCCCAGTGCTGAAAAAAACCCAAAACTTCAAGGGATAAATTGAAATAAAGTGAAATCTCATAGGATCTGAAACCTGAGGAGTGAACTCTCACAATAGAATGCCATCAAAGAAGATGAGACAGCTGATCTTCTGCCTCAGTCACTTCAAACTCTCAATCATATCATGTATAATACACTACAGCTCATCTCCTCTTCAGTATCACACTTGAAGACTAGTATCAATCACATACTGGGTCGTCCAGCTTAATTCCTCTGTTGGCCCATATAGCTTCTCCTGTGGTTTAAAAAGGGGTTGGCCACGTTTCATGTATTAGAACTCTGTGTTTCTTACTGCTGCTAGACCCTCACTCTCTTATTTTGACATGTTTTATATTTTTCAGTCTCTTGACCAGACCACATAGCCCATCAACTCATTGCTCCTGCAATTTTTTCAACTGACTTTTTGCCCATTTTGCTGACATTAATTTACTAAGAAGCATCTGTTACAGTAGGTTGTCTTATTCAAACTGACTTTGCTACTGATGTTTAAAAAAAAAAGTGTTTATATTTGATACTACTTGAAAGGTAACTGAATAAGCTGTAACAATATAGGGGTCGAATGGTGTTTTGTGTTGATGAGTTTCATCATGCATACTGTCACAATTATCCATTAAATAGACTGATACACAGAAGAAATGCTTTCATGTAAATCATCTTTGCAGCAACACTACACAAGTAAGTATTCCACTACATAATTTGTTCAGTAATTTGGAGACAATGAATTACATGAAATGCTTCAGTAAACCGTAACGCACTCTCCACTCACAGAAGACCTCTAGACCTACAGGCAGCTCCAGATCCTAATCTTGTACTAGATCTAATACTTGCAGTCGTGCTAGGTTTGTTAATATTGCTAGCACTAGATCTAGCTTCGGGTAAGTTGGGAGCTATCGAATGATTCATTTCCTACCTCTGCGAGAGTACCGTACCACGCCCACTCAAAATAGGTAAGTTCCATCATTGTTGCCAGCATTGTAACTGTTATTCTCATTCTCACCAGTTGCAAATTACTACTGAAGTCTTGGCCAGTATAACCCACAATATAATCTGAATAAAAAAGCATATCTCAGTGGCTTCGTGGACTGAAAAGGGTAATGGATGCTTTTGTTTTGAGTGAACCATTGCTCTTCAACATTGTTGCTAATGGAAACAAATTTTGATTGACACTTTGGATTTTTTAAAAACCATGCTAAATTCTCATTAAAAAGCCAACTCATTACGAAATTAGCTATGGCGCTTCCAGTCTTGACCCAAATACATTCGAATATCCCAAAATATAGCCGAAAATGGCAGAAAAAAATAATTTGAAAAACAATGACTGGGACATTCCCCCGCAGAAATTGTATTCAGGCAGTGACGACCGAGTAGTTGCACTGGACAAAATGAGAAAATATGGGGGAACATCATACTGAAGAAAAGTCTATGAATATCTTCCTTACCCTTGACTGTCTCCTCAGTCAAAGAGCAAAGGCTGTCTCCACATTCACAAGAAATTTCAGTGTTTTACATCTGATATGAATCCATACATATATATATATATATTTACACAGTATTTTTCTAAACCTAGTTGATCCTGCTCCATAAACACAAAAAAGACACAAGGGGGTAAAAAGGGAACAAGCGAAAACTAATTTGATCTTTTAAATGAAATGTATACACGTATAGGCCTATCACTATACATGCATGACCCAATAGTGTAGTAGTACCGAAATTCACAAGTGAATGATACATTTTCCAAAAGTCAGTCATTTATTAGATAATGGTTCATTTTTGTCTTTCTGACAAATTCGCATTTTCAAAATCGTTAAGAAAGAATAGAAAAACAAAACATCCAGATGAGGAGACAGCTTCAAAAACAAAAATGGAAATGACTGACTGTTCTGAGTTAAAGCAAAGTCTCACGCAGTCCAACAATCTGTTTAAACAATAATGTAAATGGAGAAGTTTTACATCCCCCATTGTCACAACCTAAGTCTATTTAGATGGCAGGCGTCGACCCTGCCTGTCAAGCCCAACCTAGGCTGACAGGGCTACAATGTTACGGCAGACCGACGGGGATACTTGAAGAAAATTCTCCCCAACTCAGGACTTGAACTCTAGCCTTCCATGTGCAATAGCAAAGTAAGTGCCTAATTGCTACACCACAATCACCAGTCAACAATCTGAGAATGTGTGGGATGAAAGGAGAACACAGCAGATTCATAAATTCCTGTTAGTAGCATTTCATCACTAAAAAAACCTCTCTCTCTCTCTCTTTCTCTCTCTCTCTCTCTCAAGGGGGCGCCAGGTCTGGAACAGACATTGGTGATCATGGCTCTCCAGTAAGTCCTCTATTCAGTCATCCTCAAAAACGTTGCCGTTTCCTCATTATTTCCAGCAGGGCAAATTTTTTTTTAGCTGCACTGCAATAGCTTTGAAAGGAGGTTTATGGGACAAAAGATGAAAGATTCTAAATCTTTGATAATAAAATTGTTTGGATCATGTAAATCTTTGACTTTTAAAGAGGACCTCAAAATGACAGAAACCACTCCCAACTATCAAGACAAAATAATTTGGTGCTGTTAATGTTGAAAAAAACCTCCCAAACATGTCCATCATAAAAGGTGTTAACAAAGTCATGCTCAGGTGTGAGCTCACGTCCATCAGGGCTAATATAATAAGCCTTTTTCAAGGCAGAAAAAGCATTTATGACATCACCATAGCATGATTGGTTAATACCTGTGGTGATTGGGCAGCAATACATGATGAAGTTAAAGTAGTTCAAGCTTCAAAACCACAAACATATTGACTATGTGCGCATATTTCCCAACAACACATCAAAGATATATTTATATATATATATATATATATGTATACATCATAAGAAGCAACACTGTTTAAGGCCGGGTTATGCAATCACATGTATGACTGGCACAGTTGAGCCAGTGTCATGTACAGGCTCTCTAAAACAGGCAAAACAAAGAGAAAAAATAATTTTTGTGTAAAGGACACCCACACAATCATATGGGTTCCACACATAGGTTCATTGTAAGTCTTCAAACTTTCTTTTTCATAGTTTTAAATGAATAATAACCACGAGTCTCACAATAAAAATTTGATACTCCTCTCAACCCTTCTCTACAGGGCAAGGGGAGGAAAAAAATTACAAAAACTTTTGAGTTGCTCATTTTTTCGTGTTGTCACAACAAAACAAAACCTCTCACCATCACCATAAATCCTTGACATGTATTGATCTTTATCACAGTCGCCACATAATATATGGAAAACAGAAATTGTACAACGAAAACAAAAAGTAGAAGTATAACACCCCCCCCCCCACAACCAGAATATCTTTGCATATCATGATGAACACACCTGTCATTTTCTGTTCCTATAAGATATAGCTGTAACCCATGACCTCCATGGCGAACCCACAGGTTGCCAACAAGGTCAAGTAGTTCTAGAAATATGGGTTGAAAGGGGGGGCTATACGCTACTTTTACTGGAAAAACAAACCAGTATGGTGGTAATGTGTGGGCCTCTCACGTCAGGAATGCCTAAATGTTGCGGAGAGGTCACGAACGGAAAACTCTGACCACTCTGACGACATACTGTCGGCAAATCGGGCAATCGGCGAGACGCTTTCCGCACTGAGTGCACGTGACCATGTGGCCGCACTCTAGCAGAATACAGTCCACCAGGGAGTCCATGCAAATGTGACAAAGATCATCTGTGCGACTGAGAGTAGCGTCGCCGGCAGAGGTTTCCGTCGTTGCAACAGGAGGTTTTGTATCGGTAACATGAGTCGCGCCGGTAGACGCACTATCCGGTTCTTCTGTGGTTTCACCAGACGGGCCTGGGTTCGAACCTGAAGTGGTGTTGTCCTCAGTCACGGCCGAAGATGATGCTGCCTCATCGGACACTGATGGTGCTGCCGTTTTTGAAGGTGAGCTACCTTTGTTTGGTGGTTCTGATGATTTTGATGGTTGTTGTTCCCCTGGTTTTTTCTCGGTCATTTCGTAAAATTCTGAAATAGAAATTTTCCATTAAGTTGAGGCATTTTCAGAATGTATATTTTTTTCTCAGACATTTCGGTAAAACTTTTGAATAAACATTTTTGTGTGTGTGTCAATACATTCTTTCTCTTTTCTCACATATTTTTGAGGTGGTATCGGTCATCTAGTGGTTAGGCTACTGGATTCATAATCATGAGATTGCAAGTTGCGGGTTCCAACCTCAGCTCCATCCAATTTCCTATACTTAGCTCAGTCCTTTCGGAGAAGGACATTAAACTCAGAGGTCCCACCTCCTAAATAAACTAATAGTGTTGATAGGGGTGGCAAATCTATACAATCTCCCCCCCATTTCATAAAACTCAATGATAAGAGAGTTTATTAAGTGAAAGCATTTTCTGCTCTTTTATTCTCACATTTTCCGTAGAACTGTATAATAATTTTTTTTCAGACAGTGAAAACATAAAATTAAAAAAACAAAAAAACATTTAGTATAATTTTGTGAAAAAGCTTTTCCAGTAAATGAAAGAGTATTTTTTTTCTTGAAACATTAGGCTTGCACCGCAATCAAGCATGCTTAAGTACAAGCTGGGCGATTATTGCTTCCTGTCTCTTTTACCTTTCCTATCACAACTTAAGTGCAAATATTGACACAATACCAATACAGTAGCTAGTGATAATGTTATTCTCTATACCTCTTAACCCTTTGAGCCGTGACCTCCTGAGGCTCCCTGCACCCCTCTACCTGAGCTCCTGAGCGATATATATTATTAACATTCATAGGATTGTCAGAATCACATTCCATATACCCATTCAGGGTAGCCCTCGTCATTACCAGCATCTAATTCAGGAAAGATCTTCCAAATAATCAATAATGTCTTGAGTAGTAAATGCTGTTTCCCGTATGTGTTTTGTCTCAGGCGGGCCGGGTTGGGCATAGAGTCTCGCTCACTGCTGTTCCGGTTGCTCGACATACGAGAAGTTTTATGCGCCACACGTGTACCGGTGGCAAGGGCTCCAAGGGTTAATGTCTCACATTCAGTTCCTATACAAACCAGTACTTCAACAAGCAAACTATTTGCCTTTCATTGTTTAACTGAAAAAGTCTTAACTCCTCCACTGAATCAGATTCACTAAAATGAACGCAGATCAAGATTTTATAAAACCCACACCAAACGTTTGGTTGTTTTTTTTCCCCCATGGTCATAAGTAAAATAATGATAGACATCACTGATTAGAATTCTGCAAGCAGAATCTATCCAGACGACCAAAAAAAAAAGAAACCAATAATCACACAACAACAAAACAATCAAAGTCAACATTAATGATAGAGTCCTGCACATCTCAACATCCTCTGAAAGAGTTGCGACCTACCAAGTTCATCCTCCATTTGTATCCTTTCAGCTGTGGAAAAAGAAATAAAAGAAAACAGAAATTAATATGAGGATTTTTTAAAACTTCTGCTTCCAAGAAACTTTTCCCCCAAAAAATAACAAAAAAGAAAATTAAACTTTAAGTATTTTCTAAACTTTTGCTTCCATGAAAATTTTCAAAGAAAAAAATAAATGAAAAGGAAAATTAGTGTTTGAGCATTTTTTTAAAACTTCTGCTTTCATGAACATTTTTACAAATAGAGATCTCACCATCATTGCCTTTCACCCCTGGCAGGAAATAGGCCACATACAAGCTCCTTCTATTTATCTCTGTCCTAGGCCATTCTTCCAAGCTCGTTCCAAGTGAGCTTCATCTCTTTCATGTCCCTTTCCATACATCTCTTTCATGTCCCTTTCCATACATCTCCTCCATGTTTCCCGTGACCTACCACTGCCTCGTGCTCCCTGAGGGTTCCACTGCAGCGACTGTCTTGAGATGTTTCCCCTTGGCCTTCTTAAGGTGGGTCCCATCCATTGCCACTTTCTCAGTCCTATTTCTACTTCTATATATCCTTTTGTCCTGTCTTTTCCGACAGCTCTTCATTTCTTATTCTATCCTGCTACTTTAATTCTTTGGATACTCCTCATACATCTGTTGATGAAAGTCTGGACTTTATTCAGTACTGTCTTTGTTGTCTTCCAAGTTTCACGGCCGTAGAGGAGCACAGACTTGAAATTGGAGTTAAAGAGTCGAATCTTGGTGCACTGTGAGATGTTGCTTGCTTTCTAGACTTTTGAAAATAGATTGAATGCTGACCTCGCCTTGGCGGTTTTCGCTTTAACATCAGCCTCGGTTCCACCTTTACCATCGATGACACTTCCAAGGTATGCAAAGGAGTCCACTACTTCCAGGGGAGTGTCTTCCACTGTCATAGCAGGGCTTGAAACTTTTTATTCACCACATGTCCAAAGTTAAATAACCCCACAAAACCCGCACCCACCTTTCTTTTTGTTCTTGAGGTAGTCCACCCACAAGCGCCGAACCCTCTCCACCAACTCTGCCTTCTCGCAGCAGCCTCGGAAGTCGACAAAGTTGTTGACTAGCAGTTCCTTCAGCTGCCGCACGCTCAGACCTTCAATGTCGTCCTCCGTGCCAAGGTCGTCTAGGTGAGCTCGTCGCACGGGCTGGCCAGCTGCCTCTTCCTGGAGAAACACAAAGCACCGGGTTTTGGTTCGGGGTCAGCATAAATAGGTCGAGGAACATACAGGTTAGGTTTGGGGTCAGTAGAAATAGGTCAAGGAACATACAGGTTAGGTTTGGGGTCAGTATAAATAGGTCAAGGAACATACAGGTTTGGTTTGGGGTCCGTAGAAATAGGTCAAGGAACATACAGGTTAGGTTTGGGGTCAGTAGAAATAGGTCAAGGAACATACAGGTTAGGTTTGGGGTCAGTATAAATAGGTCAAGGAACACAAAACATGGGTTTTGATTTCGGGTGAGTACAAATAGGTCAAGGAACATGCAGGTTTGGTTTGGGAACAGAATAAAGAGGTCAAAAGAACGAGCAGATATGTTTTATCTGATTCAGTAATAGTTTTACCTCACTTGCAACATACTAAGATCATATTAGAGCCGAAGACTATAGGTGTTACAAGAGAGTAACAAACACAAAAAAAATGAAGGAGAGACCATCCATCCCCTAAAAATTATTTATAGAGGCACCAGCCAACAATGTCCAGGTAATTTTAGCCAAAAGAGAAATAAGGATAAAAGACTGTTCGATATTGGGGTCAGCATAAATAGATCACTTCTAAGGCAGTAGAGAAGCAAGCTCTTGGTCCTGTAATTAGTTAGAGTGAATCAGATGAAAAACAAAAGTATTTTTAGCAACAACTGTAGCACTTTCATGGGGAAGGAAAGACTTGAGGACACTATTCAATTGCGGCAATAGTCACTTGCACAATAGTATCTAAAAAAAAAAAAGATAATACTTTATTGTGAAAGTAGGAAATTTTCTGTGGCTGTACAGGAATGGTCAAAAACACATGCAGACATACATAGAATTTAAATTGTTTATTGCTTTCAAAAAAGAATTTCAGTATGAAGATAAAAATCAAGCTGGCATACAATATGTCACATACGATGCATCTCTCTCACCACATGTAGGAATTCACAATAGATTTTGAAAATATATAATATACTATGGTCATAGGGCTTAGTAAAAGAGGCAGTAAATGCAACTTGCCAGAGCACCCGAGAACCCAAAGTCAACACCAGGAATGAATGGATTTCACAGGAATCTAGACAAAGTCAAAAGAAGAAGAGAGCTGAAGGCCCAAGTCAACAACAGCCGTACCCGAACTGAGAACTAGCTACACAACAAGAGTACACGGAAGTAAACCGGGAGGTAAAGAATTCCATCAAGAAGGACAAGAATACCTACCTGAATGGCCTGGCAGAAAAGGCAGAAAAAGCAGCAACAGGCGAACACTTGCGAATTGTACACCAGACAGCAAAAAACTCTTTCAGGTAGGTTCAGCAAGCCCACTCTACCAGTGAAAGACAAAGAGGGAAAGACTATCTTCAACCCAGAGGGGCAACTTAACCGATGGAGAGAACACTTTGATCAACTCTTAAACAGACCACCTCCAGAAAACCAATCAGAAATTCTTCCAGCCAGAAATGACCTCCAAATAGTTACGCAACCACCTTCGAGAGAGAAATTGCGGAAGCTATAACATCAGTGAAGTCCCGCAAGGCAGCTTGTCCAGACCATATACAACCGGAAGCCCTTAAGGCAGATAAAAATACATCAGTGGAAATTCTCTATGCTCTATTCGAAAAGGTTTGGCAATAGGAGGAAATACCATCAGACTTGAAGGAAGGCCACCTAATCAAGCCACCAAAGAAGGGAGACCTCAGCAATTGTAACAACTATAGAAGCATAACACTCCTGTCCATATCTGGGAAAGTCTTTAACAGGATACTCCTGGAGAGAATCAAGCTGGCAACAGACGAGAAGCTCCGAGGAAACCAGGCAGGATTCTGCAAGAACAGATCATGTGTGGACCAGATCGCTACTCTGCGCATCATTGTTGAGGGATTGCTTGAATGGAATTCACCACTCGTGGTCAACCTCATTGATTATGAATAAGCATTTGACAGTGTGGACAGAGAAACTCTTTGGAAACTCATGCGGAACTACGGAATACCTGAGAAAATCGTCAAGCTTGTGTAAGCCACCTATGATGGAACAAACTGCCAAATCTTCCTTTAAGGACAACTCTCAGAATCATCCCTCTACGGCTGCGAAATTTAGAAGACAACAAAAACATTACTGAATAAAGTCCAGACTTTCATCAACAGATGTATGAGGAGTATCCTAAGAATTAAGTGGCAGGACAGAATAAGAAATGAAGAGCTGTCTGAAAGGACATGACAAAAGGATATAGAAGTAGAAATAGGACTAAGAAAGTGGGAATTGATGGGACCCACCTTCAGAAAGCCCAGCGGAAACACCACAAGACAGTCGCTGCAGTGGGAACCCACCTGGAGCACGAGGCAGTGGTAGGTCACGGGAAACAAGAAGGAGATGTATGGAAAGGGACATGAAAGAGATGAAGCTCACTTGGAACGAGCTTGGAAGAATGGCCCAGGACAGAGATAAATAGAAGAAGCTTGTATGTGGCCTATACCCTGCCACAGGTGAAAGGCATTGGTGATGATGATAGGGGCTTAGATAAAAAAAATCAACAACAATACACATTAATGTTCATTCCATCAGCAGTCTAATTGCAGATGGTAGGAAACTTCTTTTGTTTCTTTCTTTATTTGTTCTTGGTG
Organism: Aplysia californica; assembly: GCF_000002075.1. NCBI lineage: Eukaryota > Metazoa > Mollusca > Gastropoda > Aplysiida > Aplysiidae > Aplysia > Aplysia californica. The sequence continues at coordinate 100,295 of NW_004797311.1, read as the reverse complement.
GTTTGTATATGCTTCTGTGTGATCTTGAAACTTGCGAATAAATAAAGGGAGTGAGAAGGGTCGTTTAAAATGCTGTTAACCCTTTCATTGGCAGGAGGTATGAGTTCCACTGTCAGCACTGATTTTCAGCAAAGCTCGTTTCTCGAGACAGCAGCCCAGTGTCTCAGTGTTAATGGACACGCGGTCTAGATCTATATCTGGAACTAGTGCACTCGTGACATATTCTGGACATCGGGTCTTCGATTGTCACTTTTCTTAGTTCCCATTTCCTCCAATCTTACTCAAAATTTCGAAGAACCTGCAAATCTAAGTCAAAAAGTGAATTTATTTGACTTTTAAAAGTCATTTCGATGTTTAAGTTTTACAAGAGCAAGTGGCCGCCCGCGTAAAGTAATACTAGCAAATTCGACACCGATTCGCACGTCTTTCATTCCTGAATACGAATCTACGGAGGGCTTGTGGCTAAAACTCCATACAGAAGAATTAGAGCCAGGTTATAAGCATGCCGTACATGTAACGTCAAACAGGCAACTAGGAGCAGCAAATTTTGCCAACTTCCGTAACGTACATGGTACAGCATAGCCCTAAAAATATGCATTTTCATGACGTACCAGGTACATTATACTATAAGGGGGGGGGGGGGAATTACAGTGAATTATAGGCGATTTCCAGGTTGAGAACCATAGATACGGGGTACGTGGAAGCAGAACCAATAAATTGGCAAAAAAAGAATATTAATCCGCAGACAGGAAAAAGAGGCTAAAACAGCACCTGGACATGGATGGCTGGTGCCTCTATAAATAAATCATGGATGGTCAAGTTCATTTATGTCATAAGGCAAAGAAGGGGTTAAGGGGAGACGTACACTCCCGGAAAATTTTTCTAAACGAATGACTTTTATTCAAAATCATGTAATTGTGCAAGAAGTTCATAGGTAAATAGGATGTACTAGGGGTGAATTTGTACAATTTTTCTGAAAAATGGGTCTCTGTGGCGGCCATCTTGGAATTTCAAACCAGTTTCTTAGTGCAGACGAATTTCATAGTAAATATTGAATTATCACCCTGAAATTTGGCACACAAGTACAAACCTATATGAACTATGGATCTATGAAAGGATTTTGACCTATCTTTAAAACTAAAAAAGTGAGCCCAAAGTCATTGGGCCCCCTAGAGTCAGTTGACGAAATTTTGGGGTACATATTACAAAAAAATTGAATATTTCCTCAAGTTACCAATATTTCCCAATTCCCTTTCATAGATCCCCAGAATTGATCTTAAAGCACCTTTACACCAAATTGAAGCTTCTAGCTTCTATAGATTTTGAAAACTCCTTGCACATGTGTCAAAAAGTAGATTTTGAGAAAAACAGAAAAAACAGGGATTTTTTAAAGGATTTTTAGAGCAATTTGCACTTTTCAAACGCCCTTTTAGGTCATTTAGGGTGTTTTTTCAACAGTTTCTTCTAGGCCAGGGCAAGATCGACTCTGGGATCGATTCTCTCGACTCCAAATGAGGACTCAAAGAATCGATCTTGTTCCATGTTCCCAGACTC
>NW_004797311.1:63744-97434 GCF_000002075.1 Aplysia californica | reverse complement strand
CTCGAAAATCGGAGTCGATTCCTCGACTCTTTTTCAGTTTTGGAATCGAGGCCTCGAGTCTTTTTGCCGTCGATCTTGCCCTGGCCTAGTTTCTTCATTTTGACTCGATAGAACAGATGTCAAAGGATGTTTTTCCGCAAAAAAACAAAAAGTTGGATAGTTTGAAAAATTGTATCGATATTGCCTTGGATCGCCGACCCGGGTCTTCCCTCAAACAATCACAACGAAATAATAAAAACCAATATGTAACAACAGGAAGAGCGGAATGACTCACAGTTTCCGCCTCCCCTTCCTCCTCCGTGTGGCTGGCCAGCAAGTTCTGAATTCTATCCTTATCCTCCAGCAGCTCCCTCAGCTGGTCCCGGTCTAGCACCACCTCCTCCGCCCGCCCCCCGCTACCCCCCTCCTCTCCCCCGGGGGGCTCTGCTGCATCACCCCGTGAATTCCTCGTGACTCGGCTGCCAGCAGCTTCTGTCGAGGAGGAGTGGGAGGAGGAGGAGGAGGGGCCAGGCACTGCTGTTGATGATGGCGGTGTGGATGATGTTGTTGTTGTTGTTGCTGCTGTTGTCGATGATGATGATGATGGCTGAGCGCGTGCAGAGGTGGAGGAGGAGGAGGATGATGATGGCACGTTGTTTGTTTGTGTGGCAGTGGCAGACGGTCGCTCAGTGTGGGTTGGCTGAGTGCTGCTGTTCTCGCCCGGAAGTGAAGAACTGTTCACGGAATTGACGTCCCTCACATGAGCCTGGTGGTGGAAAAAAATAAAAGGAAAAAAAGAGTAAAAAATACAAATAAAACTCAACAGAAACACAACACCTAGCTTCTGATCTGGGATGAAATAATAACTGTTTTGTTAGTCTGAGTAAAACGAAGCACATTGACATGTTTTGTGGTCATGCAGTCCACACTACAAATGAGGTATCTCCTCCCCCCCCAAAAAAAAACCAAAACAAAAAACAAAGCAAAAACAAAACAAACCCAAAAAAACAACAACCCCAAAATAGAAAAAAAACCCCAAAACAACACAACTCACAGCCATCTGCCTCACGAGATCTTCATGTTTGGCCTGATCGTTTATCGACTGCCTCGGCTTGGTACAGAAGTGGGCCAGGATCAGCTCAATCAAGTCGTGCTTTTCCCGGCAGTCCTTCGTGGAGATGTTGCGAACATTGAGAAAGCAGCGCATGTCCTTGATCTTCCAGCCCTGAAGGTCGTCCCGGGTGAAGTGGCCAGACATCAGAGTCCGACATTTGTCGCACTGCCTGCCGACCGGGGAGCTGGACGGTGGCTTGGGCAGGCAGTTGGAGCAGAAGTACCGGTGGCACTCCTGACATGATTTCTGGACACGGCAGGAAAAAAATTATTATGACTGAATTGACCGATGAGGCATCCTCTCTAGCTATACCACCTAGTGGGTGAAAAAAATAATGACCTTAATGACCTATGTATCTTTCTATTATATCACAGGACGAGCGTACAAAATTAATGACCCCAATGACCAGTGCATCTTTCTAGTATTTTTATGTCCACATTTTTCTTTTCCTGAGTGTAAAAACAAAAAAATAATGTGTGAATCTAATACCCCTCTTTCAACACTCTTAGATTATCCAAATGGCGGACCTCCAAAAGTGACGTCCACTTCTATTATAACTGAAACGAATTAGTTGAGAGCCTTTTTTTCTGGGGTTCTTTTTAGTAAGTTCAATGGCGTTTGCAACACAATAAAGTCAAATAAGTACTGAAGATCAGAGGTGTTACAAGAGAGTAACAAACACAAAAAGGAAGGAGGAAAGATGAAAACAACAGATGATAGTAAAGAAGCAGCAAATCGCATCAGAGCAACCACCAACCACCCACTCAGACCCTTGACAACTCCCCCACAACCACCTGAGTATAAGAATGCCCGGTTGGAGATTAGAACCAGGGCCATCCACTCCATAGTCCAGAAACAATACCAACTGAGCTAACGGAGCATCAGTTTTCCTCTCAGGTCTTTAATTGCCCCAGTCACTTTTTCCCGGTTTCTATCTATTGGCAGGGTAAAAACACCACCATACTAATGCAAAATGTGAGACTTGCTGCCTTTTGTGTCTATTTGTGTCTTTAAAAAATGCAACAGGAACAGAGCAGGAATGTATATACATACAACAAAATAACAGTGGCCTAAGAATGAACATACGGCACAGATCACATTAGATATCTCTACAAATATTTATACTTTGATATATTGATATATACACATACATATTTGAGTCATTTAATGTGTCCTAGTGTGTGAACCCTGCAGGTATTTCAACGCCATTGTAGGCTACTAAATAATAATGTCTTGTAGAGTGCATTTAATATTGTAAATAACGGACATGCGCTTCATAAATGCCATGTAACATTATCATTACCAGATTACCTTTCTCTTGAAAAACGTAAAGGTGACCGAGCAGATCTCACAAGACATCTTCATGGTTGACGGTTCCGATACAGTGTCAGCAGAGGAGTTCTGAGCCGAAGACTCACCACCACTGCTGTTGTTGTTGCTATGGAGAGGGGATGATACCGAGCGGTTCTTCCGTCTGTTCCCTTGATTCTGGTCACAAAGGGAAATTTTTTTCGGTTTTTAAAAAATAATGTAGAAATACATTTGTTCGTTTTTTAGTAAGAGTTTTAATGCACTTGCAACTTAATTAGGTCATTTAAGTGCCAACGTTTAGAAGTGTTACAAATGATCTATATTGGGTTGTTTTTTTCGACGGCATAGATCTGCCTTTAAACTTTGAAATGTCAGTTCCTGCAAAACCTGCTCTAACAGCCACCTGTCAAAGACAGTCAGGAACCACCTGTAAAAAATGACCACTTTTGAAGTTAAGCTTCATATTTTTTTCTATATTATAAAAAAACTGTCCAAGACGTCTATCTGTTTAAGACAACCATTTTTTTTCTAGGCAAGGGCTTGTTGTCTTAGATAATTTCGACTCTAGTATATTTAGTAGCCAAGTCTGTAAACAGCACATGAGTGACCCATGTGGTTTTTTCAACTGCATAGGTCTGCCTTTAAATTGTCAATTATTTCATAGCCAAGTTGGTAAACAGCACATCTTTTGAGGTTAAAGAGTCCTCCCCTCTCACTCTATAGGAATGGAAAAATTATTATTCATAATATCTACAATTGTAGTATAGTTTCAACGTTTAGATAGTTCATTATAGAAAAGGGGTTGATTTGTTTTGTTTAAGAAAGAGTTTTACGGCACTTGCAATACAATTAGGTCATATAAGAGCCAAAGATTAGAAGTGTTACTGGAGAGCAACATACACAGAAAAGAAGGCAGACAGATGACAACAGAAGATGTTCGATAGGAAAGAAGGAGTAAACCACATCAAAGCATCCGCCAACCACCCATCCACTCACTGACCTGATCTTGACTTCTCTGACCATTGACTGACGCTCCTGCCCCCATCAGACCGGACCACACAACATCGCACAGAGGATGGAACCCAGACTTATCATGATCCCATGAGGCTTCACGCTGAACACAACCGACAAGGCTCTCTCAACAACTCTGCAAAGACAGAAATACATATCTATCAAATTTAGAAACAAATAAAATTAGCTGTCTCAACAACTGTGCAAAAACAGAAATATATTATATCAAAATTTAGATATAAATAACAGTTGCTCTCTCAACAACTGCAAAAACAGAAATACAGTAGAGTCCATGAATCTCGAACACGAAAATCACCAATTTTTGGGTATCTTGAACATTCAGCACAGTCCCATTTCAGTCCCTACGTTTTCTTTGTTCTGACTTAACGGAGTTCCCGAACACTCGGAGCACGCAACACTTGAATCTCGAACAAATCCACTTTGCATTCTCAACTACAGACCCGGCTTTACAGTCTTTCAGGCCGCGGGTAGGCGTTTCTTTGTTACTGTTACAGCCAAAATGTGGACCTTGTCTCACCAAGAGAGACAGGAGAAGGAGGGGGGATGGGGAAGTGATGCTGACCCCACCGCATGACTGGCTCGCCACAGGTGCAATCATGCTGGTGAACATGCGCGGTGCGGATGGCAAGAGGCGTAACTTTCTGTAAGCCTACGAAATGAGAGAAAAGGAATGATGTAGGAGTCGGCTGTGCACACATGAGATTTTCTGCTTTCCATTTTCATTCTTCTTGCTTTCGAACACTGTTTCTAATCTCTGACGAATTTGAGATACCAGTGGCTGACTGTATTTGTGAGTAATCATGGTGAAATCAGGCGCTCGTCTAAACAAGGAAATCAAAGAAATCAGCATTTTTTTGGCAGAGGGGGAAATTTTTTCCGATTTTCTTTCTTTCGGCTCAACACCTTTCATGTCCCTTTAAAAACAAATTTTTTAAACTGAAAAACATTGAGTAAAGGCACAAAAAAATGTAAATTTTCAGTTTCCAAGGACTCTCAGGCTATGGAAGCTACCAAACTTTGGCTGCCATTTTCTCGCTAATTTTACCTCTAAAACCAAGCTAACTTGACCTCCTTCAATTGAAAATATTATGACTTCTATTCAACACAAAGTTTTAAATTGGAACCCACAGGGTAAGAGATCAAGGGGAAGACCGCGTGTAACCTGGAGAAGAATCACAGAAATCGATGTACAGAAAAGAGGGAAGACATGGAATAACATCAAGAGGCTAGCCCAGGATAGAGAAAGTTGGAAGGTGTTTGTCCGTGGCCTATACCCTGGTGCAGGGTGAGAAAGGCAATGATGATGATGACGATTCAACCCAGATGGATATTTTTTTTCACGAAAAAGAAGGCAAATGAACAGGCTTTAAGATGATACCGATAACCCCATTCGCCCAAAAATAGATGAGCGCCTGATTCCACCAAGTCATGACATATATCAAAATCTAAAAATCAACAAAATTAGCTCTCTCAACAACTGTGCAACAACCAAAATGAAATAAAAAATAAAATAACACTAGCTCTCTCAAACAACTGTGCAAAAACAGAAATATAAATCCAAGTTAAGAAACAAATGAAATGAATTTTTTTCAAAGCTTTAGTATGAGTTTCATGTGTATATATGGTATGACACTTGTCATACACAAAGGTCATATTAGTGCTGAAGACTGACACATTTCCAGAAGGGTAACACACAAAGAAAAGCAGGAGGAGAGACATAAGGACAATAAATGTTTCCCAGGAAAGAATAGGCAAAACACAAAAAGCATCCCTCCCCACCAAATAAATGTAATTCCACAATCAACCATTCTTAAAAATGTAATTGTACATATTTTAAACCCCTAGCAATACAACTTAAATCATTTTGAAAGCTTAGCAGGCTGCTTTGACCCTGCCTGTTCGTAGTGTTAGGGCCAATCTGGGCGGAGAAGGATACAACATCCCATTCAACAAAAGATGAACATACTTGATAAAAGATCTCCCCACATGGGACCGAACTAACATCCTCAGTGTTTTTTTGTTTAAAAAAAAATTATAGTAGAGGGTTTTACGGCGCTCGCAACTGCATAAGGTCATATGAGCGTTAAGGGGCGGGTGTCAACATAGAAGTCTTTACAGAGAATCAGACTTACTCTGCTCACCTCTCTAGCTTCAACAGCACAAGGTCTGCTTCGACTATCAAGGCACCCCGGAAATAGCAGGTCACAAGAGTGTGACAAACATACAAAAGAAGTAGAGGAAAATGACAATAGTAAGGCTAAGGAAAGAAAAAGCAGCAGTTCCCTGTTGTAGATCAGATTCCCCCCCTTTGGAAATGGCCTAAAGACACTACAGTCAGTGGCACTGCCCCCGGGGGGGGGGGGGGGGGGGGGGGGGGGAAATCCTCTGCCTGTGACAACAAAGCACCTGACTGCTAAGCCACAGATGTCGGTATTTCACAGAAGTGTCAAGGATCTAACAACTGAACAAAAAACAAACAAACAACCAAACAAACCAAAAATTTGGGAGAAACAAACACAGCTGACATTCCAACCGTCATAAAAATCTGCTCTCTGTCCATGAGTCAATCACTTCAGATCGTTTGAATGTTCTCGCTGTTGTTGTGGTTTTATTATTTTTTAAACAATTTTTTTGGGGGGCGGGTACAGTACCACACCAGCATCTACACTATAGTGTAGCGGTTAGGCACTTCACCGTTGAACACAGAAAACACGAGAGAATCCTGAGTGGGGAAAGTTTTTGAAAATCAAATATCTCTGCCAGTCAGGTGGAAAGTTGCATCCCTCTCTGCACAGGTTGTTTGTAACAGGCAGGGTTCAAGCAGCCCATCCATCTCCCAAAGTATCTAAACATCTAAATCGTGTTGATGAGAGTTTAAAAATACAATTCACATTCTTAAAAAAGTACCAAATTTACCAAAGTTACAACACAGTCAAACTATAATAAATAGGCTGGGAGGGAAAACCAGACAGATAAAGAAAAAAACCCACAGAATAGTACAGGAGTGAAACCAGCCAGAGCCACCCTCCAACCACAAACAATTAGGTCTACTTCTGCCTGTTTAGGTTGTTTTTTTTTTTTTACTCTCCATTTTTAATAGTAAAGACTAGCATTATCGACAAAAGAAAAGTCGCGTAGTGCTGAACCCCCCGCCCAAAAAAACTCAATCAAGGAATATATATATATATATATGTAAATATATATAAATATAAATATCAACCAAGACAGACACCTGAAAAACAAAAAACAAAAGAGAGGTACCAGTGGGGTCTGTCGACCACCCTAAATTTTGTTTAGATTGTTTTACTGCACTTGCAACACAAATAGGTCATATGTGCCGAAGACTCGATATGTTACATACACATAACATACCAAAAAAAAAAAAAAAAAGAAGTAGGAGAAATAAGGACCACACTAGAGCATCCGCCAACCACCATCTCCTGAAGTCTATTCGTGAGACCTAACCCTTTTTTATTTTTGTTTGAGTAAAGAGAAGCACACCGACACAATAATTGTCATTTAGCAGGTCTACAGAAAAAAAATAAAATAGAAACGACCGGGGGGGGGGGGGGGGGGGGGGGACATGTAAAGAAGCAGGACCTACAAAAAAGCAGGACCTACAAAAAAGCAGGACCTACCAGGGGCGCCCTCCAACCACCCACTCCAGAAGGTTTTGTTCATGAGATCTAAAGTGTACCGTGACCAAACCATTCTCGTTCGGTCACATGCCCTTCCCCTTTGCAATGAGACGAAAGCGCTATATAAACACAATCCCGTGACATAAGTGTGCTCTCTGGTGGGACGGAAATCTGATTATATGTCTAGCACACATACACACAAATGCGCACGCTTGCACGCACGCACGCACACACGCACGCGCTCGGGGGCATAGAGGGAGACAGAGAGGGGAGAGAAGGGAGGAGGAGGAGGAGGAGGAGGAGGAGGAGGAGGAGGAGGAGGAGGAGGAGGAGGAGGAGGAGAGAGAGAGAGAGAGAGAGAGAGAGAGAGAGAGAGAGAGAGAGAGAGAGAGAGAGAGAGAGAGAGAGAGAGAGAGAGAGAGAGAGAGCAGAAATTGGGTTGGGGGGAGCTGCTCTGCCCGTCGGCGGGCTAGAAGTTAAACAAAGATATAAAATTTCTCAAACAATAGCCAGACTTGAACGGCATTGTTCGACTGACTCGACAGAAAAAGAAGCACTACAATGTAGCCAGAAGAACAAGCCTAGGCCCAGCTTGTGCCGTGGAAAGGTTGGATTAGTGTAAGGAGAAGCACAATGACACAGTAACAGTATTTTATAGTCTGTTTGTTTTATGCTTTAGTAAGAGTTTTTAGGTCACATAGGTGCCGTTCTTTGTGGTTTAGTTATAGTTAGAGTTTCACGGCACTTGTGACAGAAATAACTCAGATAAGTGCCAAAGAATAGAGAGTAATACAAAGAAAAGGAGGGGGGGGGGGGGTTAATAAGGACGAGAGATGTTGGATAGGAAAGAAGGAGTTTTGAGTATGAAGAAGCATTTCGACGCACTAACGGTATTTTATATATCCTTCAGCACTGCCCGCGCTACGCCACCCTTCGCACACAGACGTGGCAGAATGCGGCTCCCCTTGAGAGAAAGCTCTCTGGCAGTCTCTCAGAGTTGAAGCGAACTGCACAGTTTGTGCGCGACATCGGATTGACGGTCTAGCTGCTGTCATCGAGAACGAGGAAGAAGAAAAGAAGAAGGAAGAAGAAGAACGGTACTTAAGAGGCGTCTGTGGTCAAGTGGTAAGGCCACTGGACCCGTAACAGAGAGGTCATGTCAGGGGCTTGACGTTGTGTGTTTGGGAAAGGCACTTTACACGAATTTTCCTCATTTCATACAAGTGAAATTATGGTACCCAACCATAGACAGCAAGAGGTCTTGTCAATTTGTTAATGTTAGTGTTTGAGCGCTTTAATCGGCTGTATGCACTGTACTACGTCGTGGGAAGCCGATAATGTTTTTAAGTGTTCTAGTGTTCCGGGGTCTCCTGGGGGCAATGATACTTGTCTGTGGCCTTGTGGTTAGGCTACTGGACTCGCAATCGTGACGTTGCGAGTTCGGGGGGTTCGAACCGTGGGCCCGACGTTGTGCCCATGGGAAAGGCACTTTACACGAATTTTCTTCACCCCACTCAGGTGGGAATGGGTACCCGGCCATAGACAGCGAAAGATCTTGTCAGTACGTTAGTGTTTTAGTTTTAGCGCCTATAAATGGCCACTTGCACTGTATGCTTCCCAGGAAGTTGAGGTTGTTTCGGAAAGCTTTCAGGTCCGGTGGGGTAACAGTATAGATTGTGAAATGCACTGAGCTTGCTGCTGAGGGGGGATTTGCGCAATACAAAGGTTATATATCTATCTATCTATTATTATGCACAGAGAGCATGCTGTACAGAGCATAGATATTATGCGTTATCTACATACAAGTGGAGTGGAAATAATTGTTATCGAGAGTCTGCTGGGACGTTATATCCCTCTCAGCTCGAGTTAGCTCCGAAGGCCTGGATAGGAAGCCCCTGTCGAAGGGGGCGATAAAGAAAAACCTATTACAACAAACAGAAAAGAAAAGAAGTTGACTTTTGTTTATTTGAGTAAAGAGAATAACATCGATACAGTAATAATCATTTATCGCTGGGAAAAAAGACAGACAGACAGACAGACAGACAGACAGACAGACAGACAGACAGACAGACAGACGGACGGACGGACGGACGGACGGACGGACGGACAGACCGAGAGACCGAGAGACAGAGAGACAGAGAGACAGAGACAGACAGACAGACAGACAGACAGACAGACAGACAAACAGACAGACAGACAGACTGACAGACAGAGAGACAGACTGACAGACAGAGGGAAAGTCAAGGAGTGCATACAACCTACCAGTGGCACCCTCCAACCACCCGCAAGTACAAGAACTTAAGACCAGTCACTGACATCTTTTCTTGTTTTTAGTTTTAGTAAGTTTTACGGCACTTGCAACACAATAAGGTTATATAAGTGCCGAAGAATAGATTACGTGTTACAAGAGAGTAACATACACCAAAAAAGAGGACAGACAAGGACGACAGAAGTTTGATAGGAAAAAAAGGAGCAAACCACACCAGAGCACCCGCCAACCACCCACTCACTGACATCATACTCACGGAGACAAAAAATTGCCCAACACTGAATCGATAACCGCCGTGCTCAAAAGAATTATCAAATATCATGCACTCGGAATTACCCAACAATAAATCAAATCCCGCCGTGTCCGCGTGATGACACAGCGAAATTCTTGCGACACTTCCTCACTGTAATCGTGTCTAGGCTATATTAAAAAAATAAATATTTGCCATTGCGATCTAGAGCGCTTTACGCCCCGGCGGCACGATGCAGATCATTTTGGTCGGTTTTAAGCACAAGGAGCTATCCCACAAAATGTTTTTTGAGAAAATCGAAGGTAAAGCTTTGGCCCATTGTTCAGTTTCTTTTAAAGACAAGGAGAGTTTACTCTATGACCAAACAAATATACACGCCAACGAAACGAAACTTCCCCTATAGGTAGGGTAATGCCCACTTTTGGTGTAGGTCAAGATTTCTGGAAACTCCCGAAATCTGGGTTAGCCCGCTTGTCCTAAACTTGTCCTAAAAGCGACCATTTAAGAAGCGGGATGTTTCCACCCTGCTTATTAAATTAGGGCCGACTCGTACGGACTAGGAACATAGACGGATATATTATATTCGATTTAAAAAAATACCGACCCCCCCTCCAAAAAAACAAAACAACAACAACAAAAAACAACCAACCAAACAAAAACAAATCCAAAACCAAACTAAAAAACATAATGATCATCATCATCAACAACAACAGCAGTAGCAGCAGCAGCAATAACAACAACAACAACAAAACACCCCACCCACAAAAACATAACAAAACAAACAACAACAAACAAAAAAGGAAACAAAAACCCCCAAAAAACAAACAAAAAACCCCACACCCAAAAATAAATAATTAAAAGACAAACAAACAAACAAACAAATTTCTTCCACTCTGGAATCAAACTCACGTCATCTGTATACAACAATGAACAGCCCGATTAAATTACATCGCAGAACCTGACCACGCCAGTAAAGGTCTAATTTTGGGGCCTCCTTTCTATTTAAAATAAAGATGTCTCCCGCATACCGTCTATGGCTGTCTCCGTTGGCCTAAGAGGGAGAGGGAGAGGGAGAGGGAGAGGGAGAGGGAAAGGGAGGGAGAGAGAGAGAGAGAGAGAGAGAGAGAGAGAGAGAGAGAGAGAGAGAGAGACAGACAGACAGACAGACAGATAGACAAACAGACAGAGACAGATGTGGGGTGGGGGACCCCAGATCAGCTTGTAAGTGTTTGCATACTAAATTTGTTTCGTTTGCTTGAGTTGTAAAGAGAAGAACATCGACACATTGTCGGTCACTTAGTACTACGAAAAAGACAGACAGACAGACAGACAGACAGACAGACAGACAGACAGACAGACAGACAGACAGACAGACAGACAGACAGACAGACAGACAGACAGACAGACAGACAGTTACAGGACCTACCAGTGGCGCCCTCCAACCAGCCATATAGTAGGTGTCAAGTCAGCTTCAAAGAGAGACCTCAACTACACTTTTACTGTTACTGTTACCACCGCAACACCACAGAAGGCTGTTTGTTAGCCTAGCTCGTTCCTCGGAAAGAATTCAGTAGAGCTGGGCGAAGAATTGATTCTGGGACCGATAAACGCGATTAGCGCCGCGCTATGGAAGAAAAGTTCTCATTCCTTTTTACGTAAACCAACGACTATCAATCAATTACGGTGCTCTAGATCTATTTGCTTATTTATTTACTTTATTATTAAGTAAAGAATATATTTTTGAAAACAAAATGTTGGTGCCTTGTCACGCAGTGTTCCAAAATCAAGACTATCCTGAATCCCGAAGCTGTTCGGAGCCGACCAGGTAACCAGTAACTGGCTAGGAGTCCGACTCAACGGAAGTTACCACTTCTCGCCGAAAGTAATCAAGAAATTGTCTATAAATCGGACCAACCGGAAGAAAGCATGGAATCCCCGGAAGAGATCACATCTGTAGAAAGTAACTGGGTTCGGACTCGATTCCTAGCTTTCAAGAATCGGGAATCAGCGGTAACCGAATTTTAAAAACCCCTCAACAAACAAAAAACAAACAAACCTGGAATCGCCCACAACTACAATAAATCAATACCGAGCCCAAATAACAAATATACGGCATTAAAGTTTACGTGCCAGTTTCTGACTAGAACAGGCAACAAACAGCCGTTTGAAAAAGAAAAAAAAGTTTCAAGAGTGTGGTGTAGTAGACTTGACGCCGTCGCAGGCAAGAGACGTGGGTTGGATTCCTGAATAGGGAAACACAATGTACACAAATGAAATTGCTTAATACGACCACCCAATGACGAAGAGAAACGTGGCCGTCTTGGACAGGCGACAGTATAGTACAATTTCATTATTAGAATGTTAAAAAAAGGAACAGACCCCCCCCCCCAAAAAAAAAAACCACAACAAAAAACAAAAACAAAAAACAAACAAACAAAACAACAGCAACAAAAAACCCAAACAAACAAAACAACAACACAAAAACCAACCAAAACGCAAGTGGACGTTTGAACGAGGTAATTGTCTTATATACAGGAGGCTTTTAGCGCAGATTCGACGTACTGTACGTCATGCATTCTTATTTTCGTGTTTCCCCGTCTGTCTGCTGGGACACCGAGGCCCACCCAGCTCAGTACACTTTGACCACAGAGTTTTGCTTTGACTGGCATCGTCAAAGCAGCCCGCCTCTTAATAGTTTTACATTTGAGTCGATGTGAGGGGTTTGGGGGGGGGGGGGGGGTAAACCATTTACAAGTACAGTTATCGATACTACTGCCCCAGAAATGACACATCATCATGATAACGTCCCAGTTTCTCATTCTGACTGGGGGAGGGTGGGGGTGGGGGTGGGGAGGAGACTGTGAATCGTGAAGAAAAGTGTCAGAGAACGTTCGTTACGCAAACTCTAGAAAATTTGGGTATTATCTTTTCAAGAGAGGACATTCCACTCCAAGCAAGATTTTCTTTGGGTTTTTTTGGGGTTTTTTTTGGTTTTGTTTAAACAATTTTTTTTTATTGTTGTTGTTTTTGTTCTTTGTTTTAGTAAGAGTTTTATAGCACTCACAACAAAATTAGGTCATATAAGTGCCGAAGACTAGAGGTTACTAGAGTAACACACGCAGAAAAAGAAGGAGTAGAGGCATAGAATAAAGACGTTTAATAGAAAAGAAGGAGCAAACCATATCATAGTACCCGGCAAGAGACTCTGAGTAAAGAGAAACACATCGGCACGATAACAGTTATCTAGTGCAGAGAAAAGATAAAGACTCAAGACAGATACAGCAGAAGGAAAAAAAAAAAGAAATGGGGGCAACAACGACCAGCGGAAGAAAACCTTCAATATTCTTTTAAAAAATGTATGGTAATAAAATTCACACGGAGAAGCAGAATAAAGAGATCATTTGAAACATGTCCTTCACGTACATGTTTTAAAACGCCCATGTTACACAATATATTATTTAAAGGGTGGGACCTCCGAGTTTGAGACCCTTATATCCGAAAGGAACGAGCCAAACGGGAAATTCCTGTGAAGTGCCTTTCCCAAGGACACAACATTGGACAGAGCAGAAGGTCGAACTCCCGAACCCACAATCTCACCATTGCGAGTCCCGTAGCCCAACAACTAGGCTATTGATGCCATGTAGAACCTTTGAGTACGAGGGGAATGTCAAATGACACATATACACTATTACAAACAAACAAAAAAAAGGTGTGAAATTCCCTTGGTCTTGGTAGAGATCACTAAAATGATCATTCATTATTCAGAATGTCAGAGTTACTGCAAAGGAACTTACAGGCAGAGATAAAGGGAACATTTCAGTAGCATTCAAACAACACAAGTGCAAAGACTCCAGTGGCTTATAAATATATTATAATATATGCAAATTTACTTGACTGATCCCGTCTGACAACTACAGTCAAACCTGCCCTGACGGCCACCTCTATAAGACGGCCACATGTACAAACGGCCACTTTCCATTTCCCCCCTTGCGTTTTTTCTATATAATTTAACTGTGTAAAACGGGCACCTGTCCAACGCGGCCGCGGCCACAAAAATTTAACACACAACCCCTATAATACTAAGCAATAATACCTGTCTAAGACGGTCACCTTAGTGAATCCATTACGTTTTGTCATAAATTGTGCTATGGCCCCTGGCGTTGTGGGCGAGCCGTCATAATTCAATCACCTGTCGTTGTTGTTAGGTAGTCCCTCCAACCGATCATGTTGCGTAGGCCCCTCCCACTGTTGACCAATAGCTACCAATTTTCAGCTGCTGGTGAGGTAAGCATGTGATCCCTCCACAGAATTCTACACTTAAGTGTAGAATTCTGTGGATCCCTCATAACCCATAAGCCCCGCCCAGAACTCATACACATATCGTAAGTGAGATGAGTGGTTACTGTTTACCCAGTCTGTAACAAAGTAACAAAGGACGTCAACATGAACTTGTTACAGAAGCGTCCCTCGTTCTCCGAGTGGTGGCGACCCATGTGTTTGTTCTAACATGGCACTCGGTCTTCCTTGTCTGATACATTTCGTTTTATTGTCACCATTGTGCAAAATCAACGACAAAATAAAAATTACAAACGAAATACAAACCAACAGCAACAACGCCAACAAAGACAACAATAATGGGGCTGCTTTCGATTGGGGCCTCAGATGGGAATGGTTTGTTTTCTTTATCTTGATCAGTCCTGTCTAAGACGGCCACCTGTCTTATGCGGCCACTTTTCTCCTTGACAATGGGTGGCCGTCTTACACAGGTTTGACTGTATTTAAGTTGAAAGTCTTCGGTGAAGGTCT
Organism: Aplysia californica; assembly: GCF_000002075.1. NCBI lineage: Eukaryota > Metazoa > Mollusca > Gastropoda > Aplysiida > Aplysiidae > Aplysia > Aplysia californica. The sequence continues at coordinate 83,035 of NW_004797311.1, read as the reverse complement.
GGTTTATGGTCTAAAAAACAGGCTTGGGACTGTCCTTGGCCATATATGTTTTGGTAGTTGTAGATTGTTCATGTTTTTTTTGGGTTTTTTTAAAACTTTCTGTCTGTTGGTGTTGCAATTGCTGTAATATCTACACATGATGCATTTACTAAACTCGAGTTCTCATAAGTTAATGCATGTCTAATAAGAAAAAGATCATTAAAAATGCATCTGACATTGGGAAACAGGATTTAAGAACTTAACAACCCCCCCCCCTCAAAAAACAACAACAACAACAACAAACAAACACACATCCAGTTGACATTCAGTACACACTGGTGTTACAAATGCAAGATCAGAAACAGACATCGGTGATCAAGGTTCCCCAACAAATTTCTCTGCACCAAATGAGGCAAACCCTTCTCTGATAAAGTTGGTCTCATTGGCCATTAAAAAAGACACAAATGATGTTAATCCTAATATATATTTCTTCTATTTATGATGACATCTATAATATTTATTATATATATTAATATATATTCTCCGCTGCAGATACATTGTTCACCGTCAGACATTGACAGAAGAATTATAATAACAAACTGAACATCAACACAAATTTTGAACCCCATGGGAAAGTTTTACAAGAGAGAGTTTTAAACTAGGGGAAATTGCAGCCCAGAATATGGTTAAAGGTTAAAAAAAAAAAAAAAAAAGAGAGAACGAAACTCTATACTCTTCAAGCATGGAAACAGCACATGATAATCCACTGAACTGAAACATGACAATACATCTGACACGGTCTAATTATCTTATCCTTTAACATGAAACGTTAGCAGCATGTTATTCGCAAGATTTAATGTTGCTGAAATTCAATTTATAAGTAGAGAACTTCTAGACAGCTGTTACACAGACCAACATTACCCATTCCAAATTATTCTCAGCCTCCTTCCCAACTGCTAACCATCCTTGGACCACAAACAACATCAGTGTGTAAATACATTTAAAATGCATGCACTAAATATTAATGGTCTAGATCTACCAGCCAACCTAGCTGACACCACTCTTCACAAGAAACAGCGTTTTCAGAATCTTGCTGCGGCTAGGCTTGCACTTTAAAAAAAAAAAGGAACACATTACAACCATCTCCCATGTTAAGTACATTTCAATGGCTCCATCACCCATCTTGCTCTCTGAGTAGGGAACTCCCACCCGCAACACTGGAGACAAACAACATTGGGGTCTAAATTTAAGACAAAACGAATGACATTAATGACATCATTTTTAACCCAGTAGTTTCTTTTTCAGCCCAATATTATGTAAACCGCTATCATGTATCTATTCAAAGTATTTTTGTGAACCTACCATGTAATTATTCTATGCATTTTTGTTAACATACCATGTAACTATTATAATTTTCGTTAACAAACAGATCACTTTTGTGTAACAATAATGCTTTTGTACGGTTCATTCAATAAAATGATGTATGTGAGTGAGTGTGAAGAGAGAAGATGTGTGTGCGAGTGTGCGTGTGTGTGATAAGAGAGAAGATGTATTGCGTGTGCGTGTGTATGTGTGTGTTGTGTGTGTATGGGTGAAAGCAAAGCGTGTGTGTGAGTGTTTGGTGCGTGAATAAGGGCAATTACAATATATATATATATAACCATTGATTGTAATCACCCCTTCCACCTTATTTTTTCCCAATTACAAAGCCTTAAAAATTATAACTAACAACAGTCACTAAATTTTACATGTGCTATCACAACAATGACAGTGTAGTACATGGGGGTGATTTGGGAGGTGGGAGTAGCATAAGGGCTTACATGCCATGCCACATGTGCATGACATCTGTGTATATGACTTTTAAAAGTTAGAACATGACGTAATAGTGTAGTAGTAGATCTAGTACAAGTAGTGTAGAAGCAGTAAATGCAATGCAAAAAGTCTCTCTGTCCTCCCGCCCATTAAACAAACAACTATCTATAGACCTGTCTCTGGGTCAGAGGTGCAGAGGACGAATCTTCAGTAAGCAGACCGTCTGTTAGTTGTTCGTTCATTTGCGAGTATTACCAGTGAACTGTTCGTTACTCGAGGACGCTGAATTAGCGAGCTTGACCCAACTCTGTAGTAATTTTAAAATTTACAGTAAAAAATCTGAGATGAGAGTCCCCTAAAAAAGAAAGTTGCTACGTATAAAACATTTGTTTTAAAGGTAATAAAGGACCTTATCATTCAAATTGTGTTTAAAAAAAATTAGGGATCATGTTTGCAAAGAATTTGGGTTTTTTTGTAACAAAATTCAGTTTAAGATTTGGCTCTTGTAAAATTGTAAAAAACTGCATATACATTACAGTATTTTTAAAAATAAAAATGATGGCAGAACTCAAGTATAGTAGCAAGATTTCGAACATACTATACTTCCAATATTCACAATCACTATCCCAGGACTCTTGGCAAGATGTAATTGTCACTGGATTTCTATCTTTCATTATTTTTAAGCTGGTTGAAAAATAATATTTCACATAGGTTACATTATGATAAATTTTACTCAGAACGGATTTATAAGCCTTACACTTCTATGCCTCTAAAATATGAAGGCTTATACCAGGCCTATTACGAAGGCTTTGATCCATCAACTTTCCCAATGGTGACTTACAAGACTTATTTAAAGTAGGGCCTACACTAGTACATGATCCCAAGGCCTATAAAACTCTTTAAGCCCTGAGTTTTTTCCACTGTTTCCCGGAGTTCTTTTTTCTACAGTCACTTAAACCCTAGTACACTACGTCTCATTAGAACCCCAAAAGCTTGCCTCCAACTTCTAAATAGCGGAAACAAAGGCTTATAAATTCATCACTAAAAAACTTGGTTCGGGAATAGTACCGAAAAACAAGCAAAAACTAGCACTAAATAAAACAAAACAGCTGTCACTACTGGACGCTCCCAGCGTCCGATGGGGAACAGGGTTATTACCGCCGGACGTTCCCAGCATCCAATGGGGTTCAAAGAGTTAAAGGTGTTTACAGTTGTACACATGATATGACATTGCACTGGATGTAGCTTTAGACTTTAAAAGTTTAAGCCTAAAATGAGTTGCACACAGACAGAGAGTTCAAGGATGAAGGGGGAGTGCTGGATGGAGACTTTATGACCCACTTCAGACTTGACTTTGAATTCTAATTGTGTAGTGGTAAATTTTAACTTTCACTCTTGCACACTGGTGCACATCTTCAGGGGTTAAATTGCAGTATTTTTTGCCGCAGATCACTCATCATAAATATAGAGCCAAGTCTAAAACTGTCGCAAATCAATTTATTTACAAGAAAATTTCAAACGAAGAAACTGCAAATGATCAAATTTGTTGTTTTTACCTAACACTCCAATCTCATGCTCTCAAACATCAGATCATGGGGGATAACGGGCTTGCCTGTTGACTGGTCCAAAGCGTGGAAATTACTACCAGGTTAAGGGCTTAGTGTGATATATATCTTTTAAAATATTTTTTTAATAGTAGAGGGTTTTACGGCGCTCGCAACTGCATTTGGTCATATGAGCGCCAAGGGGTGGGTTAGACTGCTCACCTCTCTAGCTTCAACAGCACAAGGTCTGCTTCGACTATCAAGGCACCCTGGAAATAGAAGGGTCACAAGAGAGTGACAAACATACAAAAGAAGTAGAGGAAAATGACAATAGTAAGGATCAGGAAAGAAAAAGCAACAGCTCCCTGTTGTAGATCTGACACAGTTATGAGCGTGACATGAGTCAGCCCATTTACAATTCTACTATGCTTAAACGAGAAATCTCCCCCCTTTGGGAATGGCGTAAAGACACTACAGTCAGTAGCACTGCCCCGGGGAGTAGTGTGCTATATAGCGCTATTAAAAACTAAGCGTTTCAGAAATGATTAATTTGCGACGGACATGAAGTTGATATAATTCGTGTTCAGTGCATCAATAAATAATGGAAACTGTGGTAGAAGGTCGGTAAGTGTGAGGGAAAGTTAGGTCTACCATTGTAGCCTTATAGCCTATCAATTGTAGTGAAAATAAAAATAACAAAAATCGCAAAGTCATTATTTTTGGAGAAGAAGTAGGCCTAGATCTAGATTCACTTCTAGCCTTATTACAGTCCCTTCAAGACCAAAGCAAAGCCGTGTTTAATAAAAGGCCGGCTCTATTTCTCCGAACGTTCGGGAAAATAAACTTGAATTCTACTTTTCCTAACAGTTTTCGTTCTCGAGATTTGTTGATAATTTAAGCGAATGGAGTGGCTCGTGTGTGTGTGTGTGTGTGTGTGTGTGTGAGTGTGTGTGTGTGTGGGTGTGTGTGCCTGTGTCGTGTGTGTGTTTGAGTGTAAGTGAGTGCATTTGTGTGTGTGTGTGTGTGTGTGTGTGTGTGTGTGTGTGTGTCTGTACGCTGTGTAAGGAGTGGAGGGATTTTTTTTTTTTAACATGAAATATATTAGTTTTTGCTTGGTGACTAAATGCAAAATAGGTTACTGCCAAGGTCGAGCAGTCTTGTTTTCTCGCTGTACACCTTTTGAAGGTATTTTCAAATGAAGTATAGTCTGTGAACGTTGCCCCAACCACAACTGAAGTATATCTGAATATTCAGACATTTAAAAATATTTAGCTCTAGAAATTGAATTTGATGCAAAAAATGTTTCTTCCCAGTCCTTGCAGAATGGCAGAATGAAAGGATGACGCCTAAATCTCGATAACCCCAAAAACCTCGAGACCGGAAACCGTTTGGAGAAATAGAGTTTAACTTTATTTTCCTGAACGTTCGGATAAATAGTTAATAAAAAAGCAACAATTTCAAAACTACAAAGTCAAAGTCGTTTTAGTTTTGGTAAGAAGAGATTTACGGCACTTGCAACCAGGCGTGGTTCGTCCATAGAGCACGGTCGTGCAGTGCCGCCCAAAATTTTTTAACGTTCTATTACGTAAAACACCCACAATAATAAAATAAAAGAAGCCAGAAACAAACACTAGCCAAATATTATATCGAAACGAGGTCCTCACTGGCACCATTATACCATACTGTCATTTCCGTGTCTTAGTCTTACAGCGCCGTAAAATATCTACTATGGCATGCCAAAGTCAACGCGCTTTAGCTAAACATAACAAGATATTCAACAGTATAACCTGACCTATAAATCACTCTTGGGGATAACCCAAGTGATGACGACACCCGTAGCAAGTATGGCAGTACATTAATATTATATAATAAGACGGCACATCTCAAATGTGCTCCAGCCGAAGAGTACCGAAACATAGCCTGCAGTAGGCAGTCTAAAAATAAACACGACAGACCGTACGCTATTCTTTGCCAATATTACGTGAGCTCCGGAGCAATCCAGCGGAGTGCTCAGTGAATTGTGATCGGTTCTTTGTCTGTCTTGCCACTATTTTAAGTGACTCTGTGACCATGAACCTGATGGAGGTGAACGTAACCATCCTATGAGTTGTGCCTTTGTGGAATGGTTTGGTAGTGGAGTAGTGAAAGTTATTACTTGAGTGTTCAGTTCAAATACAGGATGAACGAAATTGACGTTTAGCTAACAAAAAAATTTAGTACTAGAAATTTAGAAATTAAAGCGACAAGTAAAAAGAAATTTGAAAATAAAAGCACAAAGTCCTCCCTCACCAACCCAAATCGTAAAATTATACACCGTCTCATTTACTATGCCCTTGACTATCTTCAGCATGCGAAGCTTAATTGTGCACGTCCACTTTTTAGCCCCACGAGCCGCCCCTGCTTGCAACACAATAAGATAAAGTCAAGACGCTATAAGTGCCGAAGAATAGATATGTTACCGAGAGTAACATAATATAGCCTACACACAAAAAAGAAGGAGGAGAGATTTAAGGAAACCAAAGTTGACAGGAACGGAAAAATGCTCAAATTAAAAAAAAATGAGAATGGGAAGAATGCTAGTTGAAGAGTTTGTCGTCCTGCTTCTTTATTGAACTGTTACAACATACACACGTAGTTGGAGCTAATATAGACCTAGATCTACATCTAGATCTAAGTGTAAAAGGTAAGGCTAAATTAGTAGTCTAAATCTAGATCTAGAATCGGGAAGATTGAAGAATACCGGACCACTCGTAGATTCTATACATTTTGCGCGAGAATGTGGGGTGGGTGGATGGGGTGGAGGAGGGGGTGGGGGGTTCAGGGGGGTCTCCCCCCTGACAAAATTGTAACGAATAGATCTACCGGTCCGAGATTCGGTGATCTTATACTTTAGCACGTTAAATTCTTCAATTGAGGACTTCCGAAACGAGCGACCACTTACAGATCTGGATCAAAATTCTATGTCATCAAGATTATACTCAAACTCAATGGCTTCCAAAATCGTGATGTTATACGTTCTGTTCATGACAAAATTACGGTAGTTTGCACATTTTTAGGCCCAGTTCAAAGTTTTGAAGGTCTGAGTCGGGGATTAGTAGACTTTGGGAATTTAACGTGCTAAAGTATAAGATCACCCGAGATTCTCCATTGAGAGATAATAATTAAAACGAATTAAAAACTGGGGAAAATCATGAATTCCTAACCTAAGTTGAGACAGGGTAAGTCAGTCCGCTGGTCCGGTATTCTTCAATCTTACCCTAGAATCTATCTAGATCTAGATTCTAGATCTAGCAGTAGCAGTAGCTGAGTAGCAGCTGACTTAAGTGAGTAAGGCGGAATGAAAATGTCAAATGAATGGGAGCAATAATAAATATATGACAACAACAACAAGGAACAAGACATGACAATCCAAAGTCCAACACTTCTATCGATTTCTGTGTTGTTTACAGGACCTTGTTTACTACTCACTGGTTGATTCCGTGATGTATATCCGTGATCAACGACTATGTTTTGAAAGTGTAAGCCTTGACTGAGGTAACAGGTCAGCCCGACGATTAGGCTAGGCCTCTATCATCAATGAAGAATGAAGACAGGATGTAGCCAAGGCTACTTTAAGGTGATGTAATCAATCTTCAAAAAGAAATGAGTTAACTCAGGGATAGATTCCGCAGGTAATCCGTTACTAGTCGTTCGCAAAGGAAAAGTTTGTCTTTCGTAACACCTAGGCTACCATTACATTGTATAAGGATATTTAGCAAACACATTTACAATTACACCCACAGAATAGTTGTTTCAAACCAAAAATAAGGACATGAACTTTGTTGTAACACAATCAGGAATGAATGTTCTTTCCATTGAAATTGAAACACTTTGTTTTTATTTTCTTCGTATTCAAAGGTACATAACTCTCATCTTCTCATCTCAAAGTCTCAAGTCTCAACTTTCACTGCAGTGAGAGACGTAGAGGAAACGTCTCACTATTCACTATTATTATCATTAGTATAGATCTAGCCTAGCTTTTGTTATTGATTATTGATTAAAGAACTTAGTAGATCTAGATCTAGATCTAGACTTAGTAGTTGTGACCTATATAAGAACAATCAGTAAGATCTGCCAGCCTACACCTTTTTCTAGCCTTGCAGTCAGTTTTTGTACAAACAATCACAGTGTACTTTAACTTTAGCAAGAGCAGGCGCTGGAGTCATTCCTTTCTTTCTAAATCAAGAGTGATCAACGCTGTCGGAACGGGAAACGTGTGTCGTTTGACGTTTGAACATTCTTGCAACATTTAAAGAAGTTTGAACGTGATTTAGATCTAGAGATTCTAGATCTAGATCTAGAATCTGTATACTGTATTTCAACTTTCACTCTTCTCAGTCCAAAAAGATGTCTCAAAATAAAGTGTGAGTGGGAGCAATTTTCTTACTGTAGACTTAAATAAATTATAGATCTCGACTCTAGATTCTAGATATCTAGATCTAGACTAGAATCTAGATCTAATAGATTTTATCTTCAATCCGAGGCGAGGCGGGTGATTTTGTAGTTTCGTGCGTTAAAGTCCAAAGCTGAACGCCAGAGACCCTGAATAATCGTTGAGTAGTGAATTATAAGCGTGAGACAGGAAGGAAACACTAAAGCCAGAAAATCAAAATTCAAGCAAAGAATGGCGCTTTTCGTCAGTTCCCACCCCCCAATACTATTCGCCAGTTTGAGCCCCAAGAGTCAAGTCTTCTCTGGATATAACAAAGGGATCATTGACTTTGAGGAACGGAACTACAAGATCGCCGCTAGCTGTAGCCTACTTTAATGACGGCTAGACTGCTAGGCTAACCGAACTTAACCCTATCCGTACGTCATGTTTTACTATCGTGTCCATATGAGGTGGGGAACTCTTTGCCACCACAAGTTTCAAAGAGGAAATTTACTTGCAAATCCCATCCGTACGCTTTGCATGATAGCAGACTGTCAAAATGATTTTTTGAGAAATACTGAAAGTTTCAGAGATCTTTGTACTAGAAGTATTCTAAAATGTGAAAAATGCAACCCCGGGGGTACAAAATGACCCCAGGGCGTACGGATAGGGTAAGTACTGGCTACTGCTTTTCAGAAAATAAAGAAAAAGAAATAGTACAGTTAAACACAGATGGGTAGCTCGAATTTGTTGGTACCTGCCTCGATAGTTCGAGGGATCCATAGTTCGAGGAATATGTGAACAGTGTTATAATGGCATCGGCTGTGTCAGAGACTCAAGGGAAGCTACAAAGTTTGCTAATTTAGGGGCAAAACAACAGATCGTGTGATACACTACCCTTCCTCTTGCCCGCTCCACACAAAAGCCTAGTTAGATAATCACTGGGCAAGCTGGTTGTGCACATGCTAAAAATCATTGGACATGTGTTTCGAGCGTACACTAAAAATAGCACAGCTAGCTCAGCTGCTTCTGTGGAGGGGGAAGGTGGTATTTTACTGATCTTGCGTTTATATTATTATAATTATTATTATTATTATTAAATTTTGATTATGATTGTTCATATTATTTTGTCTCAAGTGCACCTCAAAGGACATTGACTTTAAAGACCTCTACGGCGGCGTAATTAGTTCGACTATTCCATATCATATATTGTGTTTGCGGTTTGCGTAATTTTCTTAAAAGAAAAAAAATTGAACCACAGGGACCTTTTGACAGTGTGATTTCGAGTCTTCTGTGTTCGACCTATCTGTGATAAATACTGTAGATTGTAGAGGGCACAGAGGTTGCTATCACAATGACCAGGAGTTTGCACTTTACAGTTTTGCATAGATCTTGGTATAATTTAATATTTCACTCTGTGTCAGTTATATAGTGCATGGTATGGTGGTCTATAGACTGATAAAACTTTGATACAGTCTCTATAAGTCTCTTCCTTGACATGTCATTTATGATGATTTTTGATTTTTTAAAATTTTGCTCCTACTCATGTTAGATTTTTGCTTCCCACAGCTATGGGCTGATCTTGCCGAAAAAAAATACTCAAGGGAAGGGAAGCAAACCAACAACCACCTCTTTCAATGTGTTTGGAGATGAGAGCGATGAGGTAAAAAGAAAAATGAATGGGAGCATCATGTACCCATGCATTTTTGTTCTTGTGTTGTGCTTTAAATTTAATATTTCCCTTGTTATTGAGATTGTCTCCTTTGCGTAAAAGTTTAACTGCGGCATTTAAAAAAATAGTTTTTTGTTAGTTTTAAAATAAGATCAAACTCTTTTTAACAGCAGCTTGTTTTTAAGACAATCATCTGTAAAATTGCCCACCCACCAACTTTCCCTTTGTGTTAAAAAAAAGATTGTATTGTAATACCACTGTCCAAGACTTTTACCCTTCTAAGGAAACCAGTTTGCGTCTCGGCAATAGGTGGCCGACTTGGGCAATTTGTCTATAGGCCTATTCTTTTTCTTCTTGTGCTATCAACAGTACACTGCTCTTTTCTTTTTTTCTTTTTCCTTTTTTTTTCTGGGGTGAAAGCTCAAGCTGTGCTGCTTTTCCAAGACTGTAAAGCAATTCAATATTGGCATGTATCATGTTATAAATTCAGAATACCAGACATCTGTTAGAAGAAGAAAACGTTTAATTTGGAAATAAAGCAATAACTGCCAGGTGTACAAATTCATACATACCATCTTTGATATGAGCTATTCAGTCATCATCAGGTGTGTGAGAATGATATAATTTTGTTAGTCCATTTTTGACTCTTCATGCGTAAGGATTAGGAAAGAAAAAGCAGCAGTTCCGTGTTGCAGTTCAGCAGACCTGCCACTCATCCCGATTTAGTCGGGATATCCCGATTTTTTGCTCCAAATCTCAAGCATCCCGATTTTCCCGATTTCGATCGCGTGTATCCCGATTTTTTGTCCCAGTCTGCTGTTGTGTCGGATTTTAATTAAAACGTACTCTGCCTTCTCCTTTATCGCGGGAAGCACCCGTTGAACTTTTTGTCAGTAGGAACTCGGAGCACTATTTCCCGAAATATCGATGCCGCAATTAGTAGTTGACTAGCCCCGAGTTGTGTGTGATCTTTGCCCGCACTCAGAATTCTCCGATGATAGCCTGGTAACTGTTACAATTTGGGACATACAAATAATCGATAATATTCGTAGTTCCGCTGCTACTTTCAAAACAAGCCTTGTCCGAGGTCTGGTAACTGTGCGTTCACACCAAACACTCGGACGAGCGACTGTCTTTCTAACCCTTATACAACTACATGTAACTGCGCTGACAAGACAAACATACGGCCGATGTCGTTGCTTTAGTCTGAACGCATTATGAGGTATAAGAGATTTGTTGGTACAATTGGTCGGTCGGCCGCTGTTGTTATCCAAGAGTACTAGAAGTGGAATGACTGTCGCTCATCTGAGAGTTTTGTGTAAGCGCGCAGTTTGTCGGACCCGTTAATAAAATTGTTTCAATCGCCCATTCGCGTCACATGACATGGCATCGCCGTGTGAGTTCTGCGTGTCGGGGACCGTCCGTTTTCGGGGTCAACTTAAGTTCATGTATTTCGGGACTTATTGGTTGGGATGGGGAGGGGGGGTATAGACACTTAGAGTAGGAGTGCTTGACGCGATGCTTCAGGATTTACAAAAAATAATGATAACTCGCACGCACGCGCGCACACACACAGACACACACACACACACACACACACACACACATACACGCGCGCGCGCGCGCACGCAAACAAACACAGACACTCAGGGGGCATATAGGCCAAGTAATTTATGGATACCCCTGGAAAAATTCTAAGTCAGCTTTGGCAGTCACCTTGGTGATTTGCTGTTGATCCCGATTTTTTTCACCAATTCCCGATTTTTTCTCCCTGAGATCCTGATTTTGAGGTTTCATAGAGTGGCAGGTCTGAGTTCAGGCACAGTTATGAGCATGACATTGATGAATCAGCCCATTTACAATTACAATTCTACTGTGCATAAGAACTCAAAATGTTAATGTCCCCCCCCCCCCTCCCCCCTTTGGGAATGGCCTAAAGACCTTTCAGTCAGCAGCACCGCCCAGGGGGTTATGTCCTATTTTATCTTATCAATATGAAAAAAAAAAAACAGTAGAGAAATACATCACAATTTTTCTAATTCCTTTTTAAAGGAGGAGACGACTCAGGTACCAGTGGCCCCATACGGACAGGGAAAGTCTTCCAGTTCCAGCAAAATGAAGAGACAGGCATGTATTTAGTTTATTTTTAGTAAGACGTTAGAGGTGTTACTGCAGAGTAATATAGAAGTAATATAGAGTAATATATTAAAAAAAGGAAGAGAGACAAAGATGATAGGGGCACACCCAATCAGGGCACCTGACAACCACCCACAGGTATGTGTTTGTCACTTTCAGATGCTTTTAAGTAAAAATTTGTTTGTTTGACTAAAGAGAAGAAAACCGACATTATGATGGTCATTTTGTGCAGGTAAATAGAAAGGACAGAGAGAAAAAGAAAAAGTAAGACCTACCAGTGGTGCCGTGTAACCACCAGCTTCCTCTGCTTTCAATGATTTTAAATATCATCATCATCCAGTGCAAGATCTGCGACAGACATCGGCGATCATGGTTTTCCATTCATTCCTTTGCTCGGATGCTCTCAAAAAAGCTACGTTTCCCTGATCTTTCCCTGTTACCCATTTGTTTAGGTTCCCCAAGTATGTTGCTGTGGGTCTACCCCTGCCTCGCTTGCCCTCAATTTTTCCAGTGAGAGCTAGATGTTCAAGACCCTTATGTCTATTCAGGTGTCCCAAAAACTGCATTTGTCGTTTCCTGATTGTTTTTAGCATTGAGCGTCCCACGTGGGCTTCATCAAGCACTACCTCATTTGATTTCTTTTCCTTCCATGATTCTCTTAGCAGTCTCCTAAGATACCACATTTCTGTTGCCTCTATTTTATTTTCACTGTCTTTAGTGATTGTCCAGCATTCACATCCATATAGAAGGGTTGACCAAACATAACATTTCAGGACTTTCATTTTGATGTTCATTGAGATGTTTCTATTTTTCAGGATTGGGCTCATTTTATTGAAACTAGCCTTAGCCATTGTAGTTCTCCTCTTTATTTCTGTGGAACATTTGGCGTCAGATGTTATCATATATCCGATATATTTAAACTGTTGGACTTGTTTGATCTTTTCACCTTTGCTAATGAGATTACAACTAGGGTTTGCTGCTTTTTTGGATATTACCATGCATTCTGTTTTCTTTACATTCAACAATAATCCTTTATGTTCACTTTCTGTTACAACAGTATCTAGAAGCAATTGGAGGTCCTTTTCGGAGCCTGCTATTAAAACTGTGTCATCTGCATACCTGATGTTATTAATATTTTCTCCATTTACTTGGATTTTAAATATACTGGTGATAAAAACAAAGGTACTACTTTTTTATTGCTTATAAAATCTAGTCTTTTGAGTATTTATGCTTTTTCTTTCACATGATTGATACTAAGTACCCTAAAAAGGAGGTCATGTAGTAGAAATAATATTTTGGTGCTGGTTAATTAGTGTTCACAGCATCAATGTTTAAAAAATAGAAAATTGGCACCTTTTCTCTGACGAGTGACAAAATATTTCTGTTCTTTGTTATTTAATGGAAGTTAACTCTGTGTTCACTGAAAGCCGCAATAATATTTGATCATTGTCACCCAAGAAAGAAAGTAGTTTTAACTCCACATTAGAGAAATCAAACCATTGGCATTCTCCGTGCATTTCTGATGTTGCCAGGACATTCAAATTCAACGTCTGTTTTTCTGTTGACTTTTATGTTTAAAAAGTAATAAGGATAGTCTTGCTATGTATATGTAGTCCTAGAGAAAGTGCTTCATGGGTAGCAAAACCAGCCAAAATGTAAACTGATGTTAAGATTGACAGGAAAGTCGTATTTATATAAATATATATATAAGAACATTTTGATTGCGGTGCTCAGTGATTTGTTTTTTCTGAGTTGTTGGTTATGTACAAAATAGTTCCTGTCTGATGTCTCACCCCCATGACTGTTGAATGGTTTAACTCTAACTTTATTCCGGTAACTTCCTTTCTCACGGCAGACTCAAATGGACATTGACAAAGCACTCCAAGAGGACCCAAGTGTGTATGAGTATGATGAGATCTATGATGATATGCAAGCTCAGAAGCCAAAGGTTGGAGCGAAAGAAAAGGAAAGCAATACAAGTACAAAAGATCGCAAGGTGAGACTTATTGTAAAGAATTTTTTTCTTTAATGATAAAGGTTGTGTGTTGCCAGGTAAAAGTTGTAATTTTCTTCATTATTTGAACAGTCTTCTATGTTCTGTGGGTAAAACCCTTGATTATTTTTTTTCCATAATGGGTGGGAATAGCTTGTTGTAACGAGGCAAATCAGTACAACATGATTTATATGGCTATGCAGTGAGAATTTCGTCCTTTTTAAAAATGCTGGTAACCCCGCACCCCTTCCATTCCAGTCCCGAAGGAATCACTGTCAGAAAACTGAATGAAAGATTTGATTTTGTTACAGCCAAAGTACATTGCTGGGTTGCTGAAGGCAGCTGAGGTGAAAAAGCGCGAGGAAGAAAGACGAAAAGAAAGACAGGTAAGTTGCGTATATTAAATTTTACTCTATCACTGAGCTGATGGCAGAAACATTTTCATTATGTTCTTAGTATGTTGTGGAGCAAGTAAAAATGAGTAGCTTATCAAAATAGCTCAATTTTAAAAACTAGTTTTGCATTTTAGAGTTACAAGGGTTTTATATTTCTGTTTCATCAGTCTTCTGTGAATTCAGATATTGTTTATTGTTGCGATGTATTTGTATATTTTTCACCTTTTAAAAAATGGTTTATTTATGTTTATATACGGTATTGGTTTTATAATCTGAGTATGGCTTTTGTCTTCTATAGCCATACACTACACTGTAACTTGAAAATAGGTTGGTTTATTTTACTAGTTGTGACTGAAGGTAGGGACCAATGTAAAATTAATGAAAATACGTTTTGTCTTGCCGTATTGATTTGGCTGTAACTTATTTCCTGAAGGTGAGGCTCACCTTTCAAAACCACAGTCTTTTTTAGAATGGGACTGAACAGTTTTGAACAAAGAAGTTTCCTTTCACAAAATATTTGCATGGTTCTCTCTGTGCTGTTTTTTAAAACCAAGTTCAAGCTAAAAATGTAGAGGTCAAATAGAATTATAAGTGTTTGTCTTAAATGGGAATCTAATGTTTTGGTAAGCCGGTCAAGAGATTGAAAATCACTGTCCTCTGTTGATGCGATTTAAGTAAAGAAAAAAAAAGATAAATTAAGTTTTGCTGTCATACTTCAGTTGCGAAGGTTTTTTTAATGACGAAATTGGATTGAAACAATAATTTTGTGCTTTTGTGTGAATTTTAAATGTAAGGGCTATTTTCCATGATTCCCAAAATGTCATTATAAGGAGAAAAAAAAATGTCGTAAGCATAAGCTGCTTAACATCCAAGAGTTAAAAAACTTGCTTACAAGCCAACATGTCTCAATGAAGACTCACTTAAAACATTGGCTTCAACAGTTGCAGACCATAACGTACAAGTCTGAAATAAGGTCAAGTTTTATTTGTGTCTGAGAAAGTGGCTTGGAAATCCTCGTGCATCATGTCTTAATGTAGTGCAAATTAGTGGAGCGGAAATTTAGTATAAGTCATAAGTACTGTGTTGACACCAAACATGTTTGTATGTTTCTGGCTAGCTTGACACTTGCATATTTTTTTCCCCCCTTTTTATAAAGGATTTACATGCTGTGGGACAGTTACTGTTGACATGTCATTATAGAAACAAGGGCATGATGTGTGTCTGGGTGGTTGGCAGGTGCTCTGGTGTGGGTTGCGCCTTCTTTCCTATCAAACACCTATCATCCTGATCTCTTCCCCTTCGTTTTTGTGTTTGTTACTCTCTTGTAATTCCTTTAATCTGTAAAACTCTTACTTTACTGAACAGAAGTTCATTTTTCATTAGATACCGAATACACCACCATTGTTAGCTTTTAAACGTACAATATATGGAAGCACTTGTGTGCCCTATCGCTTTTATTGATAATATATTATCTTATCATTTCTGTTACTTTCCAGGTTCAAAAAGAAAGAGAGGCAGAAGGGGCGAAGTACGCAGATAAAGAATCGTTTGTCACTTCAGCTTACAAGAAGAAGATGTTGGAGATGCAAGCAGAGGAAGAGAGAGAGAGACAAGAGGCTGCCATGGAAGGTTTGGCAATATTTATCTATATACTTTGCATTTTAGGGAACATTTTTACCGCTTTGAGCTGTGCTTATTAGAGCTGCCAAGAACTGTGCACCTAACCTACTGTGTGTAAGCTGTTAAGCACGCATCGCCATATTATAATGCTGAGGTGTGTATGACAGCTGTTAAGAATACACCGTCTTATGGTGAGATATGTGTGTGACAGCTGTAAAAAACACAGCGCCATATTTTGAGATATGTGGGAAAGCTGTTAAGAAGACAGCGCTATATGTTGAGATATGTGGGAAAGCTGTTAAGAAGACAGCGCTATATGTTGAGATATGTGGGAAAGCTGTTAGGAACACTGGGACATATGCTGAGGTGTGTGTGTGTGTCAGTTGCTAGGTTTATGCATTAAGTGGACAGAAGAGAAGAGGTAGACACACTCAGGTCCATTGAGAAGAGAGAAAAATAATTGTTTGGTTCTTTATCATTTAGAAGCTGTTCCAACCATGCTTCTGATGCCATTTTTCACAGTACTGGCCTTTGAAATTAAAAGCTAGACACTTTTTCATGTCACGAATGAGGTAAAATGGGATAATCGTACATCTAAGATGGCAACTGACATTCACTGTGTCAGAAATGGCTGTTCAAGTGTTTGTTTAATGTAATGAAAGAAAATGCAATTGCTTTGTGGTAGTGTGCTTCTAAGTTTTCTTTCATTTTTGTGTGCCATTTGTTTAGCAATTAAAACATATTGTCTTCTTAAATGGTCTCAAAGCTTGAAATTCATAGCAATTGCCACTCTAACTTTCTTTCTTTTCTGTTTTTAAATATATTTTGGTGTGTTTTCCTCATACAACTTCAGCTATGACAGATGTCACCAAGCAGAAAGACATGAGCGGTTTCTACAGATATCTGTACCGCCAGACTACAGGTGGTAAGGTGAAGCCAGAACCTCAAGTGAAAGAAGAAAAGGATGAGAACAGGCAGAATGACAGGTGGGATGTCTCCTCTTTTTTTTTTTGTCTTTAAAAACACTGGATCTGAAACAGACATTTGAAATTATAGTTCACTTGTCATCTCTCTGCTAGGATGCTCCCACTAAAAACGTTATTATCCTGGTCTGTACCCATCACACATCTATTTTAGTTCTCTTAGTTAGTTATTTTTGGTCTACCTCTATCTACCTCTTTCACCTTTTGTTTGTCTTTACTGTGAGAACAAGTTGTTCAAAGCCTCTATGTAGGGTGAATTTATCTGGTCGTTTTTAAGCACAAGGGGGCTATCCCGAAAAATCCTGTTTTGAGAAAATCGAAGGTAAAGTTTTTGCCCCTTGTTCAGTTTCTTTAAAAGACAAAGACAGTTTCCTCTATAACCAAACAAATATATACACCAATGGTACCTAACTTTTCCTATAGGTAGGGCAATGTCCACTTTTTGTGTAGGTCAAGATTTCTGGAAACACCCTTAATCTGGGTTAGCCCGCTTATCCTTAAAAGCGACCATATATATGTGAGGCATCGTGGTGAAATCAGGCGCTCATCAAAATATTGAAATAGGAGGTACTGGCATTTTTCCACCGGTTTTGCAATTTTTATCGAAGTATTGTTTTTTGGCTCGACACCTATTGTGTCCATATGTTGATTAACACTTTGCAGTCACGCAGCCAGCAGTACAAAATACCCCATCTGGTCACCCAGCCAGGAGAGCGACTACAACGGACTTCCCGGGTCTGGCGCAGTGACCGGAACGGATAATTTTCACCAGCGTATTATTGCGCCAAGTGACTGCAAAGTGTTAAAGGCATAAAGCATTCAAATTTTCAGTTTCGAAGGACTCTTTAGCTCTGGAAATCACTAAACTGGCAGTCATTTCCTCGTTAATTTTACCTCTAAGACCATGTGACCTCCACCTCTTTCAAACAGAAACATCTCAGCTTCTATTCAAAACAGATGGGTATTCTCTTCATCAAAAAATAGACAAATGAACTAGGTTAAAGATAATTCCACCCCCCGGGGCAGTGCCACTGACTGAAGTGTCTTTAGGCCCTTCCCAAAGGGGGGACATTTCTCGTTCAAGCATAGTAGAATTGTAAATGGGCTGACTCGTGTCACGCTCATAACTGTGCCTGATCTACAACAGGGAACTGCTGCTTTTTCTTTCCTGATCCTGACTATTGTCATTTTCCTCTACTTCTTTTGTATGTTTGTCACTCTCTTGTGACCTGCTATTTCCGGGGGGCCTTGATAGTCGAAGCAGACCTTGTGCTGTTGAAGCTAGAGAGGTGAGCAGTGTAAGTCTGATTCCCTGTAAAGACTTCTCTGTTGACACCCACCCCTTGGCGGTCATATGACCTTATGCAGTTGCGAGCGCCGTAAAACCCTCTACTAAAAGAAAAAAAAAAGATGATTCCAATAAGTCCATACGCTAAAAAATTGATGAGCTCCTGATTCTACCTTGTTGTGACACATATATATATATACATGTTGGAAAACAAGATGAATATGATGGCACGCTTTTAATTAATGGACATGCGGCTTAAATACATTGGACACTGACCTAACAGTCACTTGTCCAAGACAATCATCTGGACAAATGACTACACCTCATCCTTACTTGCCCCTTTGAGTTTTTTTTCTGTATAATCATAATAACATTGTCCAAGACAACCACATTTCTCCTCAACAATGGTTGGCCATCTTGGATAATTTCAACTGAACTGACTTTTTATTGGATTTCAATCTGTATCATTTTCTTGTCCCCTCATACATGATTTTATCCTGAAAATAAATTGGGAAATGTTGTTTTTGAAGATGTTCAGTTACTCCTATGTGCATAGTGTTGTAAGCGTGCTCATATGACCTTATGCAGTTGCGAGCGCCGTATAACCCCATACTATACTATACTTTACATAGTATTGTAACTCTGAGGTCTAAATTTCTTAACCAATTTCTTATATTCAGTATCAAAGAGGAGCCTACGGAGACGCCAGAGACACAAGCTAGAGTGAAGGAAGAACCACAATCCCCCACAGCGGCAGAGAGACGTTCCAGATCTGCGTCTTCGTCATCACAGTCTGGATCATCAGAGAGGTAAAATCTGATTTGTTTTAGCAAGAGTTTGACGGCATTTGCAACACAATTAGGTCTTTTAAGTGTCGAAGATTAGAGGTGTTATTAGAAAGTAACATTCATAGAAAAGTAGGAGGAGAGATTAGGATGGTAGATGTTTGATAAGAATTAAGGAGCAAAAACCACACCAGAGCATCCGCCAACATTTATATAGCTTGTCCACTAAGAAAGTGCTCAATGCACTTAACAAGTGGGTGGTTGGCGGGTGCTCTGCTCCTTCTTTCCTATATAAAATCTGTAGTCTCTATCTCCCCTCCTTCTTTTTTGTGTTTGTTACTCTCTTGTAACACCTCTCTAGTCTTCGGCACTTATAAGACCTTATTGTGTTGCAAGTGCTGTAAAACTCTTACTAAAACTATTTTTTAAAAGTACTTTACAATAACACAGTAGAGTCTGGTTTATCTGAATACAACAGTAAACCAAAAGACAATAAAATTCCCTATTTATTTTTGTGCTCTTGAGCAGCTTCTCTAAATAAAAAACCCAGCCAAACCGAAGAAAATATGACGGTCGGGCAGATTTCAGTCCCAAGCTGACTCCACGGTACGGATAGTTTACTTCTAATAGTGATCCTTTTACTCCATTCTCTCTCTCTCTCTCTCTCTCTCTC
>NW_004797311.1:57243-62597 GCF_000002075.1 Aplysia californica | reverse complement strand
CCCCATAAAAAACAACTGAGGTCAATACAGTAGAACTCGGATTCAACGAGGTCGCCGGGCCTGGCTTAAAACCTCGTTGAATCCGAGTGTTCGTTATAGCAAACATGAGGTTTTGTGTAGATAATTACAGGCACTAAGCAAGTAATGTATAAAGAGAAGTCACGAGTAGTGCCTGAAATGCCTTCATATTATTATGAGCTGTGCAAATAAAAAAAAAGACCGATTCTTTCAAATGCACACGCCTGTGTCATCTCGATTGTTTACCAAAAAGTTGTAATGCTGTGAAGAGCCTAGCATACGGCAACTTTTGATTCCATAGACCAGCGCACAATTCATTACGTAGATCGACGTCGAGACTAGGCTAGCTTATCATTGTAATTTATGATCAGTTGCCTAGAGAAAAAAAAAGACTGTGACGTGTTTGTATCTGCGACGTTCATCGTCCGGACTGCTAGTGCCCCCTTCTCCCTGACACGCACACACAGCCACATGTGTGCAGGCCACCCGTCCAACCCCGACACACACCAGGGTAGACACGTGCATGTGCCAACAACGCATGTGTTGGTATGAAAAAAGGCCGCTGGTTGGTCGCATGCAATCGGCTAAGTGTATAATGGTTCACGATGCAGGTGCAATGGATGGTTTCCGGGAATAGATAAAGTTCGTTCTGGGAGACAAAAGAGCGAAGCCATGTCTGCGGGGGCTGTTCACCCTGGAAGCGACCTCCTCGTTGAATCCGAGCTCGCTGATTTAAGCGCTCGTTGAATCCAGGTTATTTTTATTGATTTTAAAGAAGAATAAAAACGGGGAATCTATTTCATCTCATTAAATCTGAGTTCTCGTTGAATCCGAGCTCGTTGAAACCGAGTTCCACTGTATCTCATAATCTGCATTAATTTGCAATTTTTTGGTGGTCTGAACGAAAAGAACTCAATTTGGGACCACATGTTTTGCATCCTGGCAAAATAAGTTGTTTGTCACACTCAACTGTTTGAAGACATTGGGCAGAACTTTGATTTCTTCACAACTGTGTGTTTCTAACCCCCCCAACTTAACCCTATACCGCCAGTAACAGCTGACGCCGTAGTTTCCTATACCGCTAGTAATAGCTGGCCAACTTTATCGTTTTCAAACTTTAGTAAAATCTAACAACAATTGAAGACACAGTAAATAAAACAATGAACTAACCTGAGATTTTTCTAGTATCTCAATTTTAATTCAGGATTCTAAGGAGGTATGAAAAAGAAGAATTCAGGGTTTTAAGGGTTAAGGTGATTTTAATTTTGGAACCAAAGCAGCAACACTAATGGTGTTTTCACACACTAACTACTTGTTGGGCTTGTACAGATCTTTAAAATTTTAAATTGGTAACCCCCAGGCTGAGAGGGATGCATTGTCCAAGCAGACAAGTGGAAGATTCCCGATAATAAAACTTTCACTTTTAGGAATTGAACTCGTATTTTCTGTCTGTAATGGTGGAGAGCCTGACCACTGCACCAGAACTACAGTTGAGCTCAGATAATTCAAACATCGAAAATACTAATTCACGGATAGCTCGAATAATATGCCTATCCCAAACTGAACCTTTATATTTTCTTCGTATTGGGAACAGTTTTCTTCAACGCCCACATGGATGTGTCAAACGGCTCATCTCAAAAAGGCGTCATATTTTTTCGATACAAGTGTCTCGAACTCAAATCACCCTGTGTTCACAATGGAAAACAGACCCACTTATCATCATCTAGAGCATCAGGTTACATGAGCCTACCGGGCTCTCCCTTGCACAGCATAGTAATGGTAAACACATTCCTCCTCCTCCTCCTCCTTCTTTCCTCCCCCTCGTTTTTTCCTCCTCCTTCTTGTTTGTTGCCCTCCTCTTTTATTTTCCTCTATTCTTCAGTCTTTTTTAAATCATTGTTGTTGCACTGATTTATGTTTGTACTGCTTTCCGCATTTCAGCGACTCGGAGCAACCGAAAACATCGGGGAGAAAAGAAGACAAAGTCCAGTTTTCTAAGCGCAGCAAGGTGCAAGCTGCCAGCCAGTTTCGGAAGAAGAGAGCCGATTTATCACCTGGCTCGGATACCTCTCCACAAAGGCAGAAAGAAAACTCTCCTCGTACTAGAAGACATTCTCCAGATGCCACCCAAGGTCAAAGTAAATCAGGTGGCAGAAGAAAGCGTTCTAGATCTAGGTCAAGGTCGAACAGTCCTCCAGCTCCGAGGAAAAGTTTGAAATCATCATCTGAGAACAGAAGAAGAAATCGTTCTCGTTCTCCCGAGAGAGAGAAGTCACAGTCTGTTTCTGGAGAACGACATTCCTACGACACTCAGACACAATCCAGATCATCAAAGGGAGACGAATCTGGTAGTCACAGGGGACTTAAGTCTAACACTGGCGAAAGCGACATGGTTACTTCCCCTGGTTCAGATAATTCACCCCGGGCGCGTTCAGAGGAAGTAAACGATAGTATCGTGGATAATCTGAAAGAAATGAGAAAACAGACCGCTGCTGTCATCGGACCAAAGCGAGGGAAAGAGAACAGCACTCCGAGTGTTGATCCTGCCAAGAAAGTTTATCCACATCACAACTCGGTGAAAGATATCGAGGAGGCCAGAAAACGGTATCTTCAAAGAAAAATTGCTAGAGAAAGAGCGAGAATGGCGTAAATGTAGTGCATTTGTCTCTGGAACTTTATTGATTTGATGGTTGATGCTTGATGGTTTTTAAATGTGAAATTAAAATGAACTGATTTGTATTTTCCGCCTTCGTCTTTTTAAAAATTTCAATATTATTATTAACAAGTTCTGTGTTACTTTGTTTTGTTTTGGTATGTGGCGTGGCATGGTATGGTATGTGTTTGTTTTGATAAGTGTTTTACGACGGTCACAACTGCATAAGGTCATATGAGTGCGCGAGAGACATTATTTAAACATTAAATTTTCAGTTGGGTAAAATTAATTTTGAATTTTGCACGCATGGCGGCCAAAGCCTATTCTTTTATTTAGACCACCAAGAGATCTTTAATGTGTGCAACTTGCGCAAGGACCTCGGAGATTTTTCACCCTTATGCGGGGTATGATGGAAAGACAGCAGCCAGAAGGAGCCAAGGAGTAGCAGTAGAAAGGCTGCAGAAATAGTCAGGAGCCCAGAGGAGGGGGTAAAAAGGGGAGAGGGGTTGGGGCACAAAGTGGAGACGAAAACAGATGACAGAACACAGTTAATTAGAGCAGGAAAGGATGTGAAAGGAGAACATTTAATAAGAGAAGAAATTTTTCCTTCGTTGTCCCTGTCAGGTTTCAAACCCAGGATCTATTGAATAAGAGGCGAACACCGTGACCTCTAGACCTCGAGAACCCCTGTTACAATGCTTGTTAAGAAATACACACTGCTTGTCAAAATGAATAGACTGAAAGAAATGGTATAGCCTACATTCTAAAATGAATCTTTTGATAGAAATACATGTAGATCTATATAATATATGGCTTTGCTATCTATGGCAATTTAAATTGTTTGAACATTTTCCTTAAAGTTAAGAAATGTGCTTGAGGTGAAGTACCAGTATTGAAATGTGTTCAGAGATAGGCCTACAAGTTTGTGACATGTATCAATTTTTAGGGGAACATTTTAGTTCTGTTTTTATCTACAATGGCCTTATTTTTGTATCTAACGTCTAGCTCTGGCTGCCTAATAATCAGTTTTCATCAATTTCGTTGAACTCTGGAGAATGTTTATTTTATAAATGATATAGTCTGGATTGCTTTAATTTATAGTATAGTGGGTTTTTATAATAATTTATTATAATATGTATAAATTATATAAAATCATTCCCTCACAATATGTTAAAAATCTAGATATATATAAAAGCAAGACAGTTGTAAAATTGATACTCAAAATTATATTCATTTATTTATCATGTGTTACGAGGGTTTACATGACCAAAAGCTAGGACTGTATGCATTATGATTAAGTAGCCAGCTGACTATCAGCATTGTATGAGAGAACTCTTGTTACCATTGTGAGCATGTACAAGACTGTACTGTATTATAATTAACCTTTTCCAAAATCGATATAATGCTTACTTGCAAATACTTCAATTCATAGGAAAGGCAGATTTATAGTAGTCTCAAATTTCTTTCAAAAAGAGACATTGGTACTCATATTACTCATATGTTTTCAACAGCAGGCCTATATAACATGTTCTTATTTTCAAACTACATGTACCGGTATAGAGATTATTAACTTCCATGTTCGATTTGGAGGATTTATTGTACACTTTAGCATACATTCTTTATTACATAACTTTTGATAGTAGTAGAAGTACTGGTGTCGTAGCTTTTCTCATTTTCGTCTTTCTGCATTGAATAGAAAATTCTAGCACATGTTTTTGACTTGCCATAGCGCAAATGACTTTCCATGGCACTTCTGCAGCAAGTGGTCAAACACATGACATAGACATGTTTTAAAGTGTGGCGTTGATGAAAAGACATAAAATATGCAACTTTTTAATGTTTTAGATATGGTGTAAATCATTAGTCATCTAGATTTACTACTTTTTGGACCCTCTTTTACCTTCAGGCTAAAACAACAACGAAAATGTCTTGGAACAACTTTGTTTTGCAGTGGTCTCATTAAGGAGCTTTCAATTCATGTTCTGTTGATCATCCAGACCAACTTTTAAGCCCACGTTGGAAGACTTGAGAAGGCTAAAACAGAGCGGTTTACTTTTTATCCCGTTTTAACTGGACAGACGAAAGCAATAGCTTGCACTTAGTACTTGGTTAATAGGTTTTCAGCACCCGAGTTTTTTCTTCAACTTATTATAATAACTGATGTATTTCCTTTTTTAAAACATGTAGGGGCTTACATTGCAAAAATCAAACAGAACGAAAAGACTTCCGCGTCCTGCCGATTTCGCTATAGTATGTGCGTGCTAGTGCTAGATTGATTACTAATGAATATTATGAAAATGAAAGTCAAATATTTGTGGTTCAGATGCATCAAAGTTTAAATGGATCGGCCTTTATTATAAATTAAAAAAAAAAAAAGTATGTGTGTGTGTATATGTGTAATATGTATATGTGTGTGTTTATATGTATGTGTGTGTGTGTGTGGGGGGGGGGTAAGTGTGTGATATATAGACTAGTAGTAGTAGTGTGTCAGATGTTCCAGAGGTATCTGTGTGTGCCGAGCAGGCTTTCCAGAAAGAAGTCGACCGAGAGATCCAGGAAGGGCCCACAGAGCGGGATAAAGGCTATGGCCGCGGCTACAGGCAGCCAGCGACGTACTGGGTTCTGTTCTCTCATGTCTCCACACAGACCGCTGTCGAGTATCCTGGAGGAGGAGGGAGGGTGG
>NW_004797311.1:52043-55228 GCF_000002075.1 Aplysia californica | reverse complement strand
TATCACTACATGGCATTGGACAGAAGGGCGAGAGCCCAGCTGTTGCTGGATCGATAACAACAACAACAACAACAACAACAAAACAGCACACCAACACAGTAGTTGTTTGTCACTTTAGTTTGTTTTTGTAAGATGATTTAGTTCACTTGTAAAACAATTAGGTCATAATTCTGAGCGCCGAAGATAAGAGGTGCTACCAGAACGTAACATAGCCTACTAACGAAAGGATGAGAGATGAGGACGATAGATGTTTTATTATTATTTTGATAATAAAAGAGGAGCAAACCAAACCAGAGCACCCACCAACCACTCTCATTGTCATTTGGTTTTGTCGTTTACGATAGCCATATTATCTTTCATTGAGGGAGCAAAGCTACCATTGTCGCACAAACCGAACCAAACTGACGACGACCTTAAAGAAAAACACAGCTGACTAGAATCTACTGTAGCCAGAGCCGTGAGATAGACGGTCTGTCCAGTCATGTAAAAGATTGTTACAGACAAAATATAATAAGAAGAATATATGTGTCAAAAGAATATTATTATTATACTTGTAGATCTAATTCTAATGGTACCTTCTAGTTGCGCCCAACCGCAGGATGCTAGATTCACCACAATGGCTAGAGCCGTGAGATAGACGGTGTGTGAAAGACAGAAGCCAGACCCACCATAGCAGCTAGAGCCGTGAGATAGACTGTGTGTGCAGAACCTTAATAAGAAGCCAGACTCACCACAGCAGCCAAAGCCGTGGGATAGACGGTGTGTGCAGAACCTTAATAAGAAGCCAGACTCACCACAGCAGCCAGAGCCGTGGGATAGACGGTGTGTGCAGAACCTTAATAAGAAGCCAGACTCACCACAGCAGCCAGAGCCGTGAGGTACACGGTGTGACCAGCCATGTAGAAGATCGTTATAGCCATCATGTCGGGCGGACCATCTTCCACGGCGCGGATGTACAGCATCTCTCCCATTACAAAGGCATAACCTGAGACATCATCATCATCATCATCATCATCATTATCATCATCATCAGCAGCAGCAGCAGTAGCAGCAGCAGCAGCAGCATCAATAACAGCAGCAGCAGCGGATATGCAGTATTTCACCTTCTATCACAAATGCATAACCTGAGACAACATGTTTGTATGTAGATCTATCGCTATTTCAGCTCGGGGAAATCGTCATATTAACAGTTTGTCTGTCTGTTTGTATGTCTGTATGTCTGTTTGTCTGTCTGTCTGCATTCTTCATCCCCCTTCTCTCTGTCTCTGTTCTCAGTTCATCCTCTCTCTATTTACTCTCTCTCTCTCTATTTACTTTCTCTCCCCTTCCCTCTCTCTTTCTCCCCCCCCCCCTCTATCTCTCTCTCTCTCTCTCTCTCTCTCTCTCTCTCTCTCTCTCTCTCTCTCTCTTTCCCTCTCTCTTTACTTTTTTACTTTCTCTTCCCTCTCCCCCTCTCTCTCTCTGCCCCTCCCTATCCTCCCACCCCTCCCCTCTTGCCCTCCCACCTCTCCCCTCACTCCGTAGGTCACCACACAAAATCTCCTTCCACTTTCTTTTTCTTTGGTAAGTGTTTGACGGGGCTCGCAACTGCTAACGGTCATATGAGCGCGCGGGACACATTGAACTTTTTCAGCTGGTAGGAAATTTTTAAATTTTGCTCGGGTGGCGGCCGAAGCCTACTCTTATCGATTTTAGACCACCAAGGGATCGTTAACGTGTGCAACTTGCACACGGGACCTCCGAGATTAAAAATTTTCGCCCTTGTCCGAGAAGGTTAGGTGTAGATATTTCTTACCAGAAGATCAGGGGTGTGGCTGAAAGACAGCAGTAAGAAGGAGCCAATGAGTAACTGTGTAAAGGCTGCACAAAGAGTCTTGAGGAGCCCAGAGGAGGGGGCAAAAGAAGTGAGGGAGAAGGGGGGGGGGGCAGAAAGAGGAGACGCAAGCAGACGACAGGACATTGCTAGAGAGCAGGAAAGGAGGAGAAAGGAGAACATTTTAGAGAACATTTTTTTTCGTTCACTACCCAGATTCGAAACCGGGACCTTTGAATGAGAGGCCAACACCTTAACCTCTAGGCCACGAGAGCTCACCACCTACCTCCATAACGGAATGGAACGTAGCGGAACACATCCATAGCTCAGCACCCTCCAGCCGCCCCCCGATCTGCCCCCTCACTCAGAAACTGTGGCCCCAACGTTGAGGACGAGTGTGGAAGTTATAACTATTTCGGCCTGTTTTCTCCTTTAGATTTAAGAAGTGTTTTACGGCTCTTGCATCCTTCTTTGCTCTCGTACCGCTGTTCCTTAGCTAGGAGCATGGCTTTATAGGAGGTCGTGACTGAAAAATGAAATGAATGATTTATTGTTTCAAACTGCTGTTTGTTTTGGTTTAAAAAATAAACAACAACACCCCTCTCCTCAAAATAGCAACAACCCCCCCCCCCCCAAACAAACCCCAAAGCCAACAACAAAACAACAACAGCAACAACAACAACAACAACAACAACAACAACAACAACAACAACAACAACAACAACAACAACAACAACAACGAGCAAACAAAACAGAACAACAAATCCCCCAAAACAAACAGCAGGAATAAAGTCACAACACGCGAACAAAGGCCGCTCACTGGAGTGTGTGTGTGTGTGTGTGTGTGTGTGTGTGTGTGTGTGTGTGTGTGTGTGATAATAATAAAGCGTGTGGGATAATAAGGAAATGAAATTTAAAGTAGGCAAACGATTTAAACATATTATTTTTCGTATTCTATACGCGAAAGTTATTTAGGCTATTATTCCCATATCGCCCCCACCTCCTTTTCACAAGTAAAATAATAGACCAATACGTTGAATAATCTGCATTGACGTCTTACCCATTTACTAACCGCTCTTCTCTCACTGAAGAGGGTATAATAATGTTATTATTATCATAAGCTGACACTAAGTCTTTGTCTTGATTAGAAACGAAACAAGGAATGTTCTCACACATGCTTTCATTTTCTGTTCCCTCAACTTCCTACTTCCTACCACCCATTCACAGTCAGTGTTTTACAGTGCGTGTTGCTTGCTTTTATAGTTACAATTAGAAGACAAAAAGCTTATAAATATAACTATCAGTGATATGTAGACAGATAAATGGAAAAAATAATAAATTGGAGGGGGAGTATTTGGGGGGGGGGGGGGGC
>NW_004797311.1:44574-51943 GCF_000002075.1 Aplysia californica | reverse complement strand
GGGGGGGGACTCTTTTGTGGCCTAGAGTAGGTAGCCTACAGTGTTGGCCTCTCCTTTAAAAGGTACCAGGATCGAAACCTGAAAGCGACGACAAGCATACATCTTCTTTAAATGTTTCTTCTTTCACCTGCTGTCCTGTTCTCTAGCCCTGTTCTGTTGCTCGAATGACAGTAAATTTGACAGATTTTGCAGATATGATCCCAAAGTTTAGAAACTAAGTATTGCGCAGCCACTCTACAGGAGTGAGTGATAAACCATCTCTGTTTACCAGCTGGGATGCCGCCTCTCACTTAATCCAGTTTGGCCCTGACAGAGCCGAAGCAGCCAACCCCCTAAATGATATAAATAAAAATGGTGTGGATTTTTATTTATTTATTTATTTAATTTTTTTTTTTTGGGGAGGGGGGGGGGTATAATAAGACAGTTACAATAGAAACAATAATTTGTGTTGATTGTTGATGAGCCTTTCATTACTCAAATTCAGCTTAAAAGCTGAATACTGTACACAGTGAGGTTCAATAGTATCATTACCAAAAAAAATTAAAAAAAATTCGACACCCCCAAAAAAAATTCTCAGAAGATAAACGTGTCTCAGCTTATGACGTCACAGCGACCAGAAGTGGTGCCACAGAGAGTGGAGATCCCAGATGTGCGTTGTAGGTCAAGTAAGTTCCGAAAGGGGGCTCAAAGTTACTCTTAACTGTATCCAAATTGTGGATGGTTTGGAAGGGGGGGGGGCTCTGACAAGGTCTGCTCCTTCTTTCCTATCAAACATCTATCGACTTAATTCCCCTTTCTTTTTTGTGTTTGTTGCTCTCTTGTCATTTAGAGGCGTTCGATAAAGTTAGACATGATGAGGTATTTAAAACACTGAAAAGGCTAGACATAGATGGACAAGATTTAAGAATTATCAGGAATTTGTACCAAAACGCTGCTGTACGAATTCATGGAGAATACAGTGAATATAAGCAGATTAGAAGAGGAGTGAGGCAATAATGTGTTTGTCACCAGACCTATTTAACATATAGAACAAAACAATTCTTAGAAACATAGAAGAAGAATGTCCACAGGTCTCAAAGTGAATGGCGAAAATATTAATAACATCAGACATGCCGATGACACAATTTTAATAGCAGACTCAGAAAAGGACCTTCAATCGCTTCCAGATACTGTTGTAACAGAGAGTGAACGTAAAGGATTATTGTTGAATGTAAAGAAAACAGAATGCAGGGTAATATCCAAAAAAAAGCAACAAATCCTATTTGTAATCGCATTAGCAAAGGCCAAAAGAACAAACAAGTCCAACAAGTTAAATATCTAAGAATTATAATAACATCTGATGCCAAATGTTGCACAGAAATAAAACGGAGAATTGCAATGGCTAAGGCTAGTTTCAATAAATATGGATGAGCCCAATCATGAAAAATAGAAACATCTCAAAGATTACCAAAATGAAAGTTCTGAAATGCTATGTATGGTCAACCCTTCTATATAGCTGTGAATGCTGGACAATCACTAAAGACAGTGAAAATAAAATAGATGCAACATAAATATGGTTTCTTAGGAGACTGCTGAGAAGATCGCGGAAGGAAAAGAAATCAAATAAGGTAGTGCTTGATGAGACCCACGTGGGACGGTCATTGTTAAACAACAATAAGGAAACAACAAATGCAGTTTTTGGAACACTTGAATAGACATACACGTAAAGGGCTTGAACATCTAGTTCTTACTGGCAAAATCGAAGGCAAACGAGGCAGGGGTAGGCTCTGAGCAACCTACTTATGGAACCTAAACAAATGGGTAACGGGGAAAATCCAGGAAACGTAGATTTTTTAAGAGCATCCGAGCAAAGGAATGAATGGAGATTGATCTGACTGTTGGTCCGTAAAAAGTTGCTCTACAACAACACACCTCTTACGACACCGAAGACAGATTGTAAAGCAACTCAGCTGTTTGTCACCGACATTAAGTCTAAACAACGTTTCTTGATAGACACAGGTGCCCAGGTCTCTGTGACACCAGGGTCATGGGCTGAAGGAACGTCAGGTGCGACAGGTCCACCCTTGCAAGCAGCCAACGGAACAACCATAGCGACCTATGGATCCAAAGTTATTCCTCTTCATTTCGGTGACCGTGTGTTTAAAGCACGTTTGATATCAGTCAATGTTAAGCGACCTTTACTGGGGCTGATTTCCTCCGGCAGCACAATGTATTAGTTGATGTTCGAGGACATCGTCTAATTGAGGCAGAAACTTTCTCGCATATCTCTTGCTCGGTCTGTTCCATTTCAACTGGCCCAGATACAACCATCAAGCAATAGATTCTGCAAGATTCTCAACGAGTGTCCCGAACTCTTAAAGCCTACTTTTTCAACAGCAGATGTCAAGCATGGTGAGCAACACTTTATTCCCGCCAAAGATTGACCTGTTATTGCTCGTGCTCCTCGCCTGCCACCAGACAAACTCGCGTCTGCAAAGAAGCAGTTCCTTGAGATGGAGAAAATGGGCATAATGCGGAAATCAAACAGCTCCTGGGCATAGCCTCTGCATGCTGTGCCTAAAAACGACGGAGGTTCCGGCCCATGTCGAGATTACCGCAAGTTGGACGATGCTACAGTCCCAGATCGATACCCCATACCCCATTTTCAGGACTTTTCTGCTCGTCTAACTGGCAAGATCATTTTCTCTTAAATTCATCTTGTTCGAGGATATCATCAGATCCCCATGGCGCCCGAGGTCGTACCTAAAACGGCAGTGATCATACCCTTCGGTTTGTGGGAATTCTTGAGGATGCCATTCGGGTTAAAGAATGTAGCACAAACATTTCAGTGACTGATGGACACAGTGCTTCAAGACTTAGATTGTGCGTTTGTATATCGGGACGATATCCTAGCTGCTAGTTCATCAGCCCAGTCTCACGTCGACGGACGCAACGCAGTTTTTCAGCGGTTGCGACACCATGGATTGGTGATTAAACTGGAAAAATGTCTTTTTGGGATTGCATCACTAGATTTTCTAGGACATTGGGTTTCTGCGTCAGGTTCAACACCTATGCCCTCTAGGGTTGATGCCGTTAAGGAGTTTCCTAAGCCAAGTACAGTCAAAGCGCCGCAGGAGTTTCTGGGTGTACTGAATTTTTACCATCGTATCATTCCCAACATCGCTGCGATTTTGCACCCACTTTACCACGCTCTGAAAACAGAGAAACCTAGTCAAGCTCTACGTTGCACCGATGAAAGTACCAGGCATTCCTTTCGGGTAAACACGCCTTAGCAAACGCATCCATTCTGGTTCATCCGTACGCAGACTGCCCAATCGCTCTCACTTGTGATCCATCTGATGTGGCCGTCGGTGCAGTTCTCGAGGAATAAAGAATAATCGTTGGGAGCCTCTCGCCTTTTTCAACCGGCAACTACGTAAGCCAGAAATGAAATACAGCACCTTTGATAGAGAGCTTTTATGTGTCCACCTTGCAATACGCCATTTCTGGTACATAGTGGAAGGTAGGCAATTTATTATCTACCCCGATCACAAACCGTTGGTATCTGCAATGTCAAAAACTACAGACTTGTGGTCAGCCCGGCAGCAAAGGCAGCTATCTGCTATCTCAGAATGCAGCACTGCCATCAGGCACAAATCTGGGAAGACAAAGATTGTTGCCGATTATCTCTCACGATTATCACCCAGTCTCACTGGGCACAGATTTTGCAGACTTAGCAGCAGCTCAGCTGTCAAGTACAGCTGATATACAGGCGTACACTTCAGCTTTCACAAACATAAAAGTCGTTGAAACGAAGTTGAGCGACGAAGGTCCTGAAGTCCTTAGCGACATTTCAACTGAAAGACCTCGCCCGTTGTTCCTCCAGAATTCAGACGCCAGGTATTTGAGTCTGTACACAATCTTGCACGCCCAGGGGTTAAGGCTACTGTCAAGCTCATCTCAGAAAAGTTTGTGTGGCATGGCCTACGACGTCAGGTCAGTAGTTGGGTGAAACAGTGTCACGAATGCCAGACGTCGAAAATCCTGAAACACACCCGTGCTCCCCTAGAGACATTTAGAGTACCCGAAAAGCGGTTTTCACCCATCAATATTGATATAGTGGGTCCACTTCCTCAGTCTGTGGTCAACGGTATCTTTTAACCATTATTGACCGCAACACACGATGGCCAGAGGCGATCCCTATGTCTAACATAACAACAGACGAATGTGTTAGTGCTCTCAAAGGAAGCTGGATCTCCCGTTTTGGTGTTCCTGCCGATACATCATTGAGCCGAGGATCTCAATTCGCCTCTGCAATTTGGACTGACATAGGTCAACGCCTTGGAGTCCGCTTACATAGAACAATGGCTTTTCACCCCCAAGCAAATGAAATGATCGAACGGTTTCATTGCTCTCTTAAAACAGCATTGAAGGCCAGACTCACTGGTAACAACTGGGTGGAAGAACCCCTTGGGTACTCCTTGGGCTACGAACCGCTCCCAAGGATGACCTGGGATATTCATCAGCAGAACTGGTCTATGGCGAGCTGCTGATTGTTCCAGGTGATCCTTTACCCTCTGAAGCATCTGCCTGGTCAGCAACAGATTTTTTAACAGCTTTTCGAGCTAAAGTACAGTTCACTAGGCCTAGACCGGCTATCCAGCACTGTGACCCAGTCACATACTTCCAACCATCTTTGTTAACAGCGAAGTATGTTTACATCCGCTCAACAACAGTGAAAAGTTCACATCAAAGACCATACAAAGGTCCTTACATGGTTCTCGCCCCAGGAGAAAAGACCTTCCTTCTGGACATCGGAGGCCGCACGGAACGCATTTCAGTAGATCGCCTCAAGCCTGTACAGGTAGACCCTGCCCAACCAGTCCATCTACAGCAACCAGCACGATGCAGCCGCCCTCCGGTGTTGCGGGAACCAAAGCCTACCCTTAGGAACACCGACGGGCGGGAGCAAGTAACAGAGGCGGTTCACCACAGACAACTCATGTCACGTGCTGGACGTCATGTGCGTCCACCCGCACGCTACCAATGATCTCATGTGACGTCTGTGATTGGGGAGGTGTGTGGTGACTAAACTGAAGACCAAATTGTTGAGGTGTGTTGTTGTTATGTGTAGTACGTCGCATTTGAGTTCATGAGTAACAGTCCAGTGAAAGCGTCCAAGCTGTTCGGGTGGAATGTATGACTTGCAACAACTTACATGTGTGTGTGTGTGTCTCTTCAAGCTACAAATTAATTGTAGGTTGGGATACTGTAAATCTCTCATTGTATGGATCCTGTGCGTACACCTAAATAGCGTTGTTTAGTATCGGGCATAAATAATGATATATTGACATTTTAAAATGCAACACTTAGATAAATAGCCGGTTTACCTTAAACATTCACAATATTTTATAAAAATGGCGTTGATTGGCAATGGTGTTTGGCTACACAACATCTCATCTACCATGAAGCTCTGCTGCTGCTGTTGCACATGCTGTTTGGCATCGGTTCCGCAAATGAGACAGAATATATTACACCGGTCTCATTGGTGGGTAGTTACGCTGGTTGACTAATTTATATTCTCTCATCTCAACAACATCGGCAGTGGTGCTTTTCCGCTCAGCCAGCCTTGAAGGTGTTCTAGAATTGCAGCTGAAGCTTCTAGCAGCTTCTCAGTCACATTCCTGATCCTAGAGGGCCGATACGAGAGCCTTGTTGTCAGCGGTGCCAAATCTAGACAAACTGTTTGAGCGACGCACAGCAAAAGATTTCAATAAAATTATATTTTTTTTTGTTTTAACAAGGGATCATCAAGTATTCATTTGTTACTGAATTTTACTCACCTATATTATGGTCTCACCGTGCAAAAGACCCAGTCTGCATTATTTGGAGATTATCTGGCTCATTTAAAGGTAAACAATCCAAAAAATCCCTTTCAGTACATTTTAGCGATAGACAAATCGCATGAAAAAAAACAACAACATCAAAAGGCTTCACAGAGTACCATTAATTCGTGATTGATAAGTGCTACTGTGCACAGACTGGCCTTTTATTCCTCTACGGAATGGTGGTGCGCCCCTCAAGTTTGACACTCGTGACGTCACAGCGAAGACCTATAGTTTTACTTATAACCTCTTCGTTCTGCACTTATCTATCTATACATATTATATATACATTTTGTGAAAGTTCGTCACTTTGGCGCCTTAAACTTCCGAACTACTTAACTTTCGAATTTGATATTAACGGTGGTTCAAAAATCATTTAAAGGGTGCACAGTTTTATTGAGGGGCCTGAAGTCACTGTAGTTTAATTTTCGGTGTTTCATTAGTTTCGTTTAGATCTAATCTTGGGAAAGTCCGTCTTCTAGGATAGACGCCATTATAAAGAAGTGAGATTTCCGTTCACTAGCCGTGTGGACTGCTGATTCCACTCCTTTGAAATTCTGGAGTGTACAACCACGAAAGCGGAATACAGAATCAGCCTACACATCTCTAGAATCTATATCTAGACCTTCACATTTTTCGCATCTCTCAAAATTTATTGCTCCATTCCAGTAGAGTGTAAATATAGTAGGCCAATGACTTCCAGTTGATGTTAATACACCGATCATTTCTTTCATCGAAAGGGGGTCCAGCTAGTATGACCACAATTATTATGTTGCAAGTGCGTATACCTCTAACTAAAACTAAACTATCACCAGAATTCCCCATCATTACAAAGCACTGAGACTAATTAAAAGGGTCTTCCCGATTTTTGTTCACTTTATGCTTTGAAAGACAGAAAAGCTAGAGGCTACCCCCCCCCCCCCCCCCCAAAAGCATCTAAATGTAGGAAGCTGTTGCCTTTTCTTTATCTCCTTGAAGAGCCAGATCTGAAACAGACATGGGCGATCGTAGGTCACCACTCATTTCCTTGCTTAGATGATCTGAAAATAAAAGTCTTTTAGCCTCTCACTCATTTGTTCAGGTTCTTCTACTAATAAACCATTCTTTGTTTGCTTCCGTTTAGTTCGGTCCATGTGGTGCAAAGACAGTGAAAAGAAGTGAAAGGAAGCAGATTTGTTTGTTTTCACTTGCTGGACGGACAGGCTGCCGCCTGAGGTAAATTTCCTCAAATTATTTAGGAATAACGAGGATTTTTATATGATGTTTTATACCCCCAACAAACAAACGCATAAATAAGCAAACAAACAAAAATCGACAAAATTCAAGAGACGTGGCATTCGTTAGTTAGCCTATTTCAAAACTTACACTATAAAATTACGGAGTGAGTCGTGATACAGCGTGACAATCTTTCAAAAGTAAAACAATTAAATTTTTTGTGAAAGTACGCTTAATAGATAGATAGATAGATAGATAGATAGATAGATAGATAGATAGATAGATAGATA
>NW_004797311.1:40820-42945 GCF_000002075.1 Aplysia californica | reverse complement strand
TGTGTGTGTGTGTGTGTGTGTGTGTTTGTAAATGTGTGTGTGTGTGTTTGTGCGTGTATCGTATGTTATATTATACATACAGGCTATGGGTGCGCCGTGGGAGAGGCGCTTCGAAATCGTATGTGTGACGACTGCGTGGACACTTGTTACGGCGCTTGTGGCGTCTTCATGGTCGCTCACGTTTTCTTCAATGGGTTGTCTGCTTTGATGACGGTGAGATAGATAGATAGATAGACAGACAGAGAGACAGACTGATAGATAGATAGATAGATAGATAGATAGACAGATAGATAGATAGATAGATAAATAGATAGATAGATAGATAGATAGATAGATAGATAGATAGATAGATAGATAGATAGATAGATAGGTAGCTAGGTAGCCAGATAGATAGATAGGTAGGTGGATAGATAGATAGATAGATACATTATTGTCTTTGTTTCTACAGACGCTATTGTGATTATTGATTCTTTATGTGACGATCATGTGATGCTGCTTGTTTCACTCGTTGGCTAATGTAAAATACAATAATATGAAGAAGTAAAGGCGGCTTGGAAAGGAACTGGCCAAGCGACCACAATA
Organism: Aplysia californica; assembly: GCF_000002075.1. Classification (NCBI taxonomy): domain Eukaryota; kingdom Metazoa; phylum Mollusca; class Gastropoda; order Aplysiida; family Aplysiidae; genus Aplysia; species Aplysia californica. The sequence continues at coordinate 42,363 of NW_004797311.1, read as the reverse complement.
TGCCGAAGGCCCGGGAAGTTGTTTGACTATCAAGGCAATCCCCAATGTCCGGATTGGAAGCGGGAACACCTTACTTTAAAAAACAATCACATATTATAATTAATAAAGAAATCATATTAATGACATCAGCTGTATGAATTATAACTAGTTAATCTATTCATTGCTGTTGCTTTTTATTACGTCTGCAACTGGCCAATCCTTAGCTTTATGTATTTAATACCGGTACTATAAGTTATAGTATAACGTGCCTTTATCCTGTTGTGCTCTGTCCTTAGTCTAAAAAGTACATGTCAGTGATGTGTTCCCATACCGGTGTGGGTGGTTTGGGGTGGGGCGCTCTGGTGTGGTTTGCTCCTTCTTTCCTATCAGATACCTACCGTTCGTTCCCCCTCTTTTGTTTAAGCGTTACACTCTTATAATGCATATATCTAATCCTTTAGTACTAGAATTTTTTTGGACCTGATTGTGTTGCAAGTGCCCTAAAACTCTTACTAAAACTTATCAACAATTCCTATCGATAGTCACGAAAGAAGTTTCAACTCTCTCAGGCCCATCCCAATCGACGATATTTATTTGTTCCTTTTTTCAGGGAAAAGGCGTCGTGATCACTATTGTGGACACTTGTATCTTCGAGTTTCTCGCTTCTCTCGTCATCCCGACATTTATCAGCTACAACACGCGACGGTACGCCATTTTGACGTTTTTAATTTTTAATATATTTTTTTTGGTAAGTGTTTTACGGCGCTCACAACTGCATTGGGTCATACTATGAGCGCACGGGACACTTAATTAAACATTTTCAGTTTGGCAGGAAATTTTGAATTTTACCCGGGTGGCGCCCGAAGCCTAGCCTACTCTTATCGATTTTGGACCACTTGCCCACGGCGCCTCCGAGGTTTTCCGCCTTTATTCGAGAAGCCTAGGTGTTACCTACCATAAGATCCGGGGTGTGGCTGAAAGACAGCAGAATAAAGGAACCATGGAGTATCAGATGAAAGTCAGCAGAAAGAGTCCGGAACCCAGAGGAGGGGGCAAAGGAGCTTTTTTTTGGGGGGCAAAAGGTGGAGACGAAAGCAGAAGACAGAACATGGTTGGAGAGCAGGAAAGGAGGTGAAAGGAGATTTTTTTTTAGACAAGAACATTTTCTGTCGCTGTCAGGTTTCGAATCTGGGACCTATTGAATGAGAAGCGTGCACAGTAACCTCAAGACCACAAGAGCCCGCAAGGTTTAGTTTTCTAAGAAATATATTCTTAGTCTACCTCTGCCTCTTTTTCCAGTCTTTTTTTCTTCAACATACTGTGTCGTGAGGAAAATCATACCGAATACTGGTAAACACAATAGCCAAGCTAGGGTGGAAGGGGATTTTGGAGGAGGGAGTGTTGCAGAGTTATTTCAGGAATTTACTGTTAAAATTGTCTGAACTACGTCGTTTTCTGTGTGTACAGGTAAATTTTCGTTTGATATTCGTGCTCAATGCGCAGATTATGTCTTATGTCTGTTCTGGTGACAATATGTGAGAGTGAGATGGGTGGCGGTGGGGGT
>NW_004797311.1:39026-40720 GCF_000002075.1 Aplysia californica | reverse complement strand
GGGGAGGATGCCGAAATCTTTAAAACAGTCTGAACTCCATCGTGTTACGGGATTTTTAAAGGACTAATTGCAGTCGAATCTGCTTTTATGACCACCTATACTATCACATGTACCAAAGAACTTTCCACGCACCCCCCTCCCCTTCTTGATTTTTTTTCTCTATTCATAATAATAACGACACTGTCCAAATACTTCACCCGTCAAGACAAACACTTTTCTCCTCGAAAATGGCTGGGCTTCTTGGACAATTTCGACAGTATTAATTTTCCTCTCCATGCCCTCGACAATGTGTGGCCGTCTTGTACAATTTCGACTAAATTTTAAAAGAATTTTTAATTAAAACTATTTTTCAGCATAGTGAGGAAAATAGTCCACAATGTGCGTGATACGCCAGTGCCAGTGATCAAATGGGGTCCTACAGTGGCCGCTCTGCTAGCCCTGGCTGTGTCTATGAAGCCTGTGGATGGCGTGGTGGACTTGATGCTCTCTGCTACCATCAGGTGATGGGATCTGTCAGTTCTAGCGTCATGCACTGTTCTTGCGGTTGTTGTTGTTGTTGTTGTTGTTGTTGTTGTTGTTGTTGTTGTTGTTGTTGTTGTTGATGATGATGATGATAATGTTGCAGTTGTAGTCGTGTTTATGTTTGTTGTTGTTTCGAACAGCTATTTCAGTTTTGTTTTTGTTGTGTTTGCTGCTGTTATTGTTGTTGTTGTTGATGCTGTTGTTGTTGTTGTTATTGCTGTTGTTGCTGCTGCTGCTGCTGCTGTTGTTGGTGGTGGTTGTAGTGGCGCTGTAGGTGTTGTTATTATTGTTGCGTTTGTTGTTGCTGTTTTTCTTGTTGTTGATGTTGCTCTTTGCCATTGTTATGCGTGTGGTTGGAGAGCTAGCAGTTGCGAGCGCCGTAAAACCTTATACTATACATACAGCTCCGTTCTTATAAGGCCCTAAACTTTTGTTCTTTTTCTCCATTGCTTCCGCCTGTCTGTCCGACTTTTCCCATTCAACTAAACTGTCGTTGAGTCTGTGTACAACTCTCTGTTCCCAAGCAAAACTCAAATAAAAAGCTGCTGACATTGTCGCTGACCTTGCCATTGCTGTTATTGCGGTTTTCATAATTTATTTACGGTGTGTAGTTAAATTTGTCACCCTCTAATTCGGCATTGTTGTTATTGTTGTTATTGATAGTGTTAGTGCACATAGGAAAAATTAGCCATGAAAGAAGCTGCATGAAGACAACCTTGAGACTATCTTAAGCTAAATTGACCGTCTGCATAGACGAAAAGAGCCATATAGTGACGTTCGTAGAATTACACAAAGTCCAAAGTGTAAACATAGGAGTGGTATAAGTCTTGTTGCTGTTGCTGCTGTTGTAGTTGCTGTTTAAAAAAAAAAGAATTTGTAGTTGGGGTTCATTTCGATGTTTTTGTTCTCGTTGTCATTGTTTCTCTTATCACTTTTGTGTTTTACTAACGTATGCTATTTCTTTTCTTACTCTCTGTCTGTCTGTCTGTCTGTCTGTCTGTCTGTCTGTCTGTCTGTCTGTCTGTCTGTCTGTCTGTCTGTCTGTCTTTTTCTCTCCTTACAGGAAACGAGCGTTAATGGGCCAATGTGCTTTTCTTATTCAAACTCAAAACTTAACATTCAAAATGTTTCTATTGTTTTTTTGGCAAGGAGGGGGTACACACACACACACA
>NW_004797311.1:15261-35515 GCF_000002075.1 Aplysia californica | reverse complement strand
TTGATGATGATGATGATGATGATGATGATGATGATGATGATGATGATGATGATGATGATGATGATGATGATGATGATGATGATTGATGATGATGATGATGATGATGATGATTGCATAAGTGCGAAACGTTGAACATTTTCTATAATGTTATAAAACTTCAAACGATCAAGTCTCCTCCAACTTTTTTTTTCTTATTGTACTTGCAACGACGACGTCAACGACGACGATGGCGATGATGATGATGATGATGAAGGTGGTGATGATGATAACAACAGCGACAACGATGACGATGATGACCATGACGAAAGTGATGATGAAGACGGAAGGGAGGGGGGAGGGGGGAGGGCACTGACATTTACAATTGACAAAAGTAGTAAAACATGCGTTTTGTTTTGTTTTATTTTGTTTTGCTTATTTGTCATACATCTGACCGCCAGGACGCATCGGCCATGTTAATCTCGGCACTGGATGTCATCATCTGGCACGGCGTGGCTTCCGTGCTTGTTCCAGGCTTTGTCCTGTTCCACTTCACAAAGTAAGGGGTGTTTGTGTAAACCAAGGGTGCTCTGGTGTGGTTTGCTCCTTCTTTCCTATCAAACTTCTATCGTCCTTATCTCTCGTTTGTTACTCTCTTGTAACACTTCTGATCTTCGGCACCTATATGACCTTATTGTGTTGCAAGTGCCATAAAACTCTTATTAAAACTAAACGAAAACAAGGATGTTTTCGAGATAATTAAAAACAAACAAACCAGGTTGTAATTACATTCTAGGCCTACTTTGCTTGACATTTATAAGAAAATTTGCGTTACTATAGCATACTTACATACATATTTGTACTTATAAATGCTTGAATACATAGCACAACGAAAACAATCCCACAGAGCAGATGCCATACAATACCATACCATGCCATACCATATCATACCATACCATATCATACCATATCATACCATATCATACCATACCATACCATACCATACCATACCATACCATACCATGCCATGCCATGCCATGCCATGCCATGCCATGCCATGCCATGCCATTCCTTGCGATGCCATGCCATAGTATACCAAATCACATCACACCACACCACACCACACCACATCAAACAACGCCACACCACACAACACCACACCACACCACACCTCACCACACCACACCACATCACACTACACCACACCCACACAGCCCACCCCACGCCATACCACGCCATACCACGCCATACCACACCACACCACACCACACCCGCCCAGCCCACCCCACGCCATACCACGCCACACCACATCACACCACATCACACCATACAACACCACACCACACCACAGTATACGACACCACCTACACTACACCACACTACAATTTACCACAGCATACCACTTGTATCTCTCCACTAGGTTAATGAAGGGCATTTTCGGCGACATTGACGGAATGCCTGGGGTGGCCAAAGACTGGGGGGCAGTGGCGGTTAGCTTCGGCCTGTTGGCGTTCATGTCTGTACCCCTAGACGGCCTGGCGAACACACTTCTGGACTCGACCATCAGAACAGCAGAGTGATGAGGACAGAAAATCTTAGCAGAATCTCCTCGACAAAAAAAACTTATTTTGTGATCACACCGAAATATGCACATACGCTACTTCTCCGTCGGGGGTTGTTATGTACCGATATCGGTACTAAATACATACATTCGTACTTTTAAGAATATAAGAAAGTAGGCTACTGCTAAAAGAAAGTCTCCCTCTCGCACACTTTCACGCCCCGACCCCACCCCCTTTTTAATGGGGTTGAATTAACAGCATCTAAACTTAGAAGATACATTATTACCGACTCTTCGAATTCTCGTGCTCATAGTTTCTTGTAGTTTTCTCAAAAACTAATATTAACTACAATGGTTATAGTTTCGCACTAGGGAACTAAAAGTTCAAGAAGAGCAGTCAAAACATTAGAATCTGGTCAATATAAATTTGATTCACTTTCGAAACTGAAAATTGTCTTGATGTTTGATTGCTTGAGTAGATCTTCTTTTTTTTGTTCGTTCGTTTTGTGTTCGTTTTTGTTTTTCTGTTTAGGTCAATAGGCAGCTGGAAAACAAAATACCCGTTAACTCGACCAGTAAATTAATATTTTGCATTATTATTATTACCCTATCATTATTATTAAAGTAAAGTCTCTACGTCATCGCACGGCCACCGTGAGCTATTCCCTTTATGAAAGACATGCCTGCAACCGGACTGTGACCATGACCGCAACTCGAGATCGTTGCCTACCGATGTCACGTTGATCAAGGGGTTCGAACTAAGGGTCTCAGCTTTACTTTACTGCAAACTCTGTCAAAGTCAGTGTACAGTGTTTTCTCAGTCGTCTTGATTATCAGATTGTTGCTGCAGTGTGGATCTGATCGCTGCACCCCCCTTCAAATCTCCAAATGACCCCCCTGGTCTGCCCCCCCCCTCCCATATAATAACAAACTCAAAACATCTGTTCAAGTCCTTTGACTTTGAGGAGCAAGATATTTTTGGTCCACCTGCGCCCCTGTTGTCGCCTAGGCCCAAATTGACATTGGAAATAAATACGAATAACCAAACAAAAATATTTGAAGTTTTTCGATTGTGTAGATGTGAAATGTTACACTTCAGTTTTTGATTTGCGTAACTTTTGTTGTCCTTGTGATCTTTGTTTTAGTAACTTTAGTAGAGGTTTTACGGCGCTTGCAACTGCATAAGGTCATTATGAAAGAATGATTCATTTAACAATAATATGCTGTTACTTAAAAAAAAATTGTGACACACTGATTGTCTTGGTTTTGTTTTCTTTCTTTTTTCTTTAAGTGAAAAACAATCACTTGAATTACTTTTTGACTCCTATTCGTACATCATAGTATGAAGCCGTCAAAATGATAATGAACATATCTGCTCTACCGCACCTTTTACTACTGTTATCTCCTCAGCAGACCCTAGGACACTCAGGAACATTCTCGGCTTCTCAGAGTGCAAGCTACGGATTACAGACGCTAAACACTGCAACCTAACAAGATCTTTTGCTGTCTATTAGTAGGCCTACACAATCCCACTTATGGGTGACGTGAGGAAAATTCGTATATAAATAAGAAGTGCCTTTCCCAAGGACACAACGAGCCCCTATGGGATTTGAACCCACACAATTCCTACGGTTGTTGCGCATTCGAGAGCCTTATTATCTTATAACCACTAATCTAGGACAGCTGTCAACCATCTCACTTTTTAGGTGCAGTTGAACCCCATTGTCATGCTGTGCAGTAAATACGTTCAAGTCAAAGAGTACACCACGGTGTTTCTACATGTGTGGTTCGTGCTGTGACCGTTTTTTCCAGCGCACAAAGATGAGTGTGAAAAGTGAGGAATGAATGAGCAAGTATGGACACTACCACGGATTGGTTTTTTAAATCTCACATTGTAAAACTGGAGAAAAAACAAACAAACATCAACACCCAAAACAAAAAAAACCAACCCCGACGACAATAAACAAACAATCAAACAAAAGAAAACAAACAAACAAACAAATAAAGAACCCAAAACAACAACAACAACAACAACAACAACAAATTCCAACAACACCCCTTCCCCAAAATAACAAATAAGCAACAACCAGTAAGTGTAAGCAGTATCCAACTGAATAAAACAGTGTTGGTAATGTTATCATGGCTCATGGCCTATTCAAGGTAAATTTAGATGTATCTCTCACTTTCAGTCATTGTTTCCAGATTTTAAGGACACCCTGTTGATGTAGATCTAGGCCACAGAATTCTACACTTAGTGTAGAATTCTGTGATCTAGGCCTACTGTTCGTAATATTTTTATTATATGCCAAGTTGTCAATTTACGTGAGATTGACCATGTCATCAGTTATCCTTCTGCGTTTTGACACTTTCACGATAGTTCTCTCAGATACCGCAGTCTCTTCATTGTAAGTCCTTATTCCTGGTCTCACTCTTCATCTCTTGCTTCGTATGAACATTCCCTGCGTAATGTAGACTAGCCTTCCCAGGATTCGCATGGTATCTTAAAAAACAACAAAAAAAAAACACAACCCCCCCCCCACAAAAAACAATAAAATAACAACAACAACAACAACCCCGCAACCACCCACCCAAAAAACCCCAAACAAAAAACCCCAAAAAACCCCAACAAAACAAACGAACTTTGAAACCGACAAATAGTTTCCACTTTTTTTTCCACGTCAGTAAATGTTTCTGGATATAAAATTAAAAACAGTCATCTACCCACACGCTCCCCCAACCTCCTTTCACAGGTGGCAGTCATTCCGTTATTTTGTCGGTTTACTTCTCTTTTTCTTTTTCTTTTTCTTCTCTATGCAGCCGTTTCAAAAGATACGATAACAAAACACGACGTACGGATAGGGTTAACGAAACTTATGAAACGGCTGTATGAAGCAACCAAGCAAAACGAACAAAACAAACACAAAAGAGACGAATATAAAAACAACAACAACAACAGCAACAGGCGTCGCTTGTTAAAAGAAAAGTAATTAACATGTGTTTTAAGTTAAGTGTAACGTTAACTAACTGACTAGATCTCAGGACAAGATTCCACACTGCATTCCCTTACTTGCGGCCACTGCTTGCTCTTGGGCAGCGGTTCTGACGTAGTCGTAGCCCACTTGTCCCCCTCTCTCATCAACCGCTCTTCACCAGACAATAGAAAAATATTTGTTCGCAGCTGAAAGTCATTGGGTTTATAAAATTTTCCTGCTTGCAAGTGAAAGTGAAACAAAGAGAGAAAAAAAGTCATAGCAAAAACCCTGCTCGTTGAGTGACATGTGAATAATGAAATGTTAACCAAATGCCAACTATAAAACAGCTCTGCACCGAAACATAAAAATTATAATACATTGTAATAAGTACCTCCTCAAAGAAAACGAAAAACAAACAACAAAAAACAAACAAAAAACCCCCCCAAAACAATAACAACCCCCCAAAAAAACCCACACAACCAAAAAAACAAACAAACAAAAAACCCCAAAAAACCCCCAAAAACAAACAAAAAAGCCCACAGCATAATTCAACGAATGGAAGTACTGGAGCACTTACAAAAAAATGCGTACTGCTGCATACTGCAATACAAGAATCCCCCGAGAGTAGATTATTCGCAATCCAAACTTTATGAATGAGGAAGTTTTGACGACGAGTTTAGAGCTCCGCGAAACAACAAATTTGCAGTGTGTCGATTATTATTGACACAAGTTAATATTGATGTATCTTTTGATTTCAGCTTTGGATTTCTGACTTCCAGTTTGCTGTTAACGTGAATACTAGATCTAGAAAAAGCGCAGTAACTTAATTGAACCTGAAAGTTTGAGAAAAAAGCCTGTGTCAACAAGACACAAGAGACTTGAAAATGCTCAGATTTGCTGATGCTGTCTTCTGTTTTTATTTTGTCTCACATATTCCCATCGTTTTGCTCGTGGATCTGCAGGCATTGCTGCCCGAGGAGTATTTCCCTAAATCAGTGAGTGAAAATGGCATTAGGTTATAACAACAATTAAAATCTAGATCTAATTTAGATCGGTGATCTTATTATATTTTAGCCTATAGTCTATAGTTAGCTAGATCTAGCACGTTAAATAAATTCTTCAATTGAGGACTTCCGAACGACCACTATCAGATCTGGATCAAAATTCTATGTCATCAAGATTGTACTCTATGGCTTCCAAAATCATCATGGAAGACTGAAAACCACTGTTATATGATCTGTCCATGACAAAATTACGGTAGTTTGCACATTTTTAGGCCCAGTTCAAAGTTTTGAAGGTGGTCTGAGTCGGGGATTAGTAGACTTTGGGAATTTAACGTGCTAAAGTATAAGATCACCCTAGATTCTACCTCAAGTGGGTCGAGGCCATTATTAAAGTATATATGGTCAAAAATTCGTGGTGCTGTCGTGTTTGTATACACACACAAGTACAAGGAATGATCGACTACAGAATACAGCAGATAAGGCACAGAGGTTTAATGGCTCATGCTGCGGCCGGGACACAGACTCGAAGTGCGAACAGAACAAAGACTAAGTCGAAACTAAAAGTGAGAGGGTTAGTAGGTCACTGGAACACAGGTTGTACAACAATGAGGTCGTAGTACGGTAAACATTAAAATATCATGACAGGTGCGACTTATTTTCAAATATCTCCTCAACTTACAGCTATCGAACATAGGTTCTGCAATATTTGCACAGTGACTTGTATCAATTTGACTTAAACAGATCAACATTTTTGTAAATACCTGCAAGCTGTATTCTAGAAAATTCCTAATTCAAGTGGGTGGTTTCTACAGATTTCTTAATGTTTACAGTTTGGGCAATATTGCTTTTAATAGCAAGTCCGTCAGGTTTTTTTAATGGGGACATTATATGCTTATTGAACGCATTTTTTGAGAGCCATTAGTAGTGCAAAAATGTGTTCACTATCAATAATTTCTTGTAACAAGTTTTGCAAGTAAAAATTGTCATTGATGAGCTGTGACGTAGGCCATGTGTAATCAAAATGTGTGTGAGAAGCGGGAAGTGCTGTGAACAATACCATTTGATATGTTACAGAGATTTCAAGTATTATACACATATAAATTTATGAAGAAAAGTTTTTTAAATCTAACCCCAATTGTTCTAGAAAAAATATGATTTAGTTTTAAGACAAATTGGATACGAACTGCATGCAAAGTATGGATAACACTGATTCACCCGTTAAAGAGATATTTCAGGATTTATAAGTTGCGCCACTAATTTTTTACCACACTATAGTTAAGTTTAAATAGTCATCATTTATCATTCCAAGTCGGGGCGTATAGATCATTATTATATTATATAATAGTAGCTTGTTCACTTTCATCTGTCCATGTTAACCTCTTTATCTCCAGGGGGGGGGGGGGGGGGGATAAACCTACTACGCCGGGGCCCACATTTTTGGTACTAAATCTAAAACTGACAAAAACATCACTAAATGGGTCATAAAGTCGAAACTAGCAAACCTATTGTGATAGTATTCATCTTACGAATGAACTTCCGGGAAAAGTAATTTGATGTGGAAGTCGTCGTAAAGGAATGTGTGCGAGCCGCTGTCAGCGGCTCAGCTCACTGGCACAGCAGATCCTACAGCGAGCTGCTAGGAGCGGCTTGCCGAAGATAAAGAGTTCACCCATTTGTTAATTTACCTATATGCCAGTGACGAAACAAAAATATTTTTTTGTAAAATGTTGATCCAGTATCAGTACGGTAATAATTTAATTTAAAAGTTTTTCTATTTAGACCCTATTTCGAATACAGCTATTTCGGTGCATACACATAATTACTAAATTTTTTACAAATTACAACAACCTAGCTTACAAATTACTCATATTGAGACCGTGATAATACCTGGCCTCCATATATTTCAGTGGAAGCCTGTAGTTTTCATCCCCCCACAGTCAAGGCTAGAAGTCTCCTTGAGATTCTTGAAAAGTACTCACCCGTCTGTTGGACCATGCCATGTTTCTTAGGTCTTAGGTGTGCGAATAAGTGATGTGTTTCGGAAAATATGTCAACTTTTTAATGTTTTAGATGTTCAGTAGAGTTCAAGAATTTCGAACACAAAAATCACAAATTCTCAGGTGTCTCGAACATAATGCTCGATCCTGTTTCAGTACTCAGTCTCTACAATATCTTTCACGGAGTTCCCGATCACTCCGAACACACAACGTGACAACACTAGAATCTCGAACTAATCCACTTCACATTCTCAACTAAAGACTCGGCTTTGCAGCCTTTCTGGCCGCGGGTAGGTGTTTCTTTGTTATTGTTAATATTGTTACTGCCAAAACGTGATCCTTGTCTTACCACGAGAGGCTGGAGGAAGAGGAGGTGGGGAAGGGGGGTTAGGGAGTGCTGCTGACCGCACTGCATGACTGGCTCACCACGTGTGCAATCATGCTGTGGGACGCACGGGATGCGGATTACAAGAGGCGTAACTTTCTGTAAGTTGAAATGAAATGAGTGGGAAGGAATGATGTAGGAGTCGGCTGTGCACACGAGAGATTTTCTGCTTTTCACTTTCTTTTATCTTGATCCTGCTTTCACACCATCAACAAGTTCATCAAGGGAGCTAACCTCGTGAATAGTTTTTATTTTGTTTTTTTTTACCTCCCTTGATTTCCTCTTTATTTTTTTTTTTTGTATTTGGAGCTTTCATGGACCTGACGAATTACGGAAATCTCAAACTGTATTTACAATCCCCTACGAATTCAAGTTACCAGTGTTTGACTGCATGTTTTAAATCCGCTATTATTTTTGTGACTCGCTTTACTTTAGGCCAACTAAAAAAAATCATCTCAGGATCTTAGCTTGCATAGACCTTCATAATGGGCTTCTACATTCTGTTGTTCATACAACTTGTAGACCCAAAGATCTGGGAAGATTAAACATAGCGATTTTAATTTTAACTTGTTTTAAATGTGATCAGATGAAAGTGATCAAGCTATTTAAGGCATATCATAATCTATTCCTGAATATTGTTTCATTTGTTTGTTTGTTATGTATTCTATTCCTGCTAGATGCTTGCAGAAATTAAATTACAATTGAACTTAATCTAATAGCCCCCTATATAAGACAATCAACTGTACAAACAGCCACTTCCCATTTCTCCTCTTGCTTTTTTTTTTTTTACATTATAGACCTAATGACACTGTGTAAGACGTCCGCCTGTTTAAACAACCCACTTTTCTCCTCGACAATGGGTGTCCATTATTATAGACTATTTTGACTGTACAGTACATAGGCTATACTATATATTTTACTACTTAGGCTGCTTTAATCAGAACTAACCTGTCAACAAACCCGAAATGTAAAGAAAATGCAAAGTGATTCATGCATCAACAGCTTGAAACAAAGAAGACATAAGAACTCATGCTTTATAAACAGCTTTATCATCATTTATCCATAATGTTACACCTGCTCATAGGTGGCTCCTCACTCTGCTTGCCTGCTAAATTTACCCCCCCCCCCTCCCCCCAATTCTCATTCTTTTTAGTTTAAAAAATAAAGGTGTTCTCTATGAAAGGGAAACTAGACCTTTAGCCTATTTTGGACATAGATCTATGTGAAAAATGACACACAGACTGATAGAGAAAAACTTTTTGAGAGGTGCCATCAAATTTATTCCAGAGGCGATTGGCATACCTTTATGGCTAGTTACTGTAACAATGTCAATGGACATGCATTGGGATTTATTAAGTCAACTAAAATTGTAGAGGACTGAGACGGAATCCAATGTAAACTTTAAACATATATATATATATATGTGAGGCATCATGGTGAAATCAAACGCTCGTCAAAATTCTGAAATCGAAGAAACCAGCATTTTTCTGCCGGTTTCGCAATTAAAAAAAGTTTAAGTAAGAGTCTTACGGCACTTGCAACACAATAAGGTTATAAGGGCTGAAGATTAGAAGTGTGTTACAAGAGTAACAAACACAAAAAAGAAAGAGGAGAGATCAGGACGATAGATGTTTGATAGGAAAGAAGGAGCAAACCATACTAGAGCACCCTCCAACCACCCGTTGGCAATTTTGATCGAATTTTAGTTTTATGGCTCAGCTTTTTATATGTCCATTAAAAAAAAAGCCCATTACTGTGTGGATTTTACTGTTAAATGTTGATTAAAGGCACAAAATATTTAAATTTACAGTTTTTCAGGACTCTCGAGCTTTGAAATTCAATTTTCCAAACTTTGGTCACCGTTTTCTTGCTAATTTTACCTCTGAAACCAGGCAACCCCTACCTCCTTGTGTTGCAAATATCTCAACTTCTAATTAAGGTAGATAGCTATTTTTTCATTAAAAGCAAGATAAATGAACATGCATAAATATTTAAAAACTGGGGTTGCTCGTGGTTTGTAGAACTGACCGACTGGCCCTGCACATCAATTCCCTTTTCCCTCCTCCTCCCTCTTATCCCCAACACCTTCCCTCCCCCCCTCCCCCCCCCCTCCTCCCCCCCCCAACAAAAAACAACAACATGCACACACTCTCCGTTGTATATCTACACCTTCGCTGTCCCTCACTACAAACCCACCCACACACACACACCCACACATACATGCACGCACGCACAAACCAATTACAGACTGAGCCATGAAATACTTACGTGTTTACATAATGTTATAAAGTAAATACTGTTAAGATAGTCTGAAGAATCTTTGATAATTGATACTGTACCAATGACATGACGCTGTCCTGTGCAGATCAAATCTTGAAGTAGAATCATTTACAACGGTGTACTAAAAATGTACACGCACTGAACATAGTCATAGCACACAATTCCTGGTCATATTCAAACCTTCTAGTCGCACTTCTCAGAAGACTGCATATGGGTAAGTGGGGAACTGTGTCAATATAGGACTTAGTGCTTGCCGGGGTGAGGGAAAAGGGGAGGGCAGGGTAGGATGCTGTTTAAGCGGCCCATACTCTGTCAGCCAAGTGCCTCTCGTGGACTCTCATCCTTGGTAACATTTCTTCTATAACATGATTAGCAAATTCTTAAATATGCCAGTCTGCCAGGTAAGGTTTCAGTAGGAAGTAAGTGACGATTAGAACATCAAACAGAACCATGGGTGACCAAAAACCTACAGGCAATACAAATTTGAGCTGTGCTGACAATAAATGTACAAACAGTAACTAGAGACAGTTTTGCTGATAATGTTTCTGATGAAATACATATTAAATAGTCTTATCCTTCAATAAAGTAAGCAACTGAGAAGCCAAATTGGCAGCTAGAGGCTTTCTCTTTGGGCCCGGTAGACAATTTGTAAAATCGCCGGCTAGGAACACGGTGTTTGCACGAAGTTGTTTGTTGCGACAGGAGGCGGTGACAACAAAATTGTGAGCCACCGTTGATAAAACGGAGACGAAGGAAAAAGAATCTGGAGTTCATCAACTTATCTGTGAACCGCTATCATCTTCTTTTTGGGGGGGGGGGGGGGGGCCTTCAAATCAGCAATGTGCTTTTTGAATGTTGACGAAAAATATTATTCATTAAGACTTACTTGAAAATGAATGAAAATTATTAGCAGCAATAAATCTCTTGTCCACTGTTCAGCCGATAAAAAGTGACCAGCTCTGCCGGTCTTGCCCAGTTAACGAACCGCGCCTGTTTAGAAAGATACCAATTACTCTAAATGCCCAAAAATTGAGGAGCGCCTGATTCCACCACGTCATGACACATATTATATTCACAGGTGGTTGCAATGAAGGATGATTACTGCCGTGAGTTCCGTGACCCAATGTTGATGGATCCTCCCGGATGGTATCAGTCATTAATTTTATGTACTGTATTTATAAAGCTTCCATTTACTGTGTTTGCACTTTATGGATATCTTAAAGGTGAGATGCTGTCTTCTTGCAATCCATATTAACCTTTTAACATTATCTCTATACAGTATAGCATGCACATAACGAAGCTTGCTTATGATAAATTTATAACAGATTTTCATGTCCAGAATTTTTTCTTATTGTTACATGTAGAAATTCTTTACGCTTAAAACTTGCATAAATAAAATTCATACTTTGTAACAAAAAGATGTCCTATCCTGCAGAATTCACTATGTGTGTGCTAGACTGTATATGTAGTAAGTCCCCTTTTTTTAAATTTTGAAGTATTGGGAAACTCATTTGTGTTTGTCACTTGCAGAGTTTGTATTATGAGTGATCGTCAAAAACGTTTTTCCATAACTAGAGAGAAACTGGCATTGCTTTCAATTTTCATGGACAGATTTTAGCAACAGCTCATAAGTTGAGCATAAGGAAACTGCTGAAATTGAGTAAGTTGATATGCAGCCCTGAAAAATAAATAATTGGGTTAAAGAAATTCTTTTGCACTGTTTCAGCATCTAGCCTGTTAATATGTTTTGACTTAAACAAAAAATTTTGGTAAGTGTTTTAC
The DNA here is from genome assembly GCF_000002075.1 of Aplysia californica. NCBI lineage: Eukaryota > Metazoa > Mollusca > Gastropoda > Aplysiida > Aplysiidae > Aplysia > Aplysia californica. Next base: position 23,558 of record NW_004797311.1, on the reverse strand, counting down.
TGCGCTTGCAACTGCATAAGATAATAAAAAATATAAGTGTGTGGGGACACATTAAACGTTTTTAGTTTGGTAGAAATTAATTGTAAATTTTGCCGGGGCGGCAGCTGAAGCCTACTCTTTTCGCTTACTCTTTTTGATTTTGGATCACCGAGGAATCTTTAAGATGCGCAATTTGCACACAGGACCTCCGAGATTTTTCGCCTGTCTGAGAAGGCTGGGTATTAGATCTTACCTACCCTCAGATCAAAGGTGTGGCTGAAAGACAGCAGTAAAAAGGAACCAAGGAGTAGCAGTAGCCAGGCTACAGAAAGAGTCAAGATCCTAGAGGAGGGGGTAAAGGTTTGGGGGGTTGGGGCCGAAAGTGGCGATGGAAACAGACGACAGAACATGGTTAGAGAGCAGGATAGGAGCTGTAAAGAGAACATTTTAGAATAGAAAATTTTCCATCGCTGTCATGTTTTGAACCTGGGACCTATTGAATGAGAGGTGAACACTGTAACCCCTTGACTTGACCAAGAGAGCTTTGCTGAACAACACAGGAGTTATAATATGTACTTTTAAAATTAATCAAGTCAATCAGGAGACAGCATGACAGCTTCAGTTGCAAACACTGAGAAGGAGGGTTGGAGTTAGATCTCTGAGTCTCCTTTAAACATAATTCTGTCAAATATTGTTTAATAATGATATTAGACATCATTTGTATCATGAAAGTTCCCTCTCCACAGCAAGCTCTATACGCTTTACAATATATATTATTACCCCAGCAGACCTGATAGCATTCTGAAATAATCTCAACTGCTGTACATGCTGCCATTTTGTAAGCTCTAAAACACTAACATACTGACAAGATCTTTCCTTGTCTATGGCCGGGTAGCCATTCCTACCAGGATGAAGTAAAGAAAATTTATTCTCAAGGACACATCAGACCAAAGAAGTGTGTGTGTGCGTGCGTGCATGAGAGAGAGAGAGAAAAAGAGAGAGAGAGAGAGGGAGGGAGGGAGGGAGGGAGGGAGGGAGGGAGGGAGGGAGAGAGAGAGAGACCTTCTTGTATGTACACATTATGATTGTCTTGTTTTGGGTTTGAAACAATATTAATGTCAGCATAATGGGATGATGAGCAAGTTAGCCGATTTGTCTTGTTGTCAACTCAACCCTAGGGATCAGACAAAAATGTCATAATGCTGCACCTTGAAGTGCTTATGGTTTTGTTGAAAATGATCTTCTTTCTATCATAATGGTAATTGTCTTCTCCTTGCTTTTTGAAAAGACACTGGACAAATGAATCCAAGAAGAGGATAACATAGCTTTTTGTTGAGATCATCCAAGCAACGGAATGAATGGAGAACCATGATTGCTGATGTCTGCCACAGATCTTGCTCTTGATGATGATGACGATGATGATGATGATGATGATGATGATGATCTGTTGTTCTCATAACCAAGCTCACCATTATTATAAAGGGAATCAAGTGGGAAAAACGAGATGCATGTCTTGGCTAATTTCATCGTGGTTAAACAGTATCAAAGCCTTTTTTCACAGGTCGGTTTTGGCTGGGTCAAAAGCTAGTACTACATTCTTTTTAACTGCTCGATTTTTGTCTGGGGTAAATAGGAAAGGGTTGTCAATTCAAATAAATTATGTGAATTGCTGTATTTGAAATCTTACGTATACGTCCACAGGTGCCAGGCAGTGCCCCTGGTTGAGGATTCCAAGCATTCTATACGGCTGCCACGTCGCCACCATGCTCATTCCTGTCTTTGGACACACGTTGACACACGATTTCTCTAAAGGAAAATTCCCAGGACCAAGAAATATGCATGAGCGTCTCGTTCTTATTGGTATGTTCAGCCCTCACCTCCTTTTGCCTCTATGGATAATGTTGGACGCGTTGTTTAGTTCAGCATTTCAACAGCAGGGGAAGCAGTCGCAGCAAAAGAAAATCAAATAGGGGAAATCACCTGCATATAAAATTTCTTTATATCTGGATACATGTGTTCCATTTAATTTAAATTTTAAATGGGTGATTAGGGATGCCAATTATATGTTCTATTTTTTTTTACTACATCTCTTTTGTTTATGTCCAATTTTCTTTTTGGTTGCCTTCTATGACCATGACTGTGTTGATTTGCCTCCCCTCCCCTTCCTTGTTACATAAACAAACACATTTTCCAATGCCACTGCACTGCACTGTTTTAGACTATTGATTACTTAAACAAGGAGAGGAGTCTAATATGGTCAGTCTATCTGTCATTCTTTTGTTTTAGCGAAAGTCAGAAGTCTAAGGCATGCACAATGGTCCTTCATATATCACCTGAGGAAGATACTCATATATACAGACATTATATATACACCCGCACTGATATAGTGAATAATTCAAATACAGCTCCGTGGTGATAGCGGTGTGGTCATGAATCAACAATGCTCTTCATACACAACTTTCACCTGCCTCTTTGACCCTCTCTCAAATTTCATTTCAATTACATATATCACCATGGCAACATACCTTTCAACAAAGCTTTCAAGCTTGCGTAACTCTGATAATAGAGTGTTTATACCAGTGTCTGTGGTTTATTAGTTAAAAAGCTTTTACCTATTGTTTGCAGAATATGTGAGTTCAATTCCCTGATGGAGAAATTTTTAAAATCAAATTGTATCTCCCTCTGCCTGCTGGGATTTTGTACCCTTCTCAGCCTAGGCTGGAGCTGACAGTCAGGGTTGAATTGAACTTCTTTCCTAATAATTATAATTGAATCATCGGCCCACACCTTGCCTTACTCTGTGCTGTCTCTCTCTCTCTCTCTCTCTCTCTCTCTCTCTCTCTCTCTCTCTCTCTCTCCTCATGTTATGGGTACAATGGTGAACTGAATTTGCAGCTATCTTTAAGTTAGACGCCCTCACTGGTGCCCATTTTGCCCATTTTTCTTTTGGTGCTATTTGTACAAATGGTTTGCTCTATGTGCATGTTTTGAAAGCGAAGAATATGTAAGAAAAAATTTGGGACCAGAAAATCTGTTTGTACATTATGTGTGCATTTTTCACGGTGCGTTTTTCATGTGAATGCTAGACAAGACTGTATATTATATTGAAGACTACAGTAGGAATAATGACAAGAGTTTCTCTTTGGTAAATTTGAGAAAGCTTTAAATTTCAAACTAGCTGGGTACCTCGTTCGATGAATGAACTTAATCATCAAGTCATGGTGGGTTAAGTGCGCACAGCATGTGAACGGAAGTCTTGAAATATGTCTTGAACACTGCACTGAAATGCTAGAACTCTGTGTGGACGAAACAAAGCATTTTGGAAAAATCGGGGAAAGCAGATTGCGTGGATTTTTAAAAGTTAGGTCCAAGCTGCATGGACGCCTGCGAAGTTTCAAAGGCGTGGGTTAGGTAATAAGGGAGGAGTTTGTGCACAAAGCCTCTTAAGTCCAATTTTATATAGAGAGATTTTGAAAATTTCATATTTTAAAAGAGAAGGATATGAAATTTTCTCTGTTCATTTTTACTTGCTCAGTCCCACTTGTCTCTGTTATAAAATGTTTTTATAATAATATTATTGTTGTGTTATTTTTTAAATGTAGTGGCATGAATCCCCCATGGGGTATAACTCAAATTAATGAAATGCGTGTACATGACAATGGCATTATTTCCCCTGTAGTCTTCATTAAGCTTCCCAATCATTATACATGTATTATGTGTGTCCATTATGAAATCAGGCTCTGGTCAAAGTAAAGATATTCAAGAAACATAATTTTTCCCACCTGTTGCGCAATTTGTACAGATTTTGGTATTTTTTGCTCAACGCCTATTTGGTCTATTTAATAATTATACATTTCTGTGTGGATTTTACTGAAAAATGTTCATCAAAGGCATCAAAAAAAAAAAAAAATGTACCGTTTCCGAGGACACTCAAGGGCTGAAAATCTCTTAACTTTGGTGGCCATTTTCTTGCTAATTTTACCTCTGACACCAGGTGACCCCACTTCATTGAGTAGCAAATATATGTCGACTCTTACTCTTAATTCGAGACAGATGGTGTTTTTTTCATCTAAAGCAAGATATATTGATAAGCTTTAACAGATGATATCAATATGTCCATATGTATGAGTAGTGACAAGTGCCTGATTCCACAGTGTTGTGGCACATATTCCACTACATTTGTTGCAATAAATAGATATTATTATTTTTTTGTGTGTGCATATTTTACTTTGATTTTTAAAAAAATGTGTTCTTTCCATTACGTAGTTCGATAAGATGAATTCTTTTGTGCTGTTCAGTTGTCCTTTATTGGAAGACAGCATTGTTTGGGTGTAACTGTTGATTTTTTAAATTATGGGATGTTTTTGAACAAAATATTGTGTTTGCATGACTACCTAGCTGTGTGGGAATCCAGGGAAACGAGCAAGTCAATCTTGTATCAAAGGAATCCTTGTCCCTTCTCTTGGAATCAATGGACAACACCCTCCCACAGACAGACTTTGTGGGTGGTTGGCGGGTGCTCTGGTGTGGTTTGCTTCTTCTTTCCTATGAAACATCTATTGTCCTTGCCTTATCTCCCCTTCTTCTTTTTTATGTTTGTTACTCTCTTGTAACACCTCTAATCTTCTGGCGCTCATATGACCTTATGCAGTTGCGAGCGCCGTAAAACCTCTACTAAAAACTAAAAAAGACAGACTTAAAAAATACATTTAGAAGCTACGCTTCCAGTCTGTGGGAGGAACACTGGAGTGAACAATTGAACGGCAAGCTCCACGATATTATTATTCCCAAACTGGGCCTGAACATCTTCAGGCCTCTCCAGAAGAGATACAGTTGTTTTTACAAGATTATGCATTGGACATACCGGACCATCAATGATTTATTTATAGAGGCACCAGCCATCCATGTCCAGGTGCTGTTTTAGCCAATTGGACATACCTCCCAACTCATAAATGCCTCATGCAGGGGAAATGAGATGTTCTTTTGTTTTGCTGTCCCCATGGTTTTATGCACACCGCATAATTTAGCAAAATTTGATTTTTTTGTGCATAATTTCGGATTATTTCCCTTTATTATTCTTTTTAAAAAATTAACAGAATTGCATAATTTCACGTTTTTTGGCTCAGTTTGCATAATTTCAGACTTTTTTTGCGTAAAACCATGGGGACAGGTTTTGGATGCAATACAGATTTTACCATCAGGCAAATACTGATGGAATGCCTGGACTTTGGAGAGACTGGAAGGAAATATTTTTAATGTATGAATTTTAAAAAATTTGTTCCCCTTTGCTGATCCCAACTGAATTTTAATTTTATAAAGGGCATTGACCTTTACTATAAAATGTAGAAAATTGTTAGTTTACAATGTAAATTGCTGCTTTTAAAACAAAATTTTTATCATAAAATGTTTAGCCTTACCATCAGATAAAACCAAACCATGCTGTGAACTGTCATGAATAGAACCTACACATGTTTTGCTAGCTTACTATATGACCTTATGTAGTTGCGAGCATAGTAAAACTCTCACTAAAGTAAACTACAATGTATATTTAAGATGTTATTTATTTTTTATATATATTGAAACTACTCTCTGGTGATTCGGACTGCACATTCCACACTCCCACCTCCCTATTGGTTTTTATTTTATGAAAAAGGACCACTGGGCACCAGCAGAGCAAGAGGTGCATTCCTTTCTATGGTAAAATAACTCACAGACATGTCTATGATGGTTCCTTTTTGTGCTGTTTCTTTCTGCCTTTTTGTTTGTTTGTTTGTTTCTTTCCTTTCTTCCTTCCATCCTTCTTTCCTTTCTTCCTTCCATCCTTCTTTCCTTCCTTCCTTCCTTCCTTCCTGCCATCTTCCATACTTTTCCTTAATTTCAAGTATTCAACATCCAATTTTTTATGATATATAAGTTTGTGTCAGGCAAGGCATTAAACGAAGCAGATGGATGGAGGTTGCTCCTGGCAGAGGTCCTTCTTTTCTTTCTCTCTGTTATCATTGTCTGTCTCTCTTGTTTTGTTTCCTGGCACTATGTTATTATATACCTGTATGTCTTATTTTTGTGTGGGTGTGCTTCTCTTTACTCTAACAAAGGAACAAACAGTTTAGTTTATTTCTCTTGTTTACCCTGTCTTCCATTTATTGGCTTTAAAGATTTCAGACTTGTAGTAAGACTAGTCGTAAGTTCATACTATTTTGTATTATGTTTATTTGTTGATATTATTTACGCCCCCCACCAGGGCTGTGCTACTGACTGAAGTGTCTTTAGGCCATTCCCAAAGGGGGAATGAATATTAACATGTTCTTATGCACAGTAGAATTATAAATGGGCTGATTTATCAATGTCATGCTCATACTGTGCTGGAACAGCATAAGGGGAACTGCTGCTTTTTCTTTCCTCATCCTTACCATCGTCATTTTTCCTCTTCTTCTTTTTGTATTTGTTACTCTCTTGTGAACTGCTATTTCCAGGGTGCCTTGATAGTTGAAGCAGACTTTGTACTGTTGAGGCTAGAGAGGTGCGCAGAGTAAGCCTGATTCCCCATTTGGACTTCTCTGTTGACATCCGCCCCTTTGCGCTCACATGACCTTATCCAGTTGCAAGCACCTTAAAACCTTACTTAATATAAAGAAAGATATTATTTAGTACATTTTTTATCAGTGTATGGAATGTAGTCAGGTTCTTTTTTGTGCAGAAGATGTGAGTTCGGTTTCTGTGTGAGGAAATGTTTATTAAATAGATCCATGTTTGTCTCTATGCATGAATGTTTGCTGTATGCCATTCAGCCTGAATTGACTCAGAAAGGCAGGGTCGAAGTAGCCGGCACCCCCAGGGTGACTGTAGTGTCTTTGGCCATTCCCAAAGGGGGACATTTCTCGTTCAAGCATAGTAGAATTGTAAATGGGCAGACTCATGTCACGCTCATAACTGTGCCTGATCTACAACAGGGAACTGCTGCTTTTTCTTTCCTGATCCTTACTATTGCGATCTTCCTCTACTTCTTTTGTATGTTTGTCACACTCTTGTGACCTGCTATTTCCGGGGTGCCTTGATAGTCGAAGCAGACCTTGTGCTGTTGAAGCTAAAGAGGTGAGCAGTCTAAGTCTGATTCCCTGTAAAGACTTCTCTGTTGACACCCACCCCTTGGTGCTCATATGACCGTATGCAGTTGCGAGCGCCGTAAAACCCTCTTCAATTTAAAAAAAAAAAGTAGCCGGCCTCCTAAATAATACGAACCAACTTGCACACGGGCCCTCCGAGATTTTCGCCCTTGTCCGAATTTCCGGTCGGTACCCGGATTCGAACACGGGACCTTTGAATGAGAGGCCAACACCTTAACCTCTAGGCCACGAGAGCCCCCTGGTGTGGTTTGCTTCTCCTTTCGTACCGAACATCTGTCTTTCTTATCTCTCCTTTTCTATGTATGTTTCTTTCTTATAACTCCTCTAATCTTAGGCACTTATACGACATATTTGTGGTGCAAGTGCCTTAAAACTTTTATTAAAACATACTAAAACAGCCTAGACAGCTACATGTATCGCAAAAACTTTCAAACTGGAGTTTGGTGCTATGGGTTATTAGGATCCTACAACATTTGATATATCAATAGCCATGAAGGATCTTAGTCTTGGAGCAGACTCTTTTTAATTAATAAAATTGGTTTAATTGGATGGTTAGAGGGGGTTGGGGGGGGGGGCTGTTAGTTCCTACTTCTTTACAACTCTCTTTACAGGTGGTTGGTGGGTGCTCTGGTGTGGTTTGCTCCCTCTTTCTTATCAAACATCTATCATTCCTCTTTCCTCCTTCTTTTTTTGTGTTAATTTCTCTCTTGCAACACCTCTAATCTTTGGCACTTGTACCACCTTATTATTGTGTTGCAAGTGCCGTAAAACTCTTCCTAGAACTAGAATTATATTATCCCTCTTTTGTTTCTGTCTGTCTCAAAGTGTTTCCTTGTACCTGTACCGTACTTACGAATTATTGACTTACAAAACCTAAAGGATGCGAAATAACGTTTTTTTGTTATATCGTATCATGTGTACTTATTTGAATGTCAGTGCACTGATAACTGCTTGCTGCTGTACATGATCCATGTATGCTGAATGCTGAAAAAATATTTTTTGGATAATTGTCAGTCTCTTCTCTGTGATGAATTGATGATTTAAAAAAAAAAAATCATAATAATGAATAAAGTGCTTTCAGGTTGTTAGAAGATTGCTTTTACGGAACTTTCTACGTTTCCTTCCATTTTGGTTTGTGTTTTTTCTCTTTTCCAGAGAGAGAGAGAGAGAGAGAGAGAGAGAGAGAGAGAGAGA
>NW_004797311.1:10443-15161 GCF_000002075.1 Aplysia californica | reverse complement strand
TTTCTCCATCTCTTACTCCCTCTCTCTCTCTTTCTCTCTCTCTCTCTCTCTCTCTCTCTCTCTCTCTCTCACACACACACACACACACACACACACACAAACACACCGTTTCTCTCTTTCTCCCACCTCCCCCTCTCTGTGTGCCCCCCCCCAGCGCGCGCGCGCGCGCGCGCGCGTGTGTGTGTGTGTGTGTGTGTGTGTGTGTGTGTGAGTGTGCTTGTGTGTGTGTCTATTCTCTCTCTGCCTCTCTCTCCCTCTTTCTCTATATTATCTCTTTTTTTCCCACACACTCTCTATCTGTGCGGGTGTGTGTGTGTGTGTGTGTATGTGAGTGTGTGTGAGTGTGTGTGTATGTGTGTGTGTGTGTGTGTGTGAGAGAGAGAGAGAGAGAGAGAGAGAGAGAGAGAGTGAGTTACCCCACTCTAGCGGAAATCAGAAACATGAACATGGTTGTATTCAAATGTTTGTTGTTTTAGTTTTAGTAAGAGTTTTACGGCACTTGCAGCATAATTGGGTCATATAAATGCCGAAGATGATGGGTGCAACTAGACTTAGTTACATGTAGTAACATTAATAAAAAGGAAGGGGAGTGATATATGGACAACAGATGTTGGACAGGAAAGGGGAAAGAAAGAGCAAAGGAAACCACACCAGAGCACCCGCCAACCACCTAAAATGTAATGTTGTGGACTCTGATAATAATAAAACTGATAATATTAAGAAAAAAAAACCCCCAACAACAACCGCGTGTATTTTGCATACTACGACTGGTGGGACGACATTGCTAGCACACTGTATGCACACTTCAGAGATAAATTTACGAGTACATGATCTGACGTGCGGAGTGTCCGATATACCACGCATGTTTGACTTTCAAAAACTTTCTCTCTATTTCGTTTCGTTCTTCCTCTGTTTCTTTCTTTCTTTCGTCAGTCTTTGTTTCTTTAGTTCTTCTTTCTCCTGTTTCTTTGGCAAGTGGAGAGTTACGCAGTTGAAAGGTGGATGGTTGGTGGGTGCTTTTGTATGGTTTACTCCTTTCCTATCTAACACCTCCTCCTTGTTTCCTTATTTTATTTGCATGTTTATTCTCCAGTTACAATACCTCTAGTATTCGACACGTATAATATGACTCATTTGTATTGCGAGTGCCGCATAACTCTTACCACTGAAATGCGTTTGAAAGTTAATGTCTGTATCTGTTGTGGGCGAAGGTCAACATGTTGAACCTCACTTACACTTAAAACTGTCGTCTTTATCTTTCCTATCCCTTTTTGTGTTTGTTACTCTCTTGTAACACCTCTAATCTTCGGCACTTACATAACCTTATTGTGTTGCAAGTGACGTAAAACGTTTATTTAACTAAGGAAAACAATCAACACTTTTTGCAATTAGTTTCTCTTGGAGAAAGATGTGTTATACCCATAAAAGATATGAATGGTACCGTGTTTTCGGCGGGTGATTGGAGAGTGACACTGGAACCCTTAGAAAAAATTAGGAGCCACTTGAAAGACAATAACTTGGTCATCAGGGCACTAATGTTAACGAACATTCGAACAGATAAATTTCAATCAGGGGCACACCACATTTTCAAATATGAAGCAAATCCATGGACGCCTTCGAGAAATGTAAAGCTTTTAAAATTTCAATCAAGGTTGTGTAAATAAAACCCAAAATTTCGCTTCTAAGCGGCGTATAGCTACAGGTATGTCATTGAACCGTTTTGGTTTAAAGAAAAAGACCGTAAAACCACGACAGTCACACTATATGGATATCTCGCTGTGCTGAGAAACTTTTTGAGAAATTTGGGGAGGAGAAAATGTTATGCTGTAGAGATCTGGTTCCAGTGGGATAAGGCCACACCCCAATTAATGTCTTGAGTGGCCCTTGTGTGGTTGCAAGAAATGTTTGGAGGACGCTGTAAGTTCTCTAAAATTGAGCCCTTACAAATTTATTATCTCTTGTGTTTTTTATTAACAGACTTCGTTAAAAAATGATTGAACCGTTGAAACTCAATGTTGATTGGGATTTTCAAAGAATCGACTCAAACACATGTCACGGGGTTATTCAAAATTTTAAGTGGCTTATTGGAGCTTTTAAGGACAGAAATGGTCAACACCTGTAGATTTATGTAGCCATCATCTCCCTGAGTTTACTTGGCAACATAACTTTTGTATATATTTGTTCTTCAATGTGTAGAAATAATGACTTTGAAATAGAACAGTGTGGTTGATTTTTAAGAAGTTATAAAGTTTTTCGTTGCACTCAATTTTGGTTGAAATTTAAAAAACTTAATGTTTGTCAGACAGGTTAATTTATTTATTTCATACTCACACCTACTGTGTCACCCTGGTTGAATATTATTTCTCTAAAGTTTCGTTGCAATTGGTGCAAAGGGGACAGAGTTATTGGCCTTTAAATTTGTCCTCTGTTTTTTTAGACACCCGGTTGTTCCTACTTTGAGTACTTCGAGAGATGTGATCTTTACTCTGTACTCCCCCCCCCCCTATTGCTTTAGTCTGTTTTACTTTTTTCCTCAGCACGGAATGACCCTCTATGTGCCCTCTCTTTACTCGAAAAACACACCAAACAAAACAAACAAATTCAGTTTTTCTTCAATCCACCTTATAACAAAATAGATGCTTGGACTGGCGTCTGTGGTGCAACGGTTGGGCTCTTATATACAATATGTAGCCATCGCACATAGAAGACCCAAGTTCGATTTCTTCGTGCACAGGATTTTAATTGAGAATCTTGGTCTTTTTGCTGGGACGTTGTTTCACTACTCTCAGCTCGTGTGGTCTTCATGTGCAAAGCATTTTTATGTTATGTTATTTTTAAAAACCACTCCAACGACTCAATTTAGGTCATACAGTAAATGGCTTCGACCCTGCTTACCAGAGCCGGCTGAGAAAGATTCAACATTCCAGCGCAAAGACCGAGATACACTATAACATTTTTTCCTCATTTAGGAATCGAACTGTGGCCGTTTGTGTGTGACGGCGAAGCGCCTAACCGTTACACCACAGACACTAGTGGCTTAGCAAAATTTAATTTAACACGTGATATAGAGTATGTTTGGCAAATGAATGAAACGCCCTAAATAAATCAAATTATAAAAGACAGAAGAAAGCTACCTATCAGACATGCCCTTGACCTTTGGTGACCCCGATCGTGACCCTTAAAGTTCACCAAAGGTCCACACAAATATTATAGAAGCCTACGTTGTAGAGCATAATAATTCGTTATCTTGTTCCTTCTGCACACTGACTGACTGCCGTTATAAAATCAACCCAACCGGTATACGTGTGCTTCAGTTGGTGAATTCTTTTACCTAAGGTAAGTTTTGCAAAGCCAGGGGAAACGGGCCGGTACCTGGTCGCAGTAGTCACATGCTCTTAGGCGTTGTGTGGGGAAGACATGAGTTCGATTCCCCAACAGGAAGGTCTATTAATTTTGTTGTTTGTTTTTGTGCCGTGTTCTGATTTTGGTGCCGATATTTGTAGGTTATGTAAAATGTATTGACATGGTGCAAATCGTTATGTTTCAAGAAAAAAAAAACAACAACAAAAAAACAACAACAAAAAAAACAAACAAGAAAACCTAACAACCAAAAGAGAAATTGTTTAGTCGGTGATGATACTGATGATGATGATGATGATGATGATGATGATAACGATGATGATGACGGGGGGCTCGCCAAAGTTTGGGTATATTGAGGAATTGGTATAATGTATTAATAGGTAAAACCGTCGAGAAAACGGCCGCTAACGTTTCTTGATTCCCAAAGCTGAAGTGTACTTGGAACCAGGAAATTTACATATTTTGAGATTTGATCAGTGTGCTTCAGTAAAATTGTTAAACGGACACAAAAGATGTTAGTCCGAAAACAAAAACAAAAAAATCGATTTTATAAAATTGCCCAACGGGCGGGAAAATATTGATTTCTTCGATTTCCCTATTTTGACGAGGACCTGATTTCATCATAATGCCACACGATTATCATAAAAACAAATATGATGGGGAAATAACGTTTTCAACATAATTTGTCTCAAATTAGCAACGGTCAGCAGTGGCGTCGTATGCGGAGTGCCCTCGAAAAACCCATCCTGAAGCCCAGTTTACTGAGTAACCACGTGTCTACTATGCACACTGTGTCTTCTGATTTTGTACGGAGATTGGACGCTTTACGAAATGACCATGGTGACATCACTGACATCCTGTCAGAGCTCTTCAAGTGGTCTCTTGAAGGTAAGATTCCAGAATTTCTCAGCGCAATAGTTTACTTTGGAAAGATGGGTGAATGTTATTTTGTGTCTCTCTGTGAGAGGAATTTTGTGGTCGTAGAGGAAAAGACAATTGATAGTTCAGTTTGTGTCACGATAAGCTACGGTGTAGAATACTCTAGTTAAAATCACAAAGGGATGTTTTCGAACTTTGGTTGTCTTTAGAAGTTTTCTAGGCTCTGCACATACCTTCAGTTCTCTGCTTTCGGAGATGAACTTAACATTTGAAGTTGCATATCTGAAATAGCACTGTATTGTTTATGCAGTAGTGAAAGCTGTTCACAACAGTTATGTACAGAGATAAAAAGACGAAGAACAGTTTTTGGTGTAAAATGTTAATCAGAATGGCGTCTTGAGCACCTCCCCCAAGCTCCTTTCTACGAATAAGATAAGACACGTCTTTATTTTCAAGATCTTGGCACATTGGTTTAGTGT
>NW_004797311.1:6660-10343 GCF_000002075.1 Aplysia californica | reverse complement strand
GGACACCACCCTTATTCCCAACCTGAAATTTGGAAATAATTCAGCATCTTCATCCCTAGCATTTAATAAAAGTAGATCTATGTCGAAAAATCACACGGAGGCCGGTCCTAAGTGATGACGTAGTAAAGGCGAACCAATATAGCACAGATGTAGGGCAACAAACACACACTAACTAGTACTCTCATTCAATAAATAGTCCCCGGGTTCGAATTTTTTTTTCTCTCTAAAATTTCTCTTTTCACCTTTTTTCCCGCTCTCTATTAATTTTTGTCGTTTGCTTTCGCCTCTAAGTTCTGCCCCTACCCCCGCCCCTCTTTGCCCCCTCCTCTGGGCTCCTGACTCGTTCTGCTGCCTTTCTACTACTGCTAGTCTCTACTCCTCAGCCCCTGTGTACTGCTGTCTGTCAGCCACACCCGTGGTCTCACGGTAAGTAAGATCTACACCTAGCCTTCTGGGGTAAGGGCAACCCCCCCCCCCCCCCGGAGTTCGTGTGTGCATTTACACAGGTTAAAAATCCTTTGGTGATCCAAAATCAAAAAGAAGAGTAGGCTTCGGCCGCCACCCGGGCAAAATATAAAATTTCCAAGCAACTGAAAGTGTTTAATGTGTCCCTCTCGCTCTTATAATGCAGTTGCGAGCGCCGTAAAACGCGTAATAATAATAATAAATAGCATTTAAGCTGCGCATTTCCATTTTCTAAAAAAATAATGCTCAATGCGCATTGCATTAGTAATAATATCACACCTTAAAAATTAATGGACATTTGTGTACGTAAAACATAGTATTATGCATTATATAATAAATATGTATAAAACTTTCTATGAGAAAAATAGTCACCCTGTGAGCCTGGCAATATATGGTTTTTTTTTGTCTATGCAGACGGCCAATTTTGCTTAAGATGGTCTCAAGGTTGTCTTCATGCAGCTTCTTTCTTAGCTAATTCTTCTTATGTTTGAAACGCAGAGTCTGTCGCAGTGCTTGCATGTCAGTGACGTGGATTGAAGCTCTGTATTTCTGTTATTCTCCTTTTGTCGTTGGCGCTTCTCAGCCTGGTTGTTCAAAGGCTGCTCTCTAGCATTATAGTTCTTTCCTTTATCATTTTATCCTCCATGTTTTCCTGTCCTCAGCATTGTCTTCCCAGATGCTAATAACCTCTCCAAGCTTAGGTAAGTTGTTTTTGTAGGTGTCTTTGTACCTCAATTTTGGTCTTCCTCTTGTTCTCTTTCCCTGGGCAAGTTTTCCATAGAGAAGTTGCTTCGGAATCCGGTTGTAGTTCATTCTCTTGACATGGCCTTGCCATTTCCATCTTTTTAAACACATAATAGATGTCATGCTCTGGAGGTTTGTCCATACCAACACTTCAACATTTGTAACCTTGTCACGCCACGAAATGCCTAAGATCTTGCGGCAGCATCTGAGATGGAATATGTCGAGGCGCTTTTCTTGCCTACTGTACAAGGTCCCTGTTTCAGATCCATAAAGGAGTGTGCTGAGGACACATGCTTCGTAAATATTGATCTTTGTTTTGATGGTTAATCTTTTGTTTTCCCATGATCGTTTTGTCTGTCTTCCAAAAGCTGTTGCTGCTTTTTCTATCCTGATGTTAATCTCATAATCAAATGTTGTAGTAGAGCTGATAGTAAACCGCAGGTAACAGAACTTGTCCACTCCCTCAAGTTCCTTGTCGTTCGGCTATATATATGGCTCTGCTCTGCAATTTCTTGAGTAAGGATGACCTTTTTCTTAACACTGATGACCAAGCTAAAGACCTTTCATGCTGTGGATAGGCGGTCCATCATTGTTTGTAGGGTTCATTCACTGTGAACAACAAGAGCAGCATCATCGGCGAAGAGAAGCTCTCGTACTGTTGTTTTGTTGATCTTGGTCTTGGCCTCGAGTCGAGCAAGATTGAAGAGCGACCCATCAGTTCTCCAGTGGAGGAAGATATCCCATGGTGACTCTTTGAATGCGTGTTGCAGTAAGACAGCACAATAAGTGCTAAAAGGGTTGATGCTAAGATGTTGAAGCTTTTTGATGTTGAAAAGTCAAACTGAATGATGGCCTTCATATCTTCGTGGAATGAGATGATGAGCTGTAGCAGTATTGGGGGAAAGCCATTTTTCCAAGCACCATGTACAGTCCTGATCTACTGACTGTATCAAAAGCCTTTGTCAGATCGACAAACGCAGTATGTAATGGCAATTGTTGCTCCCTGCATTTTTCTTGTAGCCGACGAACAGAAAAAATCATGTCCATTGTTGAGGGGTTTTATCTGAAACCGTATTGGCTCTCTGGTAGGACTCTTTCTGCTAGTTTCTGAAGTCGCTTCAGGGTGATCCTAGCGAAAGCTTTTCCAGTGATGCTTAGCAGTGAGATAATCTGTAGTTGTTGCAGTCTCCTTTGTCCCCTTTATTTTTGGAGAGTGTGGTGATTTTGGCTTCTCTCATGTAATGTGGAGTTTCTGCTTTCAGCCAAAAAGTCGTTAGTAGCTTGTAGAGATATGGGAGGAGGGTCTCTTTGTTCTTATTCAGCACTTCAGCAGGTATGTTGTTATTTCCTGCTGCTTTTCCGCAAGTGAGTTCATCGATTGCAGAAGAGAGTTCTTCTTCTGCTGGTGTTGTATCAAGTTCTGACATTTCGGAGAGCTGAGAAATGGCCTCATGTGGCCGCCTATCATCATGTCGCTCCTCTGAGTATAAGTCTGAATAATGTTTCATCCATCTATCCTCTTGTTTCTTCTTGTCTGTTAGCTGTTCACCTGTCGCAGACTTTAGAGGAGCCACTTTGATTGCTCTTGGTCCAATTGCATTAGCAACTCTGATGTTTTCATACATTTTCCTGATAGTGATATTACCGGTATCGCTTGCCTGTTGGATTTCTGAGCATAATTTGTCCCACTACCGATTGGCGCACTTTCTGGTTTGTCTTTGAAGGTTGGATTTACACCACGTAGTAGTTGCTTTTTACATGTACTTTCTGTTTGATTTGTGTTGTTTTCTATCAGAACCTTACACTTTTTCTTCAGTAGTGGTGCGAGTGTTAATGCTTCAACCCAGTCCTCCTTGCAAGGTCTTTCTATTTCAAAGGTAATTGGCCCAGAATTATAAATATTGTTGATTTCACGCTACATCACATTTTGTCTGGGGATGAGCTATCTAGATGTTGGAGCTCCTCTTTGACGTGTTCTTGAAATTT
Source organism: Aplysia californica (assembly GCF_000002075.1). Taxonomy (NCBI): domain Eukaryota; kingdom Metazoa; phylum Mollusca; class Gastropoda; order Aplysiida; family Aplysiidae; genus Aplysia; species Aplysia californica. Next base: position 7,148 of record NW_004797311.1, on the reverse strand, counting down.
TGCCTTTAACGCTGGGTCTTCCGTATGTCTTATGTTGATCTGTAGAAGGATTTTGTTTGCTTTACTATGCTGGTATCTTTCATTCTGACGATGACAAAGTCGATTTAGTGCCAATGGCCTGATCTTGGCTGGCACCAAGAAACCTTGTGCCCGTCCTTGCTACTGCAGAAGAAGGTGTTAGTGATGCAAAGGTTGTTATTTGTGCAGAATTCTAAGAGTCTCTGACCATTCTCATTGGTTTTTCCCATCCCAAAAGGTCCAAGGCAGGTGGGCCATTTTTTGTTTTCAGTATCCACTCTTGCATTGAAGTCGCCCATGGGAAACAGTTGGTCTGCTTTTGGACGTTGTTAATTGCATACTGAAGTTTATCGTAAAACTGGTCTTTTTTCTCATTTTCTGTTGTTACGGTTTGGGCGTAGGTGCTGATGAAGTGAGCCAATCCACTTTTGGTTTCCATTTCCAGACAGTGATACGTTAGGATAAACCGG
>NW_004797311.1:3070-5420 GCF_000002075.1 Aplysia californica | reverse complement strand
TTCTTCTTCTTCTTCTTCTTCTTCTTCTTCTTCTTCTTCTTCTTCTTCTTCTTGTATGAGCTGAATAGCGCGCTCATATGACCTTAGCAGATGCGAGCGCCGTAAAACCCTATACTACTACTACTGAGCTGAATACTTGAAATTTCAGTGAGGGTTCTCGATCGTGGTCGAGAGGTCACGGTGTTTGCCTCTAATTCAATATATCCCGGTTCGAATCCGGATAGCAACGGAAAATTTTCTTCTCCAAAATATTCTCCTTTTGCCTCCTTTCCTGTGTTCTAACAATCCTCTGTCGTCTGCTTTCGTCTTCACTTTCTGACCCCACCCCTTTATCTCCTTTGCCTCCTCCTCTGGGCTCTTGACTCTCTCTCTGCAGCCTTTCTGCTTATCCTTGGCTCTTTCTTACAGCTGCCTTTCAGCCACACCCTTGGTCTTATGGTAGATAAAATCTATTACCTAGCCTTCTCGAATAAGGGCGAACAATCTCGGAGGTCTCGTGTGCAAGTTGTGCACGTTAAAGATCCCTTGGTGGTCCAGAATCGAAAAGAGAAGGCTTTGACCGCCGCTCGGGCGAAATTCAAAATGTCCTACCAAATAAAAATGTTAAAGTTAAATGTGTCCAGCAGGCTCATATTTTGACTTTATGCAGTTGCGAACGTCTTACAAAAAAAAAGAGAAAAAAAAAAGAAGAAATTTCAGTCTGGGTGAGATACAATATCTAACCAATCAAACCAAACAGATGGAGATACTCGCCCAACCTCTGCACTCGGGGATCTAATTCACGTCCTCTGCGTGCAACAGTGAAAAGCCTAACCGTTGTAACCAAACAGACATTGGTCAAAAGGCAAAAGTGTCAGAAAGAAGGCCTTTTGGTAGAGTGGGGGAGTGGAAATGGAGGTGTAGTGGGATGAGGGGATTTTCTTTATGTGTATGTGTTGGGAGTGGGGGGAGGGTAGGTCAGTGGCCTACAAAGATTTACTTGTCCTGTTTGCTGACAGGTCACATTACAATGTTCAGGTCTTGAACTGAGCGAGAATTCAAAGATTGAACAGGGACTTTTACTGATAAAGAGTTCATTGCCACAACAGGAAGTTTCTCGATACTTTCCCTGTTCGTGTCGGGGTCTGTGACCAACAGATAAGTACTGGTTTTTCTCAAGTGCAGCAGTTGAAACGTTTTTAATTTTAGTAAGTGTTTCATATCACTTGCAACACAATAAGGCTAGATCTATATATAAATGTCAAAGATTCGAGAAGTTACAAGAGACTGACAAACATAAAAAAAACATGCAGGGGAGATAAGGACGATGGATATTTTGTTTGGAAAGAAGGAGAAAACCACGCAAGAGCACCTGTCAACCGTCTACATTGAAACGTTTCAAAGATACCGTGTGCTACTGAAATTGCACTCGTTTTCGTATTCCCCATACATACAACGATTGTTGTTATGACTGTCTTCAGTGTAATTAAGGGTATTTATTTTGTTCTGGTAAATGTTTTTACGGCGCTCGCAACTGCATACGGTCATATGAGCGCGCGGGACACACCTACTATTTTCAGTTGGTAGGAAATTTTGAATTTTGCCCGGGTGGCGGCCGAAGCCTACTCTTATCGATTTTAGACCACCAAGGGATCTTTAATGTGCGCAACTTGCACACGGGCCCTCCGATATTTTTCGCCCTTGTCCGAGAAGGCTAGGTGTAGGTCTTTCCTACCAGAAGATCAGGGGTGTGGCAGAAAGACAGCAGTTTGGATGAGCCAAGAAACAGTAGAAAGGCTGCAGAAAGAGTCATGTGCCCAGAGAAAGAATTAAGGGTAATAATAGTGATGGATTTGAAAGGATATATAATAATCATTATTCTCGGGATACAGAGAGCATAATAATATTTAGTCGACTACAGATGAGTTGATGTCGCGGCGCCAGGGGAGTGAAAAACAGATAAACTCATCCGAAGTTCAACTTAATCATAATCACTGGGAAATGAGAAGGAAAAATGGTGCTGGGACCCGAGACAAGGATCAACTTAACTGATGATCAACTCAAAAGAGTCCAACACACGCGGGGTTGACTGTATTTATGTAAAGTTTGCTTTTTTCAGATTTTGCAACTTGTCACATTTTGAAAGATTTTATTACCGACTTACAGTTACAGAAATAGGTCTCATGTTTGGGCTGGATAAAGACAATATGTCACCAACTGTGTCTTTTACGTGGTAGTTGATGTACGTTGAACGTTGTGGGAACAAAGATTGTTCTCGTAGGCACTCATGCATGGGCGTGCACGCACGCATGCACGCACGCACACACACACACACACACACACACACACACACACACACACACACACACAC
>NW_004797311.1:0-2500 GCF_000002075.1 Aplysia californica | reverse complement strand
CACACACACACACACACACACACACTATTTTGGCCACAACACTGCCGAGGTGAAGAAAATATGTACATTTGTAATAATTATAGAGCTGAAACTTTGGTTATCGCCTCTGCCTTCTTATTCTACCTTTCTTTTTTAAAAACTTTTAATCACCCAAAGAACCAAGAGCCTCTCCAAATAAACATTTATTTGTGCATAGAAGGGATTTCGACCTGTGCAAAAGACAATACCGTCTCTGCATAACATGCAAATCCCACATCTTCTCTCTCTCTCTCTCTCTCTCTCTCTCTCTCTCTCTCTCTCTCTCTCTCTGTTGTTTCTGTCTGTTTGATTTGCCCCTGCACTAAATGACCGAAGTCTGAACTTTCCCCTGTACTAAATGACCGAAGTCTGAACTTTCCCCTGTACTAAACGACCAAAGTGTGAACTTTCCCCTACACTAAATGACCGAAGTGTGAACTTTCCCCTGCACTAAATGACCGAAGTGTGAACTTTCCCCTGTACTAAATGACATTTATTGTGTCTTTGTACTCCTGTTTATTCAAACAAACAAACCATCAATCTCCAACAGATCCGCAGAAATGTTCTCCCAGGCTCTTACGCCACTGTTGCTGGTCTGTGCAGTGGTCAGTGTTGATGGTGTGGTTCCAGCTACGTCACTGGATGAGCTGACCAAAGCTACGTCACAGTTCTCCCAGAGCCTGTACCAGCGAGTGGGGGTGAATAAGACTGAGGTCGTGTATTCTCCGTACAGGTCGGTTATTGTTGTTGTGGTTGTTGTTGTTGTTGTTGTTGTTGTTGTTGTTGTTGCTGTTGTTGTTGTTGCTGTTATTTTTATTATTGATGGAGTGTTGGTTTTGGTGTTAGTGTTGGTGTTGGTGGTATTGTTATTTTTGTTGTTGTTGTTTTTGTTCTGCTGCCCTGCTGCTGCTGCTGCTGCTGCTGCTGTTGTTGTTGTTGTTGTTGTTGTTGTTGTTGTTGTTAGTGGTGGTGGTGGTGGTGGTGGTGATGGTAGAGTTGGTGGTAGTGAGCGTTGTTATTGTTGTTGTTGTTGTTATTGGTAGTGGTATGTTCTTGTTGTTGGTGGTGATGGTGATGGTGATGTTGTTGTTGTTGTTGTTGTTGTTGTTGCGTTGTTGTTGTAGTTGGTGGTAGTGGTTGTTGTTTTTGCTGTTGTTGTTTGTGTTGTTTTTGTTGTCCGATGTGTTGTTTTTGTTTACTGTGGTGGTTGTTGTGTGGTTTTGATGATATTATTGTTGTTGCTGTTGTTGTTGTTGTTGCTGCTGCTGCTGCTGATGATGATGATGATGATGATGATGATGAGGAAGATGATGATGATCGACGTTGTTGTTTTTGTTGTAGGAGTCATTAGATGAGCTCTCTAGAGCAACCTGTCACTCTGATCCTGAACCAGAGAGCATGTGGATTGATCAGAAATCAGACCATGTATAATTATTATTTTCCTCTTGATTTTTTATTCAGCTCGGTAAAAGCACCTCTTGTGATAAACGTTTTGTTAATAATGCGAGAAGGCACCAGAGTAAGTCCACAGTACGTTTAGACTATACTATGTACCTACAGTGAATGCCGACACTTGACTTTTAATGAAGACCCCTTGGACCAACTCGACAATAATATAGATCTAGTCCCAATAAGAGAACTTACTTTATTTTATAATTTAAGTGTTTTAGGGAACATGCAACATAAATAAACCACACAAGTGACTAGGATTAGATGTGTTGCACGAGAGCAACTTGCATGGACAAAGAAAAGAAGGAGGAGAAATAAGAACGACAAGTGTTTGATAGGAAAGAAGGCCAATACCTCACTAGAGCACCCATCTTATCTCTCCTCATTTTGTTTATTACTCTCATGTGACACTTCCAATATTTCGTATTTATTTTACCTAATTGTACGCTCAACTCTTGCTAAAACCAAACTAGAAAGGTCTTACTTCTATTCTTTCTTCTCTGTTATTTGTGTCTGGCTGTCTTTTTCCCAGCACCAATGAACATCATTGTGACGTTGCTTTTATTCTCCTTAATAAAAAAAACCCAAACAAACAACAAAAGATCTATCTATGATTCTATGGGTGGTTGGTTGATGCTCTGGTGTGGTTTGTTCATTCTGCCCGTCAAACATGTGTGGTCTTTATTTCTCATTTCATTTTTTTTCTTTGGTTGTTATTCTTCAGTAGTACATCTTTTCTTCTTTTTTATATAGTAGAGGGTTTTACGGCGCTGGCAACTGCATAAAGTCGTATGAGCGCCAAGGGAAGGGGTGGGTGTCAACAGAGAAATCTTTACAGGGAATCAGACTTAGACTGCTCACTTCTCTAGCTTCAACAGCACAAAGTCTGCTTCGACTATCAAGGCACCCCAAAACAGCTGGTCACAAGAGAGTGACAAACATACAAAAGAAGTAGAGGAAAATGGCAATAGTAAGGATCAGGAAAGAAAAAGCAGCAGTTCCCTGTTGTAGATCAAGCACAGTTATGGGCGTG
>NW_004797310.1:2262157-2270055 GCF_000002075.1 Aplysia californica | reverse complement strand
GAGGCACAGTTGCTGGAGGCCAAGAACACAGTCAGCTTGCAGTACGGCTCCAACAAGGGAGCTAACCAGTCCGGAATCAACATGGGCAAGGGCAGGTCAATCATGGACTAGGAGAGTTATCTAACCTTTCCCTTGTATGATAATATTATTACTATTATGATTTTACTTCCGGGTCGTGATGGTGAAGACACATCGTTGTAATAATTATTAATAATAATTATCGTTGTGTTTTGAAAGTACCACTGTAGAATATTTTTTACAATGTAGAGTAGCGTCGTAATAATATTACAGATAGAGGTTGAATGTCACCTCGGAAGGAAGTACGACTCTAGAAAATTATTGGGTTTTTGTTGTAATTGTAGTAGAAAATAACAACCACTTTTAGTTCTGGCGTCAGTTGATGAGTATCTTTCTCCAGGGACAACGTAAACATTATCTCCGGTTTTTAAAAAAAGGATATTTGGGAAGTGCCTGGACTCAGAATTGTCGTTACATACAAACTATGAAGAGCAACGTTTAAGCAAAGTTTATATGTTATATTATTAAAGACCCATCAGTTAGGCATCCTTGTAGCCTTTTGTTTCGTTCACAAGATCACTAGCTAATGGGTTACATTTACGTGCCAGGAGTGCCTTTGTCAGTCTTCGTAGTTGTGATTAGCAGTTTGGGAAACAAAAGTTTAATTAATGCAAAATTGCACCCTTCGTAGAATCATTGGGAACATTATTCTCTTCTTTTAGAATTATAATATAAGGCTGCTCAACCTGAAAAAAACCCCAACAAACCCAGAGCACTGTTTTGTTCTTTTGTCATTGAGTATAGATGTTGTTGAAATAATCGCACAAGATTGATGTCTATTTTGGCGATGCGCATAATTTCAAGCATTTTAGCTATTTGTAAAGGTACACACAACTGTTGCAGATAAAAATATAAACAGTTTGAAACGTTTCCATGGCGAATTTTACGCCCTATTCTAGATCCATCACCAAAACATTTTCTCCAACTGACAGAAAGAAACGAAGAAGACAACAGAAAAAAACAGGCCTTGATAATTTTTATATTTCGGTTGTGGTACATAAGGATAGCGTAGAGGTATGTCATTGATTTGTTTTACATTACTTTTTTGTTGTTGATGTTCTGATTGATATTGTTGATCGATCACTTTAATTTATCCAGTTATTATTATTGCTATTATTGTATTATACGTACAATAAACTATAACGTAGTTTATGTAACGGTTGTAGACGTTTTTTATATTTCCTGATCACTTGAAGATGTATCATTTTGTTGACTCCATACGCTTGTTAGAATTACTGTTCGTACGGATTGTTTCTTGTTCTATCTTTTTGTTCCGTTTCTTTTACTGATTTGCACTGCATTCAATTCATTTTATGCATATTATATTTTTTTCTGTTGACACTTTTTTAGTTCTTCGTGTCTTTGTTTATATCATTAATCATTCATTGGCAACAATTTTTGGAGTTACCGGTAATTTTGTTTTGTGTGTTTGTGAACGACTTGCTTTTAATATCCAGTAAAGTTTATTGAACAACGCACACACACAAACGGGGGGCGGGGGGGGGGGGGGTCGATATCTAAAAGTTAAAGAGTTCGCCTCTCGTTTAATAAGTCGCGGGTTCGAATCCAGGTGAATACGGACATTTTTCTTCTCTAAAATAACATTGTCTCCTTTCACCTCCCTTCATGCCCACTAGCACTGTTCTGTCATCTGCTTTCTTCTCCACTTTCTGCCCCCACCCCCTCACCTCCTTTGCCCCCTCCTCTGGGCTCCTGACTCTTTCTGCAGCCATTCTACTGCTACTCCTTGGCTCCTTCTCAATACTGTCTTTCAGCCACAACCCTGATCTTCTGGTATGAAAGATCTACATCTAGTTTCTTGGACAAGGGCGAAAAATCTCAGAGGTCCCGTGTGCAAGTTGTGCACGTTAAAGATCCCTTTGTTGTCTAAAATCGATAAGAGTAGGCTTCGGCCGCGAACCGGGCAAAATCCTAAATTTCCTGCCTGCTGAAAATGTTTAATATGTCCCGCGCGCTCATATGACCTTATGCAGTTGCGAGCGCCGTAAAACACTTGCCAAAACAAAACAAACAAGACAGAAATGGTACAGAGCAGGCAGATAGCCAGACAGACAAACAGACTGACAAGCAACAGACTGAACCAATGATAAAGAGAAGACAAAAGACAGAAAAACGACAAGAAAGACAGGCAGAGAAAGCATACACATAAATTGGAACACATAAACATGCCAGGGGAGAGAAACACAATTTTGGGACTAAACATACGGGTTAGAACATGTTCACTTAAATTGCATCACGTAGTTCAAAAATCTTTTTTTTAAAATCAGTTCTAGTAAAGAAACAAACATGTGCATGTATTTAAATACTAGTGTATTTGCTCAGCAGCCGACTTTCTCAATCCACTATAAAAACTTTTCTTGACTAAAAAAACATAAATAAAACAGCTCTATAGAATGTTGCTGTATGTCCAGCATCAAAGTCCATTTCGAAGTTGCTGTGAATACAATTTAGAAGATAACCAATATTGTTATCCACCTTAAAATACCGGAATAGACATATTATTTTATTTGTTGAAACTATGCCTCTCCCTTTTCAACACACTTTAGGTTGTTTGTAGGCGGGCTGCTTTGCCTCTGCCTGCTGTTGCCTGTCCAGACTTTATTGCTCAGTTGGTTTACGCTAGACTACAGAGAGGATGACCGAAGTTCGAATCCCAGACTGGGCGTTTCCGAATTCAAGCCGTTTTTGTAGGGGTTTCAAGCTTCTCCATCCATTTGGTTGGGTCCTTGTTGGAGACGAACATTGACTTCGTAGGCCCCACCTCCTAATCTGATAGTGTTGATACGGGCATTAATCCATGAATTCACTGGAAAGAAAGAGATGCTTGATAGAATAGATCTGCATTACACTACACTAGATTTGAACTCTCTTCTTTTACGAGCAGGTCAGAGAAGCTAATCATCACTCAACATCCACAAGTTCCGTACAACAGACAGTTAGGTTACATCCCATCAAGAAAGGAGAAAGGGGGGGGGGGTGCTCTCGTGGCCTAGAGGACTAGAGGTTAAGGTGTTCGCCTCTCATTCAACTGGTCCTGGGTTCGAATACGGATAACGCCAGAAATATTTCTTCTCTAAAAATTAATTGTCTCCTTTCATCTCCTGTCCTGCTCTCTAGCAATGTTTTGTCGTCTGCTTTCGTCTCCACTTTCTGTCCCCTGCCCTCTTCTCCTTTGCCCCCTTCTCTGGGCTCCTGGCTCTTTCTGCAGCCTTTCTACTGCTACTCCTTGGCTCCTTCTTACTACTGTCTTCCATCCACGCCCCTGATCTTATACGAGCATTAGGAAAGATCTACACCTAGGCTTCTCGGACAAGGGCGACAAATCTCAGAGGTCCAGTGTACAAGTTGCGCTCGTTAAAGATCCCTTGCAGGTACGAAATCGATAAAAGTATGCTTCAGCAGCCACAAAGGGCAAAATTCAAAATCTTCTACCAACTGAAAATGTTAAATGTGTCCCGCACGCTCATATGACCTTATGCAGTTGCGAGCGCAGTAAAATACTTACCAAAAAAAAAAGCAAAACAAAAAAAGCAAATGATCGCTAAAACACTTTCTTTTCTTTCAATTAGAATCAAACCCTGTGGTGTCAAAGAGGTTCTCCAACAGAACAACTCTGCAGAAGCCACTCCCCTTGCCCTGGGCCCAAAATTGCACCTTCCATCGATGTTAAAATTTGACCATACAAGAAGGAAAGCCAGCCGGGAGAAGAAAAAATTTCTGTATCGGATGCAGTGCTGATTTTGTCATAAGACAGCGATTTTATTAATAGAATGTCCAGGTTATGGAGAGACCCACTTAATTTAAATTAACAAATTTGAAGAATTTGTTCTCCGTCGTTGATTCGGGTAGACTTTTTGATTTTACGCAGGCCATGGGCCTTTTCCCAAAAATGCAGATAGTTGTTATTCTAAAATCTAAACTGCTAATCTTTCACAAGATTTTTGTTGTTCAATTCAGATACAACCATTTCAACCATTTCGCCTCGCAAAGTATAAACCCAAGCCGCGCTACAAATTAACGTGAATTTTAGTAGCTTGTGTTGCTCATTTATTCGACTTTATACAATTGTGAGAGCCATAAAACATAGACCAAACAAAACAAAAAAGGAAAAAGGAAAGTAAGTATCAAATTCATACCTTTTGCGAGCCAGACACTCAGCAATAAAATCGCAATGTTGCAAACAGCTATCCGTTACAATTGCTAAGACGACAAGGGAAATGAATATAATTCATTGGATTTACGGTGACTTATTTAATATCACAAAGTCTTGCTTGTCTTCTGTCTATTCTATCGTCTGTATTTCTTTTTCTTTCACAACGCTGTGACCTTTAGTTACGGCCTGCCTGTGTGGTTTGCTTCTTCTTTCCTATCAAACATCTATTGCCCTTTTCTCCCCTTCTTCTTGTTTATGTTTGTTTCTCTCTTGTAACACCTAATCTTCTGGCGCTCATATGACCATATGCAGTTGCGAGCGCCGTAAAACCTCTACTAAAACTAACTAAACTAAAAGTCTTGCTTTTTTAAAATATATATATATTTTTTTAAAAAATAGATAAATCGGCAATCTCATATTGAAAAGGGCATAGGTTGGAAATAAATCAAATGAGCAAGTAGGGAAAGAAGTCAGTACGAATAGGTCACCTATAAAAGACAAATAACAACAAAAAATGCAAGTAGGATGAGACAAATTAATGCTGTACCTTTGGCATTTTAATCGACATAAAAGCCTTAATGTACCTTGAATAATGTTGTCTTGTTCCCATGAGGAAACTGAAGGGCAAAAGAAGACCAAGAATGATTTATCGGGAGAACGTCCTGGAAAAGATTAGGCTTACAAAAGTTGGAGTTATTTTTTTTTAGCAGAGATAAATGACAAATCAGGTTCGTGTATGCCTTTTCAGAACTTGCACTTAAATAATGATGAGAATGATAACAAAAAAACAACAACAACTACATAAAAAACAGAAGTAGCAGCAGCAGCAGCATCAGTAACAAAACATTAACAACAGCAACAACAACAGCAACAACAACAACAACAACAACAACAAGAAGGAAATACCGCGTGGACTACATAGCTTTCATTAGTATCGTTGCAGTAAAGCAGCCGGCCTCCTACATATCAGTATCATGTATATGTGTGTGGAGCCATAAAATACCCCCCATAACAACAACAAACAAACAAACAACAACAACAAACAAAACAACCAGCAACATCAAAGCGAACAAACAAACAATACGGTAAAATAATATAAAAGGAAAGGAAATAAATAGATTAACTAAATAAATAAATACAACCATAGATAACGTCTTTTAAAACACGTATTATTACCAGAACAACACAGTTTGTCAGAATCACATTTCAGTTTTCTTTACTCAATAACGTTCTCAAAACTGTCCTGGATTTTGCCCTGAAGCCTTGCAAGTGCTGCTGAATGAACTTTTTGAGTAATTTCAATCGACACGATCTGATACCTCCGGAGGCTTCTGTTTTCATTATCGTTGAGATTGTATCTTTTTCTGAAACTTCACAAGCAAGTGATTGTATGGATTCCCCGAACAAAGGGAGAAAAACTCAAGACACCCATTATTCATCTTTCGTTTGTGAAAATGAAGCCGGCTGGGTTAAAATGAATCGCTTTGTTGACAGAACCTTGTTATATTAACCCTTTGATCACTTGGTTCGAAAGTTTAATAAAGAGAAATTACGAGATCTATCCAAGAAGTAAGTGTCCTAGTTTTGTAAAATCAACAAAGTTTGTCTTACAGCTAGAAAAGTTTGCTCATTCCTACACAAACATGTTTTCTGCCGATTACAACTACGGTTGATGTCAATGCACCTTTTCATCCGAAGTAGTATGACAGTAAAACGCAGTGACCATGTCCATCTTGGCCAGAATCCGAAGCAAAGCAGGAATTTTGTTTCGAACACAGTTTCTTCCTCGTCTACAAATCCCTTCACCTTCATCATCCCATAGTCTTGCTGGACGGATGGGGCACCACTATACAGCAGTTTTTGTAACCAGCTTCGTCCATTGCTGCAGTTCTCAGCTTTCAGTTGTATGATGTTCAAGTCACAGCCAGTCCACTCTCTGATGCCCCCCCCCCCCCCCCCCAAACACCATTTCTTCAGTCTACATCTGCGTCTCCCTACTTGTGGTGTTTCCTATAGGACAGTCTTGGTCAGACCAGATGATTAGAAGGAGGTTCTCGAGTAAAAAAACAAAACAACGAAACGAAACTAAACGAAACTAAACGAAACTAAACTAAACTAAACTAAACTAAAATAAACGAAACGAAACGAAACGAAACGAAGCGAAACGAAACGAAACGAAACGAAACGAAACGAAACTAGTTTTTAAACTAAAAACAAAACAAAATGACGATAAAACCAAACAAAAAGAAAAGAACACAAAACAAAACAGTACATCCCCAGAAGGGAATCAAACCTAGACCTTCGTCTTTTGCCTCATATAAACGCGAATAAGAGCCTGGCAAATACACGAAAGTCATGTGTGGTCTGACACTGCCTGTGAAGGGGTTAAACACGAGCAACAGAAACAGCGACGAATCGCTAGGCCATCACAATCATCAAGCATTGTGTGTGGAATAATCCCACATATCTTCTTAACGTCACAATTGTAAACGATAGCACCGTTCCTAATTCTCTAAGATGTATCTTGAACGCCTTTTTTTGTCCTTGTCAATTCCTAACAAACAAAACGCTTTTGTGTTTTTTAGACAAAGCAGAATGTGCAAATATCATTATTCCAATCATAGGAGAGAATTTAGAGAATTAACAATAGAAAAATATAAAGAACAATCATCAGTCTGTTTATAGTGCTTATTTGTTATTGCGCTTAGCGTGCCTCTTGTCTTCTACTCCAATAAGGTGTCAATTGCAAGACGTACATTTGTGTCATGACGTGGTGGGATCAGATACTCGTCAATTTTTGGGCATATAGAGTCACTAATACCATCTTAAAACTTGTTCATTTGTCTTGCATTTGGTGGAAAAATACTCACCTATTATGAATAGAAGTCAAAACATTAGTGACTGGAAGGAGGTGGGGTCGTATGGTTTCAAAGATAACGTTTGCGAGAAGATGGCCGCCAATATTTAGTGGCTTGTATAGCTTGAGAGTCATTGAAAACTACAAGTTTACATTTAAAAAAACGTTTAACTAACGTTTTTCCAGCAAAATCCACACAGAAATGTGCTTTTAAATAGACATTAAAGGTTTTGAGCCAAAAAACCAAAATCGATAAATATTGCCAAACCAGCAGAGAAGTGCCGATATCTTCAATTTCATTATTTTGATGAGCACCTGATTTTACCACGATGCCTCACATTTTTGTCTTGCGAAAATATTTGGTCTTTGCTCATTGATCTAACTATCTATGGCGATCAAGTTCTATCTTTTTAAATGGCTCGTTGACATGTCCACTGAAACCAACCGACACATGTTATGCACCATGCTTTTTGTGCGGTTTCTTGTTGATGCTCTTCGGGATCTACATATGCATGGACCACATTACAAAGGAGGCCAACACTGACCAGGGGCACTCAACGAACTCATGTTTGCAGACGACCTGGCAATGATGATCAGCAAGACACAACTACGGGAGCATACGAACCAACTAAACATGAGCTACGAGAAATATGACATGAAGATCAGTGTCAGCAAGACCGAAGTCATGACAGCTTGCAGGAGACCAGGCGAACTGGATATCAACATCAATGAATCCCAACTAAAATAAAACTGTGAGTTCAAATACATGGGCAACATTTTCACAGAAAA
>NW_004797310.1:2260096-2261451 GCF_000002075.1 Aplysia californica | reverse complement strand
ACACACACACACACACACACACACACACACACACACACACACACACACACAGAGTAAATATTATAGTGCAAGGGAAGTAACAATGCAGACTGTTCATATTGTCAGAACACCCCTGCTATGCACTGGTTATTGCCCCTGCTTCAGGATAGGATTGGTTGCTGGAGTAAGTAATAAAGGGGAGGGCAGTTCGAAATGTAAATACATTAAGCTTGTATAAATACGTGGTGTACATTTTATATATTTAAAAAATAAACAAAAAATAAACAAAACAACAGCAACAAGTACTCTATAGATTAAACTTTAAGTTCCTTCCTCGTCTTAAAAAAAGACAAACTCTATTCTGTCACGTTCCGGTATCTCTCAGGGTCATTTTCCTCTTTTCTCTCAAAAAGGTTCAGACAAAAAGTTTGGAGATGCCGGGGTTCGAACCCGGGGCCTTTCACATGCAAAGCGAACGCTCTACCGCTGAGCTACATCCCCAGACACTTGAAATAGCTGGTTTGATTGTTAAGTCTTCTATTTCATCGCTACGTCCTGATCGATCTCAGAACACGTTGTCACATCTGGTTATGCTTGCCAATAGACCTCCTTCCCTCCTCGCCTTCACAACCTAGTAGTTTTAATTCCCGTTTCTTATATATACTGACATTCAAAAGAAAGGCACCACTCATTTGTTTTTTATTGTGTAAAACCTTTAATCTTTTAAGTCATTACGCTTTTAACTTCATAGGAAAAATGCTAAATACTTTAAAAAGTAGATCATGTTATACAAACAACATTTTAGTAATTAAATTAGTGTTCTCAGCACAAACAACCCCCCCCCCTTCCACACACACACACACACGAAAGTTCGCATAATTTTTCCCGACTACATAGCGGACTTTTTCGATTATCAAAACCCGCAACAACATATTTTATTCATGTTCTCCCATGAAAAATGGTAGGTTTGTTTGTTGTTTTAGTAAGGTTTTACGGCCCAGGCAACTGCATAAGGTCATAGGAGCGCCAAGGGGTGGGTGTCAACAGAGACGTCTTTACAGGGAATCGGACTTACTCTGCTCACTTCTCTAGCCTCAATATCACAAAGTCTGCTTCCACAATCAAGGCACCCCGGAAATAGCGGGCCACAAGAGAGTGACAAACATACAAAAGAAGTATCGGAAAAATTGCAATAGTAAGGATGAGGAAACAAAAAGCAGTAGTTCCCCCTATGTTGTTCCGACACAGTATGAGCATGACACGGATAAATCAGCCCTTTTACAATTCCACTGTACTTAAGAACATGTTGCTATCCCCCCTTTGGGAAATGGCTTAAAGACAACTTCAGTCAGTTGCACTGCTCCGAGGGATGGGGG
>NW_004797310.1:2255918-2259996 GCF_000002075.1 Aplysia californica | reverse complement strand
GACCTGGCAATGATGATCAGCAAGACACAACTACGGGAGCATACGAACCAACTAAACATGAGCTACGAGAAATATGACATGAAGATCAGTGTCAGCAAGACCGAAGTCATGACAGCTTGCAGGAGACCAGGCGAACTGGATATCAACATCAATGAATCCCAACTAAAATAAAACTGTGAGTTCAAATACATGGGCAACATTTTCACAGAAAATAGCTAACTACGAGTAGATCGGAGAATAGAAACTAGATGCCAGAAAGCTAATGCAGTCAGCTATCAACTCGCCCCTCTCCTGAAATATCCCCACACCCACAAGAGCACCAAGGCGAAGCTCATCAAAGCCATTCATATAAAACCTGCGCTCACGCATCAGTGCCAGACATGGTCCCTGACAAAAGCCCTCGGGCGGAAACTGGTCACATTCGAAATAAATGTCTGAGAAGAGTGGTGAACGAGAGAAGACGAGACAAGACAAAAAATGAAGTCATAAGAGGCATGATAGGAGCAACGCCAGTCCTGCCACACATTGAGAAACAGAGGACCATTTGGTTCGGACACCTCACGCGGATGCCTTCATACCAACCAGCTCTGGGAGCATACAACACTCACACACACACCCACACACACAGACACAAACAGACACACACACACACACACACACACACACAAACACACACACACACACACACACACACACACACACACACACACACACACACAGACAGAGTAAATATTATAGTGCAAGGGAAGTAACAATGCAGACTGTTCATATTGTCAGAACACCGCTGCTATGCACTGGTTATTGCCCCTGCTTCAGGATAGGATTGGTTGCTGAAGTAAGTAATAAAGGGGAGAGCAGTTCGAAATGTAAATACATTAAACTTGTATAAATACGTGATGTACATTTTATATATTTAAAAAATAAACAAAAAATAAACAAAACAACAGCAACAAGTACTCTGTAGATTAAACTTTAAGTTCCTTCCTCGTCTTAAAAAAAGACAAACTCTATTCTGTCACGTTCCGGTATCTCTCAGGGTCATTTTCCTCTTTTCTCTCAAAAAGGTTCAGACAAAAAGTTTGGAGATGCCGGGGTTCGAACCCGGGGCCTTTCACATGCAAAGCGAACGCTCTACCGCTGAGCTACATCCCCAGACACTTGAAATAGCTGGTTTGATTGTTAAGTCTTCTATTTCATCGCTACGTCCTGATCGATCTCAGAACACGTTGTCACATCTGGTTATGTTTGCCAATGGACCTCCTTTCCTCCTTCCCTCCTCGCCTTCACAACCTAGTCGTTTTAATTCCCGTTTCTTATATATACTGACATTCAAAAGAAAGGCACCACTCATTTGTTTGTTATTGTGTAAAACGTTTAATCTTTTGAGTCGTTACACTTTTCACTTCACAGTGGTAATATTAAATTCTTTAAAAAGTAGGTCATATTTTAAGAACAACATTTTGGTAATTAAATTAGAGTTCAGAGCACAACCCCCCCCCCCCCACACACACACACACTCACGTACACACTCGAAAATTCGCACATTTTTCCCGACTACATGGCGAACCTTTTCGATAATTTGTTTCATCGGAAGTATAGAAATTTGTTTATCAAAATACAGCAATAACTTTGATTATTTGCAGCCCCCCTCCCCTCCCCCCGCCCAAAAAAATGGGGATAGATTTAAGTCAACATCAGGGAAATCCAGCCGTAGGCACGCTCTGCGCCTTTCTGCTGTTGCAAGGTCAGTCAACACCAGCAAGAAAAACTTATCAAACTGATTTAGTCCATAATTTGACAATGTTACTCATAGTGCTGTGAGTTCTTTGCCGTCTCAGTCGGACAGAGCTTAGTTTAGTTTTAATAAGAGTTTACCGGCACTAGCAAAGCAATAAGGTCATGTAAGTGCCGGAGAGAATAGATGGTTTACAAGAGAGTAACATACACAAAAAGAAGGAGGAGAGAAAAGGACGACAGGACGTGTTTGATAGGAAAGAAGGAGCCAACCACACCAGAGCACCCGTCAACCACCAACTCGGATCGAGAGATCTACTGTCCAACATAAGAAACAGGCTCACAGGAAAGAGAAGAGAACTAGAGAAAAGGTTCAACAGAGATAAATACTGCTTAGAAGTACGAGATTCCCGCCTGCTTGTCCACTGATCAGACAAAAAAGTTGGAGATGCCGGGGTTCGAACCCGGGGCCTTTCACATGCAAAGCGAACGCTCTACCGCTGAGCTACATCCCCACACATTAGAAAGAGCTGGCGTGATTTCAAGTCTTCGTTTTATCGCTACGTCCTGATCGATCTCAGAACACTTTGTCCCATTTGGTTACGTTGACCTTCGAGATCAGCTGCTCCCCCTTCTAGTTTTCTTTTCATTCCCGTTTAGTGGCTTCAGTTATCTTTATTCACTTTTTCGGTCTTTGTATTAATTTTTTTGACAATTTCTGATGCTGTATATGTGATGTATCTTCTAGAATTTTTAGGCATCTTTGGAAATCATAATGAGAATATGGTGCATAGAAAGCCAAGAATGAATAATAGCTGACTAGCGAAACAACAATAGAAACGACAAATTTAAACAATTGAAAGACGTGAGACTTTTCTTAAAATCACGTCCTACCCCCCCCCCCTCTCCCCCCACACCCTTTCATCCTTCCTTACAATATTATGCCCAAAAAATAGAAAACGTTTTCCGCTACGGAAAGCTGACGCAGACAAGAAAGCGTCAACAATGTCTCTCACAGTGCTGAGCATTCTTTGACGTCTCGTTCGTTCTGAATTGTCCAAAATCAGAAAGTGGCTCACATTAAAGAGAAGAGTTTCAACAGAGATAAATACTGACAATGGCACCATCTATAATGACGTTGAATCCTCCCAACAGCAGAGTTCAGCCAGAACTCTTCTCGGCTCACTGCGTCTTATATCATAAAATATATTCCCATCCTCTTGTCCTCTGATCAAACAAAAAAGTTGGAGATGCCGGGGTTCGAACCCGGGGCCTTTCACATGCAAAGCGAACGCTCTACCGCTGAGCTACATCCCCGTACACTAGAAACAGCGAGCTTGATTTTAAGTCTTTATTTTATCTTTAAAGTCCTGATCGATCACAGAACACTTGGTCCCATCTGGTTACGTTGGCTTTCAGCCCCTTTCTTGTTTTTTTCATTATTCCCGTATAGTGGCTTCAGCTATCTTAATTCACTTTATTATAACTTTGTATGTTCATCTGCTTGACAATATCTTAGGCCCTATATGCGATAATTTTTTGGGGCATCTTTGGAAATCATATGAGAATGATGCAGAGAAAGCAAAGAGGGAAGATAGCGAGATAACGTCACACACAGAAGCAAGTTTAAAAATTGAAAGTCGATGAATTTCTTAAATATCACCCCTCTCCCCCATCCCCTTTCGCCCTCTTATTCAAAAAGTCTACAATATTATGCCCCCAAAAAAATTCGAACATTTTTTACGCTATGAAAAGACGACGTGAACAAGGAAACACTTCCAATATGTTCATACTGTTGTGTCTTCTTTGCTCTCTCGGTCGCTTTGAGCTATCTACTGGCCAACAACAGAAACTGACCCACAGTAAAGAAAAGAGAACAAGTGAGAAAGTTCAACAGAAATAGAGAATGACAGTGGCACAATCTATGGTGACTTGGAATCCTCTAGACAGAAAAAGATCAGACATAGCGCTTTTCGACTTACTGCATCATGATAGTGAAGACATTTTCTGTCCACTCGTTAAAGTATCGGACAAAAAAAGTTGGAGATGCCGGGGTTCGAACCCGGGGCCTTTCACATGCAAAGCGAACGCTCTACCGCTGAGCTACATCCCCTCACATTTGAAATAGTAAGCCTGATGTTAATTCTTTATTTGATAGTTTTGTTCTAATCGATCTCAGAACACTTTGTCCCATCTGGTGGTGTTAGCTTTCAGCTCCTCCCTTTCCTAGTTTTCTCTTCATTCCAGTAGTGGCTTTAGTTTTCTTAATTTGTTTGGTCTTTTTATACCAATCTATTTGAAAATGTCACATGCAGTAAATATTAAAGATGATTTTATATACCGT
>NW_004797310.1:2252522-2255507 GCF_000002075.1 Aplysia californica | reverse complement strand
TATACCAAACCCCACCCTACCTCTCATCCCTCCCCGATCCTCTGCTCAACCCCACCCCATACCCCTTATCCCTCCCCATTCCCCTCATCATCATCATCATCATCATCATCATCATCATCATCATCATCATCATCATTATCATCATCATCATCATCATCATCAGCATCGTCATCCAGTGCCAGATCTGCAACAGACAAACAGACATCGGCGATCATGGTTTTCCATTCATTCCTTTGCTCTGATGCTCGAGAAAAAGCTACGTTTCCCTGATCTTTCCCTGTTACCCATTTGTTCAGGTTCCCCAAGTAAATTGTTCTTCTAGGCCTACCCCTGCCTCGCTTGCCCTCAATTTTGCCAGTGAGAGCTAGATGTTCAAGACTTAGACCTTTATGTCTATCCAGGTGTCCCAAAAACTGCATTTGTCGTTTCCTGATTGTTTTTAGCATTGAGCGCCCCACGTGAGCTTCATCAAGCATTACCTCATTTGATTTCTTTTCCTTCCACGATACTCTTAGCAGTCTCCCAAGAAACCACATTTCTGTTGCTTCTATTTTATTTTCACTGTTTTTAGTGATTGTCCAGCATTCACAGCCATATAGAAGGTTGACCATACAAAGCATTTCAGAACTTTAATTTTGGTGGTCATTGAGATGTTTCTATTTTTCAGGACTAGGTTCATTTTACTGAAACTAGCCTAAGCCATTGTAATTCTCCATCTTACTTCTGTGGAACATAATTTGGCATCAGATGTTATCATATATCCTAGATGTTTAAACTGTTGGACTTGTTTGATCTTTTCACCTTTGCTAATGAGATTACAACTAGGAATTCCTGGGTTTTTAAAATATTACAATGCGTTCTGTTTTCTTTACATTCAACACTAATCCTTTACGATCACTCTCTGTTACAACAGTATCTAGAAGCAATTGAAGGTCCTTTTCTGAGCCTGCTCTCCCCATACCCTACCTTATACCATCCCCATTTACCCCACCCATACTACCACCCCCACACACACCCTACCTAACTTTAGGGGTTAGGGGTTGCCGCTGCTGTGCCTCAATAGTGGGCAATATAAAGTATCCCCTTGCAAAGATGCGAAGTTAATAACAAATACTTTAACATTAAAAATGACCACAATTGTTAATTTTATGGGTTTTGTACATTTGCATACGCCATGCTTTATCTTATGAGTTTAATTCCAGTACTACATACTTTGCAAAATTATAATCATCGGCGCTTGTTGATACAATTCAATCTTCCCAACTCTATGTAATGTTTTAGTTATCTTTTCACTTACTGGTCTTATTTCTGCACGTCCATATGTTCTTAGTTTAATTTCTAAAGGTAGGTAATTCGTTTTTTCTGTAACTTATCCACCAACCTTGAGTGGCTGAGAGAACATTAAAAAAAATATATTTTAAGAGTGTGAAGGGAAGGACAGTGTTTTGTAAACACAAAGGTCTCCACGAGATCAGCTCACTGTCGCTAACATTGTGGGGTTGAGAGTGTCGGCGGCTGAGAGGGGACAACGAGGTGACCAAACCACTTACTTCAAATAAAAAAGAAGCCTTCAATGAATTCTTATGTCTAATAAACTGGGACTTGTCAAACACAGGAATGCGCTTTTACTCTAAGATCTGCTCCATAACTCGGGTCTGGCAGTAAAGTGGTTAACATTATGCCATACATAGAAAACGTTTTACTTTATGAAAAACGAACGCAGACAAGAAGGCGCCAGCAATGTTGTTCATATTGTTTTGCTTTCTTTGTTGTCTCCGTCGTTATTTTGAGCGACAAACTGTCCATCCACAGGATCACAACGTTTTAGTTTACTGTTGTACGTTGTACTGTATTGTAAAGCGCTCAGAGCCTGTGTACTTTAATCGGCGTTGAGCGCTATATAAATGTCATTTATTATTATTATTATTAACCGGCCCACAGTAAACAAAAGAGAACCAGTGAGAAAGTTCAACAGAAAGAAATAAGGACAGTGGCACCATCTATAGTGACTCTTGTCTTCTCTCTGCAGCAGAACTCACTCATAGTGCTTCTCGTCTCACCGAGTCTTTAAAGTGTGTTTCCATCCGCTTGTCCTCTGATCAAACAAAAAAAGTTGGAGATGCCGGGGTTCGAACCCGGGGCCTTTCACATGCAAAGCGAACGCTCTACCGCTGAGCTACATCCCCACACACTGGAAACAACAAGCCTGATTTTAAGTTTTTATTTCATCGCTACGTCCTGATCGATCTCCAAATATTTTGTCACATCTGGTGCTCCTATACTACTACTACTACTAAATCTGGTGATGTTAGTCTTCAGCCCCTACACTTCTTTTTTTCTCCACATTCCCGTTGTGGCCTCAGTTTTCAAAATCGTTTTGTTTGGTCTTTTTATACCTGTGAATCTATTTGACAATGTCATATGCTGTAATTAAAGATTATCTTATATAGGCGTACCATGTATCGTATAGATTTTTGGGGCATCTTTGGAACAGCAAGTTTTAAAAACGTATGACGAGAGATTTAAAAAATGGACCCCCTTTCCCCCTTTTTCCCCTTCTACTTGTGAAAGCTATAACAATACTATTGTGTAATACATCGAAAAAACTTTAGGGCCTCCGCTCTGAAAGGCTGACGCAGACAAGAAGGCGCCAATATGTTCCTCCCAGAGTTGTTCTTTCTTTGCTGTCTCCGTCGTTTTGAGCGATCTTCTGTTAAACAACAGGGACCAGCCTACAGAAAACAGAAAAGGGCAAGTGAGAAAGTTCAACAGAAATAAATACTGACTGTGGCACCAACTATAGTGATTTTGTATTCTCTACAGCACATTTCAGATGTTGTGCTTCACGGCTCACTGCGTTTTATAAGTATATTCCCGCCCTCTTGTCCACTGATCAAACAAAAAAGTTGGAGATGCCGGGGTTCGAACCCGGGGCCTTTCACATGCAAAGCGAACGCTCTACCGCTGAGCTACATCCCCACACAC
>NW_004797310.1:2241986-2252422 GCF_000002075.1 Aplysia californica | reverse complement strand
CAAAGCGAACGCTCTACCGCTGAGCTACATCCCCTCACACGTGAAATAGTAAGCCTGATTTTAAGTCTGTATTTGATAGCTTTGTTCTAATCGATCTCAGAACACTTTGTCCCATCTGGTGGTGTTAGCTTTCAGCTCCTCCCCCTTCTAGTTTTCTCTTCATTTCAGTAGTGGCTTCAGTTTTCTTAATCCGTTTTATTTGGTCTTTTTATACTAATTTATTTGAAAATGTCACTTGCAGTAAATATTAAAGATGATTTTATATATCACGTATCATACAGATTTTGTGGGCATCTTCCGAAAAGCAATTTTCAAAAATGTAAGACGAGAGATTAAAACCTACTTTCGAAGTCTATACTAACCCGTTCACTGCCCGGCCCGAGAATTTCTCGGGCTCTCTGGTTGGACCAAAAGTAGAAGCGAATTCCCTTTGTTACATACATATATGATTTAAAAAAGCACCCTATTCTATGTGGCTTGATGTCATTTTGTGTCTATGGAAGGGTGGGGAAATGATGAAGATGGTGATATAACCCTTTTTTCCCCTGTTACCCATTTGTTTAGGTTCCCCAAGTAGATTTTTCTAGGCCTACCCCTGCCTCGTTTGCCTTCAATTTTGCCAGTGAGAGCTAGATGTTCAAGACCCTTATGTCTATTCGGGTGTCCCAAAAACTGCATTTGTCGTTTCCTGATTGTTTTTAACATTGAGCGTCCCACGTGGGCTTCATCAAGCACTACCTCATTTGATTTCTTTTCCCTCCACGATACTCTTAGCAGTCTCTCAAGAAACCACATATTTGTTGCTTCTATTTTATTTTCACTGTCTTTAGTGATTGTCCAGCATTCACAGCCATATAGAAGGTTGACCATACAAAGCATTTCAGAACTTTAATTTTGGTGGTCATTGAGATGTTTTTATTTTTCAGGACTGGGCTCATTTTACTTAAACTAGCCTTAGCCATTGTAATTCTTCGTTTTATTTCTGTAGAACAAAATTTGGCATCAGATGTTATCACATTATATCCTAGATGTTTAAACTGTTGAACTTGTTTGATCTTTTCACCTTTGGTAATGAGATTACAACTAGGATTTTCTAGTTTAAAAAAATATTACAATGCATTCTGTTTTCTTTACATTCAACGTTAATCCTTTACGTTCACTCTCTGTTACAACAGTATCTAGAAGCAATTGAAGGTCCTTTTCTGAACCTGCTCCCCTCATACCCCACCTTATACCCATCAGCATTCACCCCACCCATACACCACTCCCTTTACAACCTACCCAACTGTGTGGGGCACAGCGAAAAAAAGTTTGCTCCGAGGAGTGGTCAGGCGTGTCTCAAACCAGCTCCTCATGGAGACAATTAGCAGGAAGACCCTGAGGTGGACGCTGGAAAGGAGAGATGAGCAGCTATGGACATGTGCCGCCTGCTATGATTCTAGCTCTGGATCCAAGTAAATCCAAGGGGTTAGGGGTTGGGGGTGCGCTGCTGTGCCTCAATAGTGGACAATATAAAGTATGCACTTGCAAAGATGCGAAGTTAATTACAATACTTTAACATTAAAAATGACCACAATTGTTAATTTTATGGGTTTTGTACATTTGCATACGCCATGCTTTATCTTATGAGTTTAATTCCAGTACTACATACTTTGCAATATTATAATCATCGGCGCTTGTTGATACAATTCAATCTTCCCAACTCTATGTAATGTTCTGGTTTTCTTTTCACTTACAGGACTTATTTCTGCACGTCCAGATGTTCTTAGTTTAATCTCTAAAAGAAGGTAATTCGTTTTTTCTGTAACTTTTCCACCAACCTTGAGTGGCTGAGAGAAATTTTAAAATTGTAAAAAATATATTTTAAGAGTGTGAAGGGAAGGACAGTGTTTTGTAAACACAAAGGTCTCCACGAGATCAGCTCACTGTCGCTAACATTGTGGGGTTGAGAGTGTCGGCGGCTGAGAGGGGACAGCGACGTGACCAAACCACTTACTTCAAATAAAAAAGTCGCCTTCAATGAATTCTTATGTCTAATAAACTGGGATTTGTCAAACAAAGGAATGTGCTTTTACTCTTAGACCTGCTTCATAACTCAGGTCTGGCAGTAAAGTGGTTAACTCATTGAAGACGCATATTATGGTCATTCCAAAGTCTGAAAAAGCCTAACTTCATCATCCATACATATTTTCTCAATATATTTTCTTTTTTTAGAGCCTGTTAAAAGTTTCTTTAAAACATGTATACTATGAACTGTTCAATTTAGCGTTTCTGGTTTGTGTACGTAGGTTCAATATGAGCTTCAACATTGCCTTTGTTCCGTTTCTTGTCAGACAAATATGTCCGATGCGTCCCTAAAGAGTTAATATTATGCCATGCATAGAAAACGTTTTACTTTATGAAAAACTAACACAGACTAGAAGGCACCAGCAATGTTTTTCATAGTGTTTTGACTTTGCTTTCTTTGTTGTCTCCGTCGTTATTTTGAGCGACAAACTGTCCATCCACAGGAACACAACGTTTTAGTTTACTGTTGTACGTTGTACTTTATTCTAAAGCGCTCAGAGCCTGTGTACTCTAATGGGGGTCGCTATCTAAATGTCATTTACTATTATTATTATTAATCGGCTCAAAGTAAACAAAAGAGAACCAGTGAGAAAGTTCAACAGAAACAAATTATAATGACAGTGGCACCATAGTGACTCTGTCTTCTATCTGCAGTAGAACTTACTCATAGTGCTTCTCGTCTCACTGAGTCTTAAAAGTGTGTTTCCATCCGTTTGTCCTTTGATCAAACAAAAAAGTTGGAGATGCCGGGGTTCGAACCCGGGGCCTTTCACATGCAAAGCGAACGCTCTACCGCTGAGCTACATCCCCACACACTAGAAACAGCAAAACTGATTTTAAGTCTTTATTTTATCACTACGTCCTGATCGATCTCAGAACACTTTGCCCCATCTGGTCATGTTAGCCTTCAGCCCTTACCCTTCCCGTTTTCTAATCTCATCGCCACTGGCGCCCAGATACCTTTGAAAAAAAAATGTAGGCGTCTTTGCGTGGTAGGTTATGAAAGATCTATAATCAGAGCCATCAGAAAAAGACAACTGAAATTCTTTTGTGACATAAATAGATCAAATGGACAAGAAAATCTGTCGCTGTATGGAAAGATAGAGGGAAAGAAAAGTAAAGGAAGACAAAGAACAACATACACAGATGGCCCGAACAACTTTGCAACAAATAACACAAAGAGAAAAACCGAGCTGATTAAGAAAACAGGCAACAGAACGGAGTGGGATACCATGATCGTCAATGCTGCTCCAAACCCGACACCCGAAGAAGAAAACGAAAAAGAAGGCGTTTTTACGCCTTCATCGACAAAAATCCTAGATCACTATATAGGAGGTGGGCTTCCAACCCTGCCTGTGAGGGCCAACCCTGGCTAAGAAGGATACAATATCCCAGCAATAAGACCCGAGATGCTCGATACAAATGTTCTCCCAACTCGGGAATAGGACTCAGATCTGTGCAGTATGGACGTTACAGTTGCAAAGTTTTATCTCGGTAAAAAGTTCACACAATATTAATGTTTACTGCCTTTGGGTTATTGTATTCTCACCTGTCAGCTCACCACAACATGATTGTTAAGAGAAGTATTGTTTGGTAATGCTCATATCAGACAAAAAAGTTGGAGATGCCGGGGTTCGAACCCGGGGCCTTTCACATGCAAAGCGAACGCTCTACCGCTGAGCTACATCCCCACACATCTACAAACTGATCGTAAATTCTTAGATCTTTTCTCCTTAACTTCATCTTGTTGTTAACTGTCCCCTACTTCCCCTCCCTCCTCCCCCCTTCTCTCTCTCTCTCTCTCTCTCTCTCTCTCTCTCTCTCTCTCTCTCTCTCTCACCTTTTATTGACCTCGCGTAACAATGGCCACAGCTGTCGTATGTGAAATACCGCTTGCATACAAGGTCAAATCGTTTTTAACAGAGAGCAAATATTTCAAACAAGAAGACGTGAACATGAAATTACGTTTAAAAAAACCCATCACACTTTTAATCACATTTTAAATTACGATAGCTCTAATACATCGTATTTCTCAGTTCGGGGATAATTAAAACCTCTTCTGGATATAGCACCAGTATTCGGATATGTCATTTGACCGGCACTAAAATCGACAACAACAACAACAACAACAACAACAACAACAACAACAACAACAACAACAACAACGACCATGACTACGACGACGACGACGACAAAAACAGCCACAACAACATCAACTACAACAACAATAAACAGTTTATCTGAGATTTTTATGAAACTAAAATCAGATGTTAACAATTTTGGAGGCAAACTAAATCGCCGTATCCTGCAACTGAGCCTCCCTCAATCTCTGCATAGGATGCAAAACATTTACTATAACTTACCATAACAACAAAACGCGTTTGGAGACAGCATGACGCTCTGTCTGACAAAAATTGGGTATTTCCAAACGCAAGTCAGAACTCGCTTTTGAGACAGGTTCATTCATGTATAGCAAGGGTTTACGGCGCTCGCAACTGCATAAGGTCATAATATGAGCGCCAAGGGGTGGATGTCAACAGAAAAGTCCAAAAGTGGACTTAGGCTTACTCTGCTCACCTCTTTAGCCTCATCAGCACAAAGTCTGCTTCGACTATCAAGGCACCCCGGAAATAGCAGTTCACAAGAGAGTGACAATCATACAAAAGAAGTAGAGGGAAAATGACGATAGTAAGGATGAGGGAAGAAAAAGCAGCAGTTTCCCCTTTGTTTTTCTGGCACAGTATGAGCACGACATTGATATATTAGCCCATTTATAATTCTTCAGTGCATAAGAACACGTTAATATCCGAACTTTTGGAATGGCCTAAAGACAACAGTTTACTTCAGTCAGGAGCCCTGTCCTTGGGGAGGGGAGGGGGGGGGTCAGGTTCAATGTTGATGAAACAAACGTCACAGGCGATAAATGCATCTGAACCTTAGGAAAAAAAGAATGAATGTCGCCTTGGACACTGCTTAAAGAAAAAAAAAACTATTTGAATTTATACCGTCTCTATAGAAGGGGAGCAAGGCTAGTCCTCGATATAAAAAGACGTAATTGCTTTACTTTATACAGTCGTTGCCAAATATATCTAAAAGTTATGGATTTCGTAGCAATTCATCTTCTTCTGCGTCTAAGTGGACTGAAGCAGGCTTCGACCCGTTGCCCCCTGGCCTCCTTTTTTGTCTTTTTTGTGGGGGTAAATGTTTTACGTAACTGCATATTGTCATATGAGCGCGCGAGAGAAACCTAATATTTTCAATCGGTAGGAAATTTTGAATTTTGCCCGAGTAGCGGGCGAAGCCTACTCTTATCGATTTTGGACCACCAAGTGATCTTTAACGTGCACAACTTACACATGGAACCTTCGAGATTTTTTTGCCTTTGTCGGAGAAGGGTAGGTGTAGATCTTTCCTACCAGAAGGAGCCCAGAGGAGGATAGATAGGCAAGCACCCTGCACGTGTAAAACAACAGAAAAAGAACAATGTTAAGCTGAAAAAGCTGAAAGAAAATATTGGAAAAGTCGGAGCGGGACCCAAGGTCATTCACACGTGCCTCTGAGGTGATAGTATGTCTCCAGATGTCACCGTCCGATGTCAGCTTTGTAAAAATCTTAACTCTTTATCTCCAATAGGGAAAAATCCACTATTTCGGGGCTGTCTTTCGGAGCAAAATCTAACATTGACATACTATACACCACTAAATCGGTCATTACATCAATTCAAGGGAACTTATTATGTCATCATATTATTATTTGTATATATATACATATTATATAATATGTTGTTGTTATTTTTTAAATTAGTTCTTCATCTATGGAATGAAATCCCGATAAAAGAGACCTGTTTCGGCAATTGCCAAGAAATAACATGTGAGGCAACGTTGTGGAATCAAGCTCTCGTCAAAATAATGAAATCGAAGAAAACAGCAGTTTTCTCCCTGCTTTGCAATTTTTTTAATCAAATTGTTATTTTTTGGCTCAACACCTTTTATGTCCATTTACAAACACATTCCTTTGAAGATTTCACCGAAAACGTTGATTTAAAGTACAAAAATATAAATTTACAGTTTCCATGGACTCCCCAGCTTTGAAATTTACCAAGCTTTGACGGCCATTTTCTCGCTAATTTTACTTTTTAAATCAGGTCACCCCCGACCTCCTTCAATACAAAATACCTCCACTTCTATTGAAGATGGATGGATAATTTTTTCATTGAAAGCAAGACAATTGAACAAGCTTTAAGATGATATCAATAACTCAATATGCCCAAAAGTTGACCAGAGCCTGATTCCACCACGCTGTCTCACATTTGACGTCAAAGTCGTCGTAAAGAATGCCCGAGCTGCCACAGCTGCCAGCAGTTCACCGCCACATTGTTCTGACCGCGAGACGCTGGGAGCGGCTGGACGGAGATAAGGAGTTAAAGGCCGGATGCCCATCTGCATATTTATTAAGCAAAATTGAATCGGATCGTGTCGATTTATGGGGGCGGCAAGTGTGCACCACGAAATATCACTTTGGCCTCTACGTTTCTTCATCAAATTGAGCTCGGAAGTCAATTAGGGTCTAATACATTCATGCACGAACAGAACAAAAGATTGTTATAGAATTGGTTGTTTTCTTTATATGTGTTACACGTCCCAAAAGGTGACCAGAACAATCAAACATGTCTGATGTTAGAGGATTTGATTAGGTTGCACAAAATGGTATCTTTTGTAATTATATGAAAAAAACACTTGTCCAGAAGTGTCAAATGTACCTCGTGTATCAATAACTAATCTAACATTTGTGCAACCTAGTCAAATCCTCTAAAATCAGACATGTTTAGAATATTCAGAAGAAGAAGAAAAAGAAGAAGAAGAAGAAGAAGAAGAAGAAGAAGAAGAAGAAGAAGAAGAAGAACAACAACAACAACAACAACAACAACAACAACAGTTCTCCTATCAGTGTCTGACGTTGACCATTACATCCGCAGCGGAGAACACTATATTTCTCAATAGAAATAGAAGTACACGTTTCAGAAGAATTAAATGTTAAATGACCCGTGGCTTCTATTGTGGCCGATGAGACCAATTCTGGCAAGTTTGCCACATTGGATATCAATAGTCAGAGATTGAACAAACTTTTCCACTTATTATTGTCACTAGGTATTAGACCAGCTCAAGGGTAAAGCGTTCGCTTTAATTGTAATAGGCCCCATTTAAGTGAAGTAAATAATGACCTATTTCAGTTTCACAAGAATTTCAGACCAGCTGTTGCAGAAATGGTGTGTGTAGCAGATGTGGGTTTTTTTGGTCGTTAACAGTAATGTGAAAAGTACAATACCGCGTTCTGGTGCTGTAATAAAGAGGTCACAATCGTCGTAGTTTGAAATGTGGAGTATTTAAGCCATCGTTAAAAATGTGAGTTTTATAGAGGTTTCATGATCAGGCCTCCAGATTTAGCAATATGTCTGCTCTCTGTTAAAACGATTTGACATGGAGGTAGGACTTGGACTCTTCACATATCGACTTACGGATAAAACAGCCGCACGTGCGACAGATTCGGATCCAGAAAGTAAATAAAAGGGAGAGAGAAGAGGAGGGAAAAGTAAGGGGTGGTAGCAACAGAAAAGTGTTGGGGGGGGGGGGGAGGATTATACTTTAACATGGAGCAAACGATTAAAGATTTAGGCATAGGTTTTCTGTGTTTAGATGTGTGGGGATGTAGCTCAGCGGTAGAGCGTTCGCTTTGCATGTGAAAGGCCCCGGGTTCGAACCCCGGCATCTCCACTTTTTAACTATTTTTTGACTTCTCTTATTTTTCAGAATTGATCATGCTTGTAATAACGGGCGTCTGTGGTGTATCGTTTAGGTGCTTCGCTGTCGTATGCAGGAGACCTGAGTTCTATTTCCAAAAGGGGAAAGAAAAATTAATCGGCGGCCTCGATCTTTGTGCTTGGATGTTGTATACCTCTCAGTCTGGGCCTCATAAATTATCTAAATTGTGTCGATAACGGCTTAATAAAAACACCTACGTTTGTAAAAAAATACCCTTGTTATAGAGATAATAACACTTCCTTTTTCTGATGAGTACATGAACAGATGGTTTTGTCTTAACAGTAATAATTATAACAGTCTTGGGAAAGGGAGAAGCAGCTGACAAGTCCAGTGGCTGAATTCAGCTGTAGGAAGTATGATAGTTCGTTTTCATCAATGTCTGACGATTACCATTACTTCCATAGGAGAAAATATTTCTTGAGCAAATTAGAAACATTAGAATAAATAAAGGTTATTATGGCATGTGGCCTCTTCTGTGACCGACGAGACCAATTCTGGTAGAAAAAAAATGCCGCATTTTGAGCATTTACAATATCCATTTCCTTCTTTTGGAAGTGCATGGAATTCTAATCCACATGAGGTGATGGCACTGTTGCCATTGTGTTTAGAAACTTCTCCCTGATTTTATACTTGAATAGGATAGAGCGTTATATAAATGCAGTATATTATTATCATTATTAATATTGTTATTATTACACACACATAAACACACACACACACACACACACACACATACACAAACACAAACAAACACACACACGCGCGCGCGCACACACACACACATACACACAAGTAAACAATGACTAGATTTGGCAAAGAAAAAAGCGAAACGTTGTTTGAGTGAACGTAACAGCATCTCATCTATTTGTACAAATACTTCTATCGGTACAATCAACATAATATTATTTATCAAAGTGAGATATCACAGCAGGGTACAGAATGGCGATTCCTTCCTCGTACAGGGAACGTTATAGACTATAGCCAGCATTTTCTGGCACGCATTGCTGGTCTGACGAGAGACCTGGACCATTGTCATCAGAAGCAGTACGCATACCAGCAGAGCATAACATAAACTACACTCTTGGGTCGTTTCAAGAATGGGGAGTTTCTATCGTTTGTTTGCGATTTCGCTATCTTAGAATTATAAAGTTCTATCTGCTCGGTACCAAGTTTTGACAAATGTGATGTAAAAAATGTTGGGTTCACAACACGTCAAGTTTTTTCGAATGCAATGCTTTGAATGTCTTGGTAACGCCTCCGAATAATCTTACGATTTTGATAGGTCAGACAGCATATTTGGTTTCTGACCTCTTGGTCTTAGTAATTCAAAATCGCCAAAGATGCCAGAAAGAACTTTGTAATTCAAAGGTTGCGATTAACTAGCATCTTGGACAGAACAAAGAACCAGCTTGTGGAGTCAGTCGAGCACTTTTGCCAGATTTACCGAGAGGTCACTGCTCCTGCCCTCTTCTCCTTCGAAGAACTCGTAAGAATTACTTCCCCTTGCCCCGCAAACCGGATGTTGACCCCTGCGCTGTCTGCAGACCGGGGCATGCGCGCTAGCTCTACGTTGGCTGTCATGGAGGTGTGGGTGTGTCTCGATGAGAGGGGGCGTGTGGAGTGGGCGTGTCGTGAGGAAAAGGGGCGGTTCTGGGATTGCAAAGTGGCGGCAGTGAGAGCTGTCTGCCGGCTGTCTGGTGGACCAGCGCTGTTGGAACGTCCACAACTCTGCCGAGCGTTGCTAGGGGGGTAGTTGACCAGATCCAGCCTTGAGGGGAAATGAAAAGAAATGAGAAAGTGAAGGGGGATAGTAATTATGAAACTACGATTGTGAAAAGAGTTAGGATTTTTAAAAATGTGTTTTATATAGGTTTTTAAAAAATCATATCTTTTACCTAGGTATTTTGCGCCCATATTGACTCGATTGAGATCGTTTTGAAGGTGGACTTCGACCCATTCTGTCTTGGCCAACCTGGGCTGAGAGGGATACACAACGGCTCAGCGGAAATATAGAAATACTCGACTAAAATTCTTCGCACAAGGGAGTCAAACTCAGGTGTTTTTTGTGTGACGGAGAAAAGCCTAAAGGCTACACCACTGACGTCCGCAGATCATAATCAAAATGATTAACATTGACACATTTGAGATTAGGGCTAAAACAGCCCCTGGACATAGATGGCTGGTGCCTCTATAAATAAATCATTGATGGTCAGTTGAGATTAGGTATAGCTTAGCTTATTTACGAGACAGCTAATTTCTACCTCGCTTGTCAGAGGATAAACAAAACATTAATTGTCTTCAAATGTAGGCTCACCTTGAAGAAAGCAATGCAATTTCTCTAGTACATAAGAAATACATGTAATATGTATGCTATTGACTAACATCCGAGACAGAAAAGTAGAGTAGAGATGGTTATTTAAGTGTAATCTGAAAGAGAAAATATTCACTACGTATTTACGTTTTGTTATAAAGAGATCTCGATAAGGAAATGAGATTCTGATCGAAAATTATTTTCGACTTGAGTAAGTCGGTTGCTCACGAGAAAAAAGT
>NW_004797310.1:2240739-2241886 GCF_000002075.1 Aplysia californica | reverse complement strand
CTCTCTCTCTATCTCTCTCTCTCCTTTTATTGACCTTCTGTATTCGTCAAATCTATACAGCGAGCAACAGTGGCCACAGCTGTCATATGTGAAGTGTCACTTATATGCAAGCATTTCAAACAAGAAGACGTGAACATAAAACTACGTTTAAAAATAAACTTCACATTTTGAATTACAATAGCTCTCTTACTCCACATTCCTCCCTTCGGTGATAATAAGAACCTCTTCTGAATATAGCACCAGTATTCGAATTCGTACTTTGATAGGCAGCAAAAACAATAAAAACAACAACAACAATGTCGACGACAACGACAACAACAACAACTACAACAACAACAACAACAACAACAACTACAACAACAACAACAGCAACAACAACAACAACAACAACAACAATAACAACAACCTATCAATGACCCACTGCCACTCTATCAAACAGTTAATTTGAGATTTTTAAGAAGCTAAAATCAGATGTTAACATTTTTGGAAGCAAACTAAAGCACCGTACTCTGAAACTGATCGAGCTTCCCTTAATCTCTGCATATGATGTAAAACATTTACCATATTAAATTACTATAACAATTTAAAAGCGTTTAGAGACAGAAAGACGCTTTGTCTGACAAATATTGGGTATTTCCAAACGTAAGTCTTTGGCCGCTTCAGAGACAGGTTCAATGCGGACGAATCATGCACACTTCCCTGGCGATTAATGCATCTGAACCTTTGGAAGAATGAATGATTATTGCCTTGGACACAGCTTAAGAAAAAAAAAATTGAAATGATGCCGTCTCTATAGAAACGGAGCATGTCTGTATTAAAATGTCCTGGGTAAGAAAAGGTATTAGCTTTACTTTATTCAGTAGTTGTCAAAATATCAAAAAGTTATGGATTTCGTAATATTTCATCTTCTTCTGTGTCTACGAGTACTGAAGCAGGCTTCGATCCGTCTGTTCCTATCCTCTTCTACTTTCTAACTTTTCCCAGAAAATAGGCAACTTACTATGGATAAATATTCCATGGAATTCAGTCCAATAGGTCTCCCCCCCCCCAACCCCTTACAGATAGGTAGATAGATAGATAGATAGATAGATAGATAGATAGATAGATAGATAGATGGATAGATAGATAGATAGATAGATAGACAGAT
>NW_004797310.1:2235127-2236711 GCF_000002075.1 Aplysia californica | reverse complement strand
ACAATCGGAGAAGTTGGTTTCATTGGTGTGTATATTTGTTTGGTTATAAAGAAAACTCTCTTTGCCTTTTAAAGGGACTGAATAAGGACCCAGAAACTTTAACTTCGAATTTCTCAAAACAGCATTTTTCGGGATTTAAAAGCGATCATATGGCAGAATGTCGTGCAAAGGCAGCTCACGCCGTGAAGGAAGGAGGGTCATTACACGTCAGCCTCTGAGTCATAGATGACACCCCCAGACAGACAACGGATAAAAACATCGCTCAACTCATCCAAGCTGGCAGACAGACAGACAGACGAAAGCAGGTTCACTCCTCACCTATAAGCTGGCATTCCAGGGTGGTACGTAGTCCGACCTGTCGGGATTTTGATTGGCTTCAAGGATTCCTTTCTTTCGCTGAACACTTCCAGATGGTGAGTCTTAATGGGTTGCTGGGAGGGGTTTCCGTTAACCACACCCCCTCCTAATCCTCCTCCCTTTTGAGAAACATTCCCAGCGAGGGACCCCTCAGGCGTTGGGTGTGTGTTCTGAATAATGACTGACCTCTCATCACCGCTCTCTTCCACCGGCCCGATGGTAGAGGGGCCGTACACGAACGTGGAGGCCATGGGTTCGAGGAGAGAGCAGTGGGTCATGGTTCTCGCGGCTGTTGGAGGGTCAAACAAAATGGTGGCCACGCCCGCGGTTGTAGAGGCGGCTTTACTGGACGCTTTGTCTACCCCACCACCACCAGCAGCTCCAGCAGGGGCGTCCAAAGCTGATCCAGCCGGCCATGACGTCTCCTCCCCTCCCGCCGTCTCGTGACCATCTTCAGGGTTATGACCTTGACCTTCCTTAAGTGTAACCTGCTCTCCTTGACCCGGAGCGTGATTGCTATCGGGTTCGTGGCCCGCCAGCGCATGACCGGAAACAGAACTATGTCCATTCTGCTGGGGCTGTCGGTATTTCATGGGATGCAGGAGGCCCTTCCGTTGGGGCCTGTTATTGTTGTTGTTATTGTATTGATCAACCGTAGCCAAATCCACTCGAACCAGCGTCGTTTTCACCGTTTGCTTCTGTCGCTTCTTCTTATTCTGGTGCAGTTTTTCCACGGAGATTTTGCCGAAATTTAAGTTCTCCTCTGACTCTCGTCCCCGTTGATGGCGATGGTAGGCGTCCAGGGAGGCGGCGACGGCTTCTCGGGGCGTGATGCTGACCGGGTCTACTTCCTCCTTGATCGTTCCGTGGCGGGCAGTTGGCTGACCGCTCGTGTCAGTGGCGCCCAAACCCGGGCTCGTGGCGTTGATCATGAGCTGCTCCAGGTTCCCCGCCGGGCTGTTGTTGTCATGGTGAAGTGGGGATGACGTCACAGCTTCCGGGGGTTTTTCTTTCGAAGACGGGTCCGAGAGTTTGAGAGATGTCACTTTTACCTGGAAAACAAACGTTTTAATAACAAGGTGTGAAGATGATATTAAGAAGTTGGTTAGAACCGGCTTCAAAGAATTACCGGCCCTGGTACACTCACAGAGACACACGCAAACACAAAAATCCGAAAGAAGAGAGACACTCATACAGAGTAAAACGGACAAAAATGGAATGGGGGGG
>NW_004797310.1:2230682-2233563 GCF_000002075.1 Aplysia californica | reverse complement strand
ATTTACACACACTTACACACACTTATACACTCTCTTTCACTCACACACTCACATAAACACACAAACAAACCTACAAATGTGTTAAAAATATTCAAGACAATACTGTTGATTCCCATAATAGCGTAATATTGAGTGAAAACGAATTACAATGACCTTATAATGAGAATTGATAAACATGAAATTAACTTGCCAAAACACGGAACCACTTTACAGTGCTTCAACACGTTACGTGTTGCACTACTTTTCTTATGTAAATCAGTAAGAGCAAAGTTGTGTTCTGTAAACGAAAAAAAGAAGAAAAGAAAAAGAAAAAGATTATGGAAGAATGGAGTGCACTTATTCTCAGTGCAGGTAAGTCATTCATTGTTTTTTTCTTCTTATCTAAAGCCGTTTATAACCAGGCTGACACCAAGTTATTCTCTTTGGAGGCTGTTGAGACGAAACGATAATGTATCACTGCACTGTGGAATCAGGCGCTCATCCATTTTTAGGTATATGGAGTTATTAGTATAACCGTAAAGATGAAATGGTGAAATGGTATAGGTTTAACGCCCCTATCAACACTATTAGGTTATTTAAGGGGCAGGACCTCCTAGTTCAACGTCCGTCTCCGATAGGACCGAGCTAAGTGGGAAGTTCGTGTAAAGTGCCTTTTCCAAGGACACAACGTTGGACCGAGCTGAGGCTCGAACCCCCGAACTCGCAATCTCACGATTACGAGTCGTGTAGCCTAACCACTAGGCAACCGACGCCACTTAGTATAACCGTAAAGATTTATCATTTGCTTTGCTTTTGAGAGGAAAAATATCCGCCTAACATGAATGGGAGTTGATATACTTGTGTTAAATGCTATTGAAGGAGGTGAGGGTCACAGTGGTGTTAGAGATACAATTAGCGAGAAACGAGTTGCAAAACTTTAGTGTCTTCCAAAGCTTGAGTGTCCTTGAAAACTGATCATTTACATTTTTATGCCTTTAGTCAACGCTTGTCCTGAAAAACTCCACACAGAATGGGCTTTAAGTGTACATAAAAGCTGTTTCACGAAAGAAAAAAGACAAAAAACTTAGAGCAAAATTGAAAAAAAAGTCGATAAATAAAAAAACTATCCTACATGCGGAGAAAATATCAGTTCATAAATTTAACTATCTTTGACGAGTGTCTGATTTCATCAGGATGCCACACACACCGTTGAAGGACGACAAACAAACACAATGTGTATTATTACATATCAGTTGCATCTGGACCAACCTGAAACGTCCGCTCGACAGTGTTGAGTTTAAGAGTGGAGATCTGTCGCAGCCGGTAGAGGTCACGGTCAATCATGTCTGCCTCAAGGTCATTGGGCTGCGCCACAGTATCCGCGCGGAGTTTCCAGTAAATGTCCGGGTACCCTGAGTAGTCCTTCAGGTCCTGCAACATCCCCGCCCCTCCACTCTTTGTCGGCATCTCCTGCGACATTTTGGACCTCGCCGGGTCTCTCACTAACGGGTTTTTGTCCCCGAGCTGGTTTTCAATAAACAAACACTCTGGGCGGACGCCGAAGATCGGCTCCACGGATTTGTTGCTCTGTCGTCGAGGGGTGGTGTTCACAATCTCGTACTTCTTCCTCGGAGAGCTCTCAGCGCTGCTCTGGTTCGTGCCGCCTATCTCTAGAGAAAGAACTGAGCTGGAGTTTGACTGATTGGAGCTACATTGCCTTTGATCTTTGCGAGGGTGTTTTGGTTTTTTCCGCGGAGAGATTTGAGGAAGTATAGCCTTAGGGTTATACTTTACCGTTTCCGTTAGGCGTTCATCGGGAGCGAAAATGTACGTCGTAGAAATGTTTACTTTATGGTAGCCTCTTAATAAACTGATAGGAATTTTGGGAATGCTGTCAGATTCACTGACGTCATCCTTTTCCGCTTCGTTGTCCGGATTGTCTTGGTCGTTATTTTCCTCGGGGTCAATAAGAAAGTCAGTTTTGATGGCGGGGAGGGGCAACAGAGGAGGGTTATGCTGCAGGTCAAAGTGCACGTACGAGCTCGCGTCTTCGCCGAGACTTTTCCGTCGGTGGAAGCTTTCCTCTTTCTCAAATGTCACTCGTTTGGGCCTGATGGCGTGGACGGATCGGGAGCGGAGCAACTTCCTGGGGAAAGCGGGGACGTCTGGGATATGTCCGATGCTGAGGAAGGTGTAGAGGTCTCTGGGGCGAGTGATGTCCTTCCCGGTGTACGCGTCCACGAGCAGCTGGTGCAGAGAGGATGTGACGTCAGCAGGATTCGGAGCGGGTCGGGGGTCAAGGGTCAGGGGTAAGGGGTAAGGGGGCAGTCGAGCCATGACCTGTCAGTGAGTGGACGTCCACAGCGGGCATCGTCGTGGGAAGAACGAGGTGCTCCTGGAGGAAGAAACAAATGATAAAAGATCAGTTCAGATTAAAATAAAATACGCACCCGTGGTTCCAGTTTGCTCTGGTGTGGTTTGCTCCTTCTTTCCTACCAAACATCTATCGTCCTGATCTCTCCTCCTTTTTGTGTTTGTTACTGTCTTGTAGCGCCTCTAATCGTCGGCACTTATATATATGAGCTAATTGTGTTACAAGTGCCCTAAAACTCTTACTAAAAAAAAACCAATATGTAGTGCTTAAAAAAGATATTCCAGTATCTCAACTGTGTCGACAATGGCCCTTTTTGCGTCTAACAGACGATTTTAAAAGCAGTGTGCATGATACATGTTTGCCTTGGCAGTAGACATTATAGGAAGTGGAATACCCAAGTACTACTTCCATCCCTTCTGATCTTGATTTCCTTTACTTTACTTGGATTTACTTGGATCCAGAGCTAGAATCATAGCAGGCGGCACATGTCCATAGCTGCTCATCTCTCCTTTTCAGTGTCCACCTCAG
>NW_004797310.1:2226214-2227757 GCF_000002075.1 Aplysia californica | reverse complement strand
ATGTGTGTGTGTGTGTGTGTGTGTGTGTGTGTGTGTGTGTGTGTATGTGTGTCTGTGTGTATGCTTGCATGTTTTTGTGTGTTTCTGCTCGTATGGTTGAATTAATGTGTAATTGCACGAGAGTGGGAGAACAGATCCTTAACTCTAATTTTGTATCTAACTCTCACAGCATAGAACAAGGAAAGGTATCCCGTTTAGGTCCCCCTATAGATGATAACTAGCTGGGCCCCCTTTCGATGAAAGGAATGATCGGTGCATTAACATCAACTAAAAGTCATTGGCCTACAGTATTAATTTACACTCTACCCGAATGGAGCAATAAAAAAGCGATGATGGGCATCAAACGAAAAGATCAGTCAATTTAGCTTCGAGTAAAAAAAAGAAAACGTGAGGCAAGATCTATACGGGTGGCACACTTAACATAGTGCTCAGTATTGCGCGACAATGCACGATAGTATCGAACGGAAGTACAATATGAAATAAACAAACCTGGCGGATTTTCCAAAATTACAGAGACAGAAGCGTCGGCCTACAAAAGCGATCGATGAAATAAACAAATTTAGTTTTTTACAGCAAAACTCTCTCAAAAATGAAAAAACAAAGGGCGTCATGATCTGGAGAATATTACAAAGAATCTTTTGGCGAAAACTGCATGTCGATCGATGTAGCAATTAAAAAGACTTTTGAATAGCAAAATTCGGCCACCACAAATAGATAATAGATAATAATACTACATGTACTTCCATTCACGTGTACGCTTTTCAGCGTGCTCTGTGCGCTCTACAACCAGTATTACCACAGCAGACTCTAGAACACCCAGTAACATTTGCGGCTTCCAGAGAAGCAAGTTTAAGCAAGATCTTCCGTGGTCTTTAGCCAGGTACCCATTCTCACCCGGGTGAAGTGTAGAAAAATTGTGTAAAGTACCTTTCTCAAGAACACAACGTTGGGGCCCTGATGAGATTCGAACCCACCACCTTACGGTTGAGAGTCGGAGAGCCTAACTGCTAGACATCCGACTTCCCCTCTGTGATTGTTTTCTTGCTTTTCATGGCTCCATCCACCCCCCCCCAAAAAAAAAAAACACAAAAAAAACAACCAGCAACCAAAAAACCAAACCAAATCAAAACAAAAACAATAACAACAACAACAACAAAACTAAACCAAAACAAAACAACAACAACAACAACAACAACAAGCAAACAAACAAACTAAAAACAGCCACCGCATCGATTTTCTTCTCTTCACCTCAAACCTCAGTGGGTTGGCTCGTGCCACAAGTACGTCCTACTTCTTTTCCGTCCCTCTGTTATTTCTGTCTCTCTTTCCACTGCGCTAAATGGTCGTTATTGTGTAAATGTGCTTCGCTGGGTAACTTTTAAAAATCAACTCAAACGTCAAACTGCAGCAGCAATATCACCCATTCTCTTTCTTTTCTTCTTGAGAGAGAGAGAGAGAGAGAGAGAGAGAGAGAGAGAGAGAGAGAGAGAGGGGGGAGGGGAGAGTGAGGAGAGAGAGGGGAGGAGAGAGAGAGAGAAAGAGA
>NW_004797310.1:2223571-2224956 GCF_000002075.1 Aplysia californica | reverse complement strand
CGTGTGTGTAGATATGTACGTATTTGTATGTTTGTGCATGTGTGTACTTCTGTGTATGTGAGCGCGTGTGTATATGTTTGAGGGGGAGGGGTGGAGATCTTTTAGCAAGAGTTTGAATTGTCTGTGCCATTTCGCCAGTTATCTGCAGAGTCTACTCTTCTATTCAGCGGCATGTTCCCCAGTGCGAGTCTCGTACTCCAAACCCTTTGCCTTCACATTCTGACGCTAAAGAATTTGTGTACATAGAATCGATTCACAGCTCTTCTGCTTTTACTGATCGCTTTGTGGGTCCATTTCAAAGTCAACAGGGGAGAATGGCAGTTGTAATGGATAAATAATTAAGGACAACGACTGGCTTTTTTCAGGGCCTCTCTGTGCTGTCATTCTTTCCTTTCGTCGTTGCTTTATATCATGTATCATCAGTGTGTGACAATAGCACATTTTTAAGCAGGTGATTTTACGCCCCATCAACACAATTTAGGTCCTTTAGAAGGCAGGTTTACGACCCAGCCTGTCAGTGTCAACTAGTACGGACGAAAAAGGATAAATCCTAGCAGAAAGAACGAGATTCTCGATAAGAATTTTCTCCCCACTCGGGAATCGA
The DNA here is from genome assembly GCF_000002075.1 of Aplysia californica. Taxonomy (NCBI): domain Eukaryota; kingdom Metazoa; phylum Mollusca; class Gastropoda; order Aplysiida; family Aplysiidae; genus Aplysia; species Aplysia californica. The sequence goes on along the minus strand of NW_004797310.1, from coordinate 2,224,352 downwards.
GCTGTGGTCTACTTTATGCGATAGCGATGCGCCTAACTACTGCACCTCAGACACCTCTACAACTGACCTTATTTTAAATGTTAATGGTATTTTTCTGTAAGTGTTTTACGGCGCTCGCAACTGCATAAGGTCATATGAGCGCGCAGGACACACCAAACATTTCCAGTTGGTAACAAATTTTGAATTGCTCACGGGAACTCTGAGATTTTTCGCCTGTGTCCGAAAAGCCTAGGTGTAGATCTTTCTTACCATAAGATTAGGGGTGTGGCTGAAAGACAGCAGTAAAACGGGGCCTATGAGAAGCAGCAGAAAGGCTACAGAAAGAGTCCGGAGCCCAGAGGAGGGGGCAAGGAGGTGAGCGGGTGGGGGCAGAAAGTGGAAAAGAAAGCTGACGACAGGAGATTGTTAGAGAGCAGAAAAAGATGTGAAAGGAGAAACTTTTAGAGAAGAAAGGGGGCTCTCGTGGCCTAGATGTTAAGGTGTTGGCCTCTCATTCAAAGGTCCCGGGTTGGAATCCAGGTAGCGACCGAAACATTTTTTTCTCTGAAATTGTCTCCTTTCACCTCATTTCCTGCTCTCTAGCAAAATTCTGTCGTCTAGTTTCGTCTCCTTTTTCTACCCCCACTCCCTCACCTCCTTTGCCCTCTCCTCTGGGCTCCGGACTCTTCCTGCAGCCTTTCCACTGCTACTCCTTGACTCCTTCTTACAGCTGTCTTTCTGCCACACCCCTGATCTTCTGGTAGGAAAGATCTACACCTAGCCTTCTTGGACAAGGGCTAAA
>NW_004797310.1:2221460-2222751 GCF_000002075.1 Aplysia californica | reverse complement strand
ACGCACGCACGCACGCACGCACGCACGCACTCAGGTATATACACATAATATAATAATACTATGTGCATTAGTACTAACAGAACAATAAGCTCTACACTATTCAGGGGAGAGACAATATTACTAGATCTAGTACACAAAAAAGAGCCAGTAAAAACCACAGCTCATCGAAGACGTCAATTCAAATTACAAATACGACAAGTAAACCTCTAATGAACATAGTCGGGATTGCATTGATCGCATTTAAATGGAATGAGACAAATCAATGGAATTAAATGCACGCTGTCAAGGGAAGCGTTACTTTTGTTAACGAGAACGAAGATTAACGCTCCATGAACGAAAAACAAATCATGAACGATCCAGTCTAGTGGGTCGTTACATTTCAACAAGATAGATTTCTAAAGCTTCGATTATACATTTTCCAAAAAGCACAACAGTGACATACTGTGTATGAGTCGAATGTCTTTTCAAATAATAACATAATAGAAGAAAGCATTGCCCTAAAAATAATTAAAGTAATTAAAGCAAAGTCTTTATCTATCAACTCAACGTATTAGAAACGTTATTAGAACCGCCACGATGCACAACACTTAATGAAAAGAACTCTTTACTTACAGAAGTGTCTGCATTCTGTTCATAGAGTGAGTTATCATTACTTGCAGTCTGTCTGAGCTAATCCTTCTTGAATAATATCTTGACTGTTCGAAATTGCCCTCTAACTATGAAGCAAACACACGAGATCACATTTCTTTCTGTGCCCAAAATTAGTACTGAACCCTCCACTGCCTGAACAGACGAGGATCCTCCTCTAACCTTTAATACTTTATTTATAGATATTCAACGGGCTGACTTGTAGCTTCTGTTCCAGCCCCTCTTGGCCGAGGACTGACAAAATCTATGTACACACGCCCTATAGTCCTATAGAAAGCTCTGCGGAACCTTTTCTATTTCAACCTTAAAACGTTTTTATAGACCTATAACCATTCCCGATTCAGTCTCTCACGGTCTCAGGGCAATTGATCAGCGGTACTTAGAACGGCGCTGACAAATACAGGACTTCACTTTCAGTCGGAGTCTTGGAAAGTACATAATATTATTGGATCAACGTGTGGCCAATGTGCAAATGGGCCAGGGAGTTGGTTGTGGAGATGGCTTTTCAGAAAGGAGATTTTAATCAACATAATATAAAACAAAATTTGTTTATGCAGAAGTTAATGTCAGTTTGCTGAAGAGTGAGATATATTTTAGATGATAACTTTTTTTTCGTGAGGGGAGGGGGGGGGCAGTCAGTGCT
>NW_004797310.1:2215488-2217159 GCF_000002075.1 Aplysia californica | reverse complement strand
TTAAAGCCACTTTTACTAGTACTAGCTGAAAGTGGTTATTTTTATTTTTATCTTAAAAAAAAAAATATACATACAGTTGTCGCCATTAACGAGATTTATGTCATATTTTAAATAAACAGTGCGGTTTTTATTTATTTGTTTCGTTTTATTTTTCATTTCAGATTTACAACTTTCTTTTTGTATTTACGCTTTGTAATAAATTTGAGACATAAATTGTGTTCTCAGTATTGAACTATTTTGAAAGCTTTATTAATCTTAGAGAGGGGAATATAATCGATCACTACCGGTTAAGATTTAACGTTTCAGATTTTTTGGTCAAATCTTGAAACAGTCATAATTATTTCTGCAAGTTCTCTCAGGATTGCATGAAAATTGCTTCCCTTTGCATGGTTTATGTTCCGTGAATGTTTGTGGAAATCGTCAGGCGTAGATACATGTATTTAAAGGTGTATACAATATAGTTCTATTTGTTGTTTGTTTAGTTAGTTTTATTAACTTTATTTATACATCGGTCATTTAGACTCGTGGGGGGAGGGGAGGAGGTGAAAAGGGGATTGATAGTTTAATTCAATCCCCCCTCTCAAAAAGAGAAAAACAAAAAGGAGAAGATTTTTTTTTTAAAGAAGAAGAAGAAGGCTCCAATCTAAGACGCCTTTAGGAAGTTGTAGGCAAGAAAGAGAGGAACCAGTAATTCATACCTTGAACAGATTCCAAGCATGAACTTCTGAATATTATAATTGGTCGCTTTTAAGGACAAGCGGGCTAACCCAGATTTTTAGAGTTTCCAGAAATCTTTACCTACACCAAAAGTGGGCATTGCCCTACCTATAGGATAAGTGTGGTTTCATTGGTGTGTATATTTGTTTGCTCATAGAAAATGCTTTCCTTGTCTTTTAAAGAAACTGAACAAGGGTACAAAAACTTTACCTTCGACTTTCTCAAAAGAGCATTTTTCGGGATAGCCCCCTTGTGCTTAATTAAAAGAGACCAATTTCATTTTTCGTAAGTCATCACGGTACAGCGGCTACATGATTTTTTCACCATCACATCTCTGAAATCTGGCTGTTCAATAAATTGTTATTAGTTTTTTTGCCTATTTTGACTTATTTAAGTGTTCGTTCATTTTAATCCTATCGGGAAAAGACAAATGCACCATTGCCGACAGCTCGAAATATGTCTAATTAAGATTATTATATTGAAATATTGTTACAGTGTTAATAATAATAGCAAATATTTGTATAGCGCAAATTCTCGCTGAACAGCAAGCTCTGCGCGCTTTACAATCTATAATATTCATCATTACCCCCAGGAGATATGGCAACATTCAGAAACAAATCTCAACTTTTTGGCAAACATACATCTCAACTTCTTGGGAAACATACAGAGCAAGCTGCCATTTTTTTCAAAAATAGTCAATAAAACACTGACATACTGACATACTGTTACAGAAGTAAGTTTCTCCACCTGTCTCACATCACCCGCTGGTTTAATTCAGGGAAAGTGGTGGGAATCAGAAAGATTGTGAGGCATCGTGGTGAAATCAGGCGCTTTGTCAAAATAATAAAATCAAAGAAACAGGTATTTTTCTGTCAGTTTGGCAATCTTTATCGAATTTCCCCCCTTTTTTTTTGTTGTGCTCAACACGATTTAAGTTGTTAGAAAAAACACATT
>NW_004797310.1:2211934-2212929 GCF_000002075.1 Aplysia californica | reverse complement strand
CTCTCTCTCTCTCTCTCTCTCTCTCTCTCCCCAATACTCTTTTCTCCTCTTTATTCAGAGAGCCGTCAGTACTGGCACCAGGCCTCTAGCACAGTACCAGCACTGGGAAGGTGTCGAAACCAAATGTTTATTTTAGTGTGTTTTAGTAGAGGTTTTACCACGCTCGCAACTGCAAAGGGTCATATGAGCGCCAAGGGGTGGATGTCAACAGGGAATCAAACATACTCTGCTCACCTCTCTAGCTTCAACAGCACAAAGTCTGCTTCGACTATCAAGGCACCCGGGAAATAGCAGCTCACAAGAGTGACAAATATACAAAAGAAGTAGAGGAAAATGACAATAGTAAGGATTAGAAAAGAAAAAGCAGCAGTTCCCTGTTGTACTTCATGCACAGTTATGAACGTGACATTGTTGAATCAGCCCATTTACAATTCTACTGAGCACTAGAACGAGAAATGTCCCCCCTTTGGGAATGGCCTAAGGACACTTCGGGCAGTGGCACCGCCCCGGGGGTATAAACCAAGTGTTTAACACAACGGGTGATGTGTACTTGGAACTTTAAATAACATAAAAATCTTCAACGCGTAGTGCGATGAGCTGGAAAGGGGGTGGGGGCTAGTCTAACGAAAAAGATAGGGGAAAAAATGCAGCATTCGAAACGCTAGACATGCAGCAGAGCTTCTAACTTCATTTATTCTCAGTCACGGTATCGGTACCAGTACCGGTATATTGGCGGTACTCGACATCAGTGCCGGTCAAAGATCTTACGTTCAAGATGGTTCACTCCTGTCTTAGAGCCAAACAAAAACGTGTCCTCAAAATCCGGTGGCGCTCTCTTCGAAAAAGTGCGGACTTTGCGAACAGAGTTACCCTATTTGTGTGGAAAAAAATCAAAGTGAAACTAATATAATGTACTATTCCTATTCTTCTTCTGGAGAAAGGAAAGAGAGCTTCAAAGCAAAGACTGAAGCATACAGAAGACTTCCACGAGCACT
>NW_004797310.1:2209969-2211277 GCF_000002075.1 Aplysia californica | reverse complement strand
CCCCCGTCCCCGCGGACTTACGCTGCAGAAGTTAATCCCGGTCGAGCTGGTGAGACGAGTTAATCTCCCGGATTAGCGCTCCAGGTGGTAAATCTGGCTTCTGGCCCAGACGTCACGCTCATGACGCTGACCAGTGGACGGTCAAGACCTTCTTCCATACTTCACCGAGGTTTGCTTTTTTGACAGGTCGTTAATTATTTTCTCTCCCACCCCCTTCCAATTTGTCCACCCATTTTTGGTTCTCCTTTTTCTACTTCCAGCTCACTATATTATCATATTATAAATGTATGCACGTCCTTTCTTAGAAAGACATTCTATTTTATATCCACCCCATTATTGTCTCTCCCCCCTCCCCTTGCTAATTTCCCCATCCATTTCGGTTCTCCTTTTTCTACTTCCAGCCCACTATATTATTATATAAATGTATGCACGTCCTTCCTATTTTATATCCAACCCACACCCCTCCCTCCCAACTGGGTACTAGACAAGCTCGATGCTTATCACGAGAACAAGCTAAAAGAAACCACAATGGTACAGGGACGTTTGCAGAGGGTTAATCAAAACCTTCTGTTCATCAGACGGTATTAACACAGAATGGATTTAACAGCCCATGAACGTAAGTCAGTTACAATTCTTCTGGCAAAAAGGCCCCGATTAGCCAGCATTGTTCCGTGAACACTGAACAGAATTATTAAATTGACTGCATGTACACGTATTCCCGTTATGTCATATAAGCAATAGCCAAATTTATACATTGTATACTTTTCGAGTACAATATAAATAACGTGCTGAATAAAACGTTATGTTCCCCCCTCCCCACACAAAAGAAAAACAAACAAACAAAATAACAAACAAAAAGTAACAACAAACAAAACAAAACAAAAGCAATTGAAAAAAAAACAAACAACCCAACCAAATAAACAAAAAGTTTGAAAAAGATAAGAAAAGAAAAGAAAATGCCTCACGCCTTCATCAATATAATGTAGATCATTTAGAATGAGAACGTCGGCTTTTTTAAAGTCTAGTTTTAGTAAGTGTTGTACCGTACGGCACTTGCAACACAATAAGGCCATATAAGTGCAGAAGATTAGAGATGTTACAAGAAAGTAACAAACTCACAAACACACAAAAAGAAGGGGGAGAGATAAGGACTACAGGTATTTGATAGGAAAGAAGAACATTGGCTACTTCGTCAGGGTTAAGAATGGTACAACAATGTTTCAGTAGACAGACGAAGATACTTGATTAACCAAAAAAAAATAAAAATAAAATAAAACCAACCTCTTACTCTTACACGGGAATCAAACC
>NW_004797310.1:2188639-2209002 GCF_000002075.1 Aplysia californica | reverse complement strand
AGGAGATTTCCAACTTTAAAATAAATATTTCTCAAATAGTCCAAAAGTATGATTTTGTCTTTATTTTTCTAAAAATTCCTTTATAGCCTTCACTTGTTTTTGTGTAAACTTTTGACTCACTAGTGTACTCTCTCTCTCTCTCTCTCTCTCTCTCTCTCTCTCTCTCTCTCTCTCTTCTGGCGCTGTAGCTTCATAAACGGTCAGCGATGCCGACAGCACGCAGGAACTCAACACTCAACACTTCTTTGACTCTACTAAGGCCTTCCCTTTTGTAATGTTCAACTATGGATTCACAGTTCTCCTCTGGGATAAACAAGCAACAAGTATCGACAAACTCCTATATATAGAACAGACTCAAATTTGGTATAGATTGACTATTTTGTAAGGAATTAGACACAAGGAAAGAAGTGCCACTCTCAGAGTGGAACAGAAAAAAAGTAGGACCTACCAGTCGATGTGTCATGTTCAAAGCAAGTGAGTATCAGAATAGACACATTTTGATAGGAACTCACTAAAGAAATAATGATAATAGCAATAATAATTATAGATAGTATATGTATAGTGCAAATTCCAGCTAAACAGCGAGCTGTTTGGGTTTTACAATAATAATAATAATATAATTATTACTCAAGCAGACCTGAGAGCATTCAAAAACAATCTCAACTCCCTGGGAAGCATACAATGCAAACTGCCATCTTATTTGGTCGTTTTTAAGGACAAGCGGGCTAACCCAGATTTCGGGGGTTTCCAGAAATCTTAACCTGCACCAAAAGTGGACATTGCCCTACCTATAGGAAAAGTTTGGTTTCATTGGTGTGTATATTTGTTTGATTATAGAGGAAACTTTCCTTGTCTTTTAAAGAAACTGAACAAGGGGCAAAAATATTAACGTCGATTTTCTCAAAACAGCATTTTTCTGGAGAGCCCCCTTGTGCTTAAAAGCAACCATTTAAGACACTAACATACGGACAAGATTTTTCGCTGTCTATGGTCAGTTACCCATTCACACCTGGAAGATAATTTAGGAGGCTGGACCCTTTCCCCCTGCCTGTCATGGCCATCCCAACACAGAGAGGGAAACAAGATTCCATCGGATGGAGATATTTGATAAATAAAAGTCTCCACAAAGATTTAAACTCATGTCTTCTGTTTTTAAAAAATGATCTATTTATTTTTATGGTAAGGGTTTTTTTTCTGTGCTCGCAATGGCATAAGGTTCTTTAACGTGTACAACTTGCACACAGGCCCTCCGAGATTTTTCGCCCTTGTCCGAGAAGGCTAGGTGTAGATCTTTCCTACCAGAAGATCAGGGGTGTGGCAGAAAGACAGCAGTAAGAAAGAGCCAAGGAGTAGCAGTAGAAAGGCTGCAGAAAGAATCAGGAGCCCAGAGGAAGGGGCAAAGGAGGTGAGGGGATGGGAGAAAGTGGAAATGAAAGCAGACGACAGAACATTGCCAGAGAGCAACAAAGAAGGTGAAAGGAGACAATTTTAGTGAAGAAAATTTTTTGGTCGCTACCAGGATTCGAACCTGGGACCTTTGAATGAGAGGCGACACCTTAACCTCTATGCCCCGGGAGCTCCCACGTCTTCAGTGATTGACAACAAGGAGCCGAACTACTACACCACAGATGCTGGTGGTAGCCACCAACTTGGAACTCTACAGGCAACTCTTGAAAAAATAGAAGGAGCAGACCACACTTCAGCACAAACTATCTACCCACACACTAGTAATGAAGTTTTATGTATGAAAATCTTTCAATTTGCTAGAACAAAACAATGACAGAGAGAGATAAAATCAACAAAATCATTTTCTGACTTTCAAAACTTTTAATATCTTACCACAATAAGTAAGTACTCATAGTGTTAAAAGTCAAAGAAAGATGGATGTGATGATAATCGGATAGATTAGGCATTGGATTAGTACACACGAATTAGTTCAACTTCTCATCTGAGATATTCTGTATGATATTATGTCATATTGGCAAGTATAAAGGGGTTAATATAGTTAATTTATAGTACACATACTCTGCTTATCAAAATGCACAGAGACTGTAGACTCATGACTGCAAAAGTTTCTAAGAAACAACATGTTCAAAAACTATATAAAAAATAATTCACATAACAAAAGTTGTTATAAAAAAATGGTACAAAAGTTGTTATAAAAAAATGGTCCTGAAAATGCGTGTCTGAACTTTAGAAAAAAATAATAAAGGGAAATGCATAGTTCAGTTTTATTGTATAATAATAACAAGGTAAATGCATCTCTTGGTGTTATTCTAAAATAACAATGATCAACAGCAGGAATAAACATTTACCCTGATCAAATTCACAAAAAGGCTTTCATTGCACATTCACAGAGTAGACAGATAGATAGATAGGAATAGAGACAGAAATGACTGTCGCACAACAATCCAACACTACTGAACACACCAACTTGTAATGCTGAGCACTGGTCATAAGCCATTTCAGAGGTACGGGAATCACAAAGATAGTAATAAAAAACATTTGTATATAATATAATCACTTTTGTTCATGAAAAACATAACCAATATATAAAAAACAACAACCTTCTTAAGGAAGACTTCACTATTCAGGCAAGATCTCAGGCCAATAAACAACGCAAGTGTACCTTGGAACATGCTTGCATCTCACAAAAAACCAGCATCGTTCTAATCTGTATCATAAAGGTATACAAAAAGAAAATCAAAAGGTTTGATCCCACGTGCTCTGTAACTTTCACAATCCTTCGTTCTGCATTCTCTGCGTGTAAAAGGTTCAGCGTAGAGAGAGTTACATGCTCCAACCTCCATCAACGACAAACTCCTGGCCAGTCACAAAGCCAGACTGTGGACAAGAAACAAAGAAATCACAAACACAAGTAAGACAATCTAAATCAAACTTTGGGTAGTTTTCTTATTATTACGAGTATGTTATTATGAAAAAGCCTTTATAAATATTTATAAAAACAATTGATAAAAAATACTATTTTTGGCTTGAGGATCGTAAGCAATTAATATTTTATTTCAGTTACATTTATTTTTTCATGAAAAAAGCATTTGCAATAAAAAAAATATTACTACAGAATACTTATGGTGAAAAAAAGAAAGAAAATAAAAGCTGGCTACAATAAGCATCATGTCTCACTCTGCATTCTAACTTTCCTGAGATTAAAAAATTAGTTGTCAAGAATGACAAAAGAAACAAATTCTTATTTGATAATGTCAGCACGGTAAAAAAACAACACCAAAAAACCCAACTTCATATGACAAAGAGGATAAGAGGTACGGTCCCGATGCCCAAAGCTTACCTCGTCAGAAGCTAAGTACACTACAAGGCTTGCGATTTCTTCAGGGTTAGCCAACCTGCCCATTTTCTGACGAGCAATGAAATCTTGAAGAGCCTGAAGAATAAAAGATAACTCATCTGAAATTAAAGTTTGTGTGTGAATTTACATGATCCAAATGAGGGAACAGGTGAGAGTGTACACATGAGTGGATGTAGCCTACAAGCCATAGCTCATTGTATGAGAAAGAGAATTGTCACTTTAGTTTAGTAAGGTTTTTAGTTTTGTTTTAGTAGAGGTTTTACGGCGCTCGCAGCTGAATAAGGTCATTTGAGTGCCAAGTGGTGGATGTCAACAGAGAAGTCCAAATGGGGATTAAGGCTTACTCTGCTTACCTCTCTGGCCTCACAGCACAAAGTCTGCTTTGACTATCAAGGCACCCCGGAAATAGCAGTTCACAAGAGAGTGACAAACATACAAAAGAAGTAGAGGACAAATGGCGATAGTAAGGACGAGGAAAGAAAAAGCAGCAGTTGCCTCTATGTTGTTCTGGCACAGTATGAGCATGACATTGATAAATCAGCCCATTTACAATTCTACTTTGCATTAGAACATGTTAATATCCTCCCTTCGGGAATGGCTTAAAGACATCTTCAGTCAGTAGCACTGCCCTGGGGGGAGGGGGGGGGGGGGGGTTGTCATTCCTGTACATGTGTGTAGTATGTTGGATAATGTAATCAAAAAACAAACAAGAAAGAAAAAAATAGACTGAGAGTGAAAGGAAAATACAGAGAGATGCAGAAATAGCAACAAGCAGGAAGAGCTGTAAATATACATCAACAACTTTCTTTATTTAAAATATTATAAGCCCTTAGGTCAGTGTCTTGTAGTTTTTAGTGAGGAAGACACATCAGAGGTAATAGTGGAAGTCAAAAGCTTTAGCTTTAGAACACAAGCGCTGAATGACCTACTCAGCGACTCAGAAATTGTAAGAAATGCAAAACATAAATTATACAAAATAATATTTTAAAAAAATTACTTTCACACACCTTGATTTTAGAAACCAAGGGGTCTTTTTCAGGAGTTTAACATAGTACTAGGAACAAAAACAGGTAGGTCACATCCAATTTTAACATAGTACTAGGAACAAAAACAGGTAGGTCACATCCAATTTTAACATAGTACTAGGAACAAAAACAGGTAGGTCACATCCAATTTTAACATAGTACTAGGAACAAAAACAAGTAGGTCACATCCAATTTTAACATAGTACTAGGAACAAAAACAAGTAGGTCACATCCAATATGTGCCCAACAGTGATGGGAGACAGGTGTGTTCATATCTGGACCAGCTTATGTCACAAAAGGCTCAAGTACTCGATGACCAGGCAGCAAATGTAATCTGTTAAGTACGTCTTAAATGTCCCTATCTCTATAGATGGAAGGGGTTGAGAAATAGACTGACTGAACTATTTATAGACTTTGATCTATGCTGGACAACTTTCACTCCGCAAGCTTTTAGTTCACAGTTGCAAATCACGACTAAATCTGCCTTGAGGCCAGAGAATGGAGCCAAATAATGATTTCTGAGCGACATATCTCATTAGACACAGCTTGGCCTGAATAAAAATGGTGACAGTATGGCACAGATGTGTCCTGTAAAGTTAAAGCTTTTAAGGACATGTGACTTAACTAAACAACTGTCTACAAGAGACAAAAAAAATCAAACATTGGAAGGATAAGGGGGGTGGGCACTCCTGCAACAGGTGGTTATTCACACGCGCTTAAATGGATTCATGGTGAGTAGGCTTCACATTCATCCAATCTGTGCCAAAATGGTGAAATGGTATAGGTTTAACACCCCTATCAACACAGTTTAGTAATTTAAAAGGTGGGACCTCCTCTGAGTTAAAAACCCATCTCTGAAAGGACTGAGCCAAATGGGACATTTGTGTAAATTGCCTGTCCCTAGGACACAACAATGGATCAAGCTCAGTCATTTTTACCAGCTTAGGTCAGAACATGTAAATGTACTTGATAGAAAGTGTACAAAACTCAGGTTCAATGTTTTTGTAATTAGTAATTAGACATGTCATAATATGATCTTTTTTGAGCAAATTTGACAAACTTGAAATAGATGACAACTTTCTTCTTACCTCTTTCAAGATTTATAAATTGCTGAATTTTGGTAAATATTCCGTCCTGAAATTGCTCTGGTTTTCCCCTGTGTGGCTACAGGCCAAAACATTTACAAGAAATGTAGGCCTGTCTTAAACACAATTAGTTGAGAGAATAAAAATGGACCAGAGAGGTGCTAAACTCCTTATTTCCGGTAAGCCCATACCAGCGACTAGCGGTAGGAACCCCTATGCTGGTGAGTCATTGGAATTGGCTTGAGAATATTATTTTACAACGACTGCGACACCAAATTACTTTTCAGTAATTGCCGAAAAATAGGTCTCTTTAAACCTGGAGTTAGTCCATTAAAAAAAACTATCGAAAAAGGTTCATTTGTTTTGATTTAATGACCAGTTTAGTTACCTATATGTTAATTTTAGATTTCGTACCAAAAGAGAGCCCCCAGCATAGTGGGTTTTTAGTTTTAGTAAGAGTTTTACAGCACTTGCAACACAATAAGGTCATATAAGTGCCAAAAAATAGATGTAACATACACAAAAAAGAAAGAGGAAAGATAAGGACGATCGATGGTTGACAGGAAAGAAGGAGCTAACCACACCAGAGCCCACGCCAACTTCCTCTCAGAGATACAGAGTTAAAGTGGTCATATGGATCTCAGACTAAGGATTTACCTTCTCTGGATCAGCTTGAGCTGCCATCCTGCCCCTCAGGGAAGGCGTGTCCACAGTGCCTGGGGGGGGACACACAACAACATAGAGGGTGAATGCGATACAGTTCTTGCCAATTTATATGAGATTGACACCCTCTGATTAGAAAAAAAAGTGCGAATGATAGAGTCCAATAGCGTATAATTACATGTATACTTAGTAGGAGAAGTAATTGTTACAGACAGGGAGGGATTCAAGGATGGTAGATGTAAGTCATTGATCTGAGAGCAAAGATGATTTTTAGAAATAATGGTGGTGATGAGTGATGGTGCGAGATTGCGTTTAAGTAATGTTAGCGTTTGTCCTATCTTCCTCTGCTCCAATGAGTCACAGGGGACGTGGGCACGCTCTATCTCATTCCATAATGGAAGCACCTTTAATGTCAAGAAGAAGTTCTGAAATTCAATACGGTCATATCGTCCATGTAGCAACCAATCATTTTAAGTCCATTTAGGTACTTTTTTCACCATAGTCAAATATCTAGTATTAAACTGCACTTTGGTGATGCTGAAAGGTGCGTCTTTGATAGGGCTTTGGGAAGGTACAAAAAAATCGAAAATTCTCAAAATTGTGACTTGAGTGGAATGCTAGCAACAGCGACATAAATGCTCAATGAAAGACTGAATTCTGACTAGAAATGCACCTAAAACATTAGAAATCAAACTGGCTGCCAGGTGCCGCATGACAAAACTAAATTTTAATATGTTTTTTTGCTTCTCCGGTAACATTTATTCCGCTGGGGTTAGCCAGTTCTATCACAAGGACAACAGTTTGGCAGTAGGCCAACACCCCTTTGAGTACTAGATCTATATCTGTAACATAATACATGAAAATCAAATTGATTAAATTGCGCCTTGATGGTTTTTGGGGGTTTTTTTTGGTTTGAGTAAAGAGAAGAACATTGATACAATAACGGATATTTAGGGAAAAGGTAAGACAGGCAGACAGAAACATTAGAGGGAAAATAAAGAAGAAGGACCAAACAGTGGTGCCTCCAACCATCAGCCAAAAAACCCTGTTAACGTAGGGCACCCGCACATAGACAGCGGGAGACCTTGTCAGCATGTCAGTGTTTCAGCACCTCTATAAAACGGCAGCTTGCACTGTATGTTTCCCAGGAAGTTGAGATTGTTTTAGAACGCTATCAGGTCTGCAGGGGTGATATTATAATACAGATTGTGAAGCGCATAGAATTTGCGGTTGAGTAGGAAGTTGCACTAGATCTATACAAATGCTATCTATTATTGTAATAATATTGAAAAGTGCATAGAAATTGCTGCTGAACGGGAATTTGCGCTTATGAAATATTATATATTATTATATATATATTAACTGCCCCAACACCTGAAGAACAGGAAAACTAAGCCCGAAAACAAGAATGCAAACCAACATCAGCGACTCACCTGGACAGACCGAGTTGACCCGGATCTTGTGGTCCACAAAGTCCACGGCCAGAGACTTGCTCATGCCTATCACAGCAGCCTTGGTGGCCGCATAGACAAACCTGTTGGGAGCACCTAGAGGTCAAAAAGAGTTGGGCTGAGATAATAATAATAATAATAATAATAATCACCATCATCATCATAATGATAATGATGATGATGATGATGGTGTGATGATGATGATGATGATGATGATGATGATGATGATGATGATGATGATGATGATGATGATGATGATGAGTTACTCCTGAGAAAGCCTATGAGGCGAAAAGTAGAGCCGATTCAATAAAACAAATTTTGAACATTTTATATTCACATTTTTTTGCCTGTAAAATCAAGCAAGACTCTCGCTCGTACTTCACTTTTTAAACAATAATAATGATGATGATAATGATAATGATAATAATAAAGATCACTTCTATAATGCCAACTCCCATGTCGCTCTAGACCTTTTACACCGAAATAAGATTTAAATCAATGTTTCAAGCAAAACTATACATTTAGGAATTAGCTGAGTCAAGACAGACCACTGAGCTTCTGTGATGCTCAAAACTAGAATCATAATATCCAAGACTTCAGCACTATCATGACTGCCACACTATAGTTCCTATAAAAACTTTGCTGAGTGTCTAAGTTCAGGCGCACCATAGACTCACACATGAAGAAAAAAACACAAGTCTCACTATAGTTGAGTACGCGTGCAACCTTTCCCTTTTTACCCTTCATTTGATTTCAAATAGAGTCAAAAGGTGCACTCCATGGTGAACTGGAATTACGACTTCCACATAGAGGTAAATGGTGTGCTTCATTATGAACCAGAATTACAACTTCCACATAAGGGTGAACGGTGTGCTTCATTATGAACCAGAATTACAACTTCCAAAGAGAGTCAAATGGTGGGCTTCATTATGAACCAGAATTATGACTTTCACATAGAGGTAAATGGTGTGCTTCATTATGAACCAGAATTATGAATTTCACATAGAGGTAAATGGTGTGCTTCATTATGAACCAGAATTATGACTTTCACATAGAGGTAAATGGTGTGCTTCATTATGAACCAGACTTATGACTTCCACATAGAGGTAAATGGTGTGCCTCATTATGAACTAGTATTACATGTCAGAGTGCCCCATCTTGGATATCACAATATGAGTCTACGCTGTGATGTCACACAAGAAGTAACCAGTAATTGCTGCGGCTACCTTTGATGCTGGAGACAACTGATGACATGTTGATGATGCTTCCACCGGTACCCTGAGCGATGAACTGGGGATGGAAAACATTCAGTCAACAACTTCTGTAGGTAAGGTTGATAATGAAGGTACGAAGAGGAGGAAGAGAAGTATTAAGAGGAGAAGGATTAAGTAGAGGAGCAGGAGGAGGAAGAGGAGGAGGAGGAGGAGGAGGAGGAGGAGGAGGAGGAGGAGGAGGAGGAGAACAAGGCCAAAGACACAAGAAAAGGAATTAGTTCACTTGAGTCCTCTATTCGGAGGGGGGGGGGGGGGGGGGGGGGAGAGCAGAATCTGCTTTCAAGTAGACTTTTACTCAACATTCTAGCATGAAACTAACTGAACTTACAAGGCAAGGTTCCCTTTTATGAGTTCATCTGTCATGAGTCTGTCTATACTTCAGAAACGATGGGGAACCAAACTGGGATGCCCTACACAGAGCTCTAGCATGAAACCAACAGAGCAAAAACTGTCCTCATTGTGAGCTTATCCGTCATGAGACAATGACAATCTTTATTCATTTCTCAGGGAGGAATTAAATTTACTTGGTTGTTTAAAATGACAGTAGCATAACAAAGGTCAGGTGTGCCTACACATACACACACAAGACAGGACATTGACACTTTGCGGTCACTTGGCGCACGCAGTAATGCGTCAGTGAAAATTATCCGTTACGGTCACCTGGCCCAGTTCTGCGCCAGGCCAGAGAAGTACCTTGCAATCACTCTTCTGGTTGGGTGACCAGATGGCACCATGGGGTATTTTTTACTGGTGGCTGTGTGACTGCAAAGTGTTAAATACATGTATTACCTGCTAAAAACATCCCACCACCCTCTACCCCCCCCCCCCCCCAACTCAGTAAAAATTTTCAGTCCATACCTTAGGAACAAAAACTGAGCACATTGTGTAGGCGCTCTTGACATTCAGGTTGAAGGAAAAGTCCCAGCTTTTCTCGTCACAGTCCAGCAGAGTTCCATGGTGGACAAATCTGGGGAAGTGAAAATCAGAAATGAAATACTGATCATTGATAAATGTGAATTAAAATGTCTTTCCCCTTCACCCAAGAATTCAATTGTTGGCCAGTAGGAGAAAAAGCATCACTCTTAACAATAACCTACAATAAAACGAGTTAAGAGGGAAGAACACTTAATTTATAACATATCCTAAAAATATAAAAACTACTTTTCTTTTGGGCCTGGCAAAACATTTTTCAAAAAGGGGAGGAACTGCTTTATAATATTCAAATGTCACAAAGATCAGAAACAGATATTGGTCATCACGGTTTGCCACTTATTTGTCCATTCTATGCTCTCATAAATCAATTTCATATTCTAATGGTTTTTTTCCATTCACAATTCTGTTCAAATATTAAAACCAAGTTACACTTAGGAACTTGCTCCTGAAAATTCTGTACCCTGCTAATTTGTCAAGTACTAACATCGACTGCTAAGCAAAGAATTTGTTCTGTTGGAAAATTTCCCGCACAGAAGCAGATGTACCAGCCTTGGCCGCAAACAAACACTTACCCAGCACAGTTGAAGAGAACATCAATTTTATCCACAGATTTGGCAAATTTTTCAACATCGTCCTTTTTCAAGACATCAAGGACTTGGGTTTCAATTCCTGAGAAGAGACCATAAATGATTCGTTTTTACTGAAACGTTATCGGCTTTAAAAAAAATGGATCAAAAGTTATTCTAAATGTCGGAAAATAGAGCTTGATCAGAACACTGTACAGAGATAAAGTACTTCAGAAAGGGCAAGACAAACCATCAGTAGAACTTTCCAATTCTCTAAGTTGTTCAAGTACATATTCAGCTATACCTAAGAAGTGGTGCCCATTGGCATTAAGCGTTCAGTTAATTTTGGTTTTGGTCATCGGGGCTACCCAGATTTTCCTCCATGGAGGGGCAAAAGTTATCATCGTGGCATAAACTAACAAAACTAATAATAAGCTTCAAAACAAAATGCGTTAGTTTTCAACGTCACAATTTGTGTGATCGGTTTGAAGCAAGGGTCTAGTTGTAGTGAGCACTGGAGCTGCCAGAAACCGAACCGAACAGGGTCGATCCTCCAAAGGACAAAGTTCATCAAAACCAGAACTAAAATGTTCTTTTGTTTTGGAAATAAAAAGTCATTATTATTTTTTTCACAGACCACATAAACAACAATTCAATCCCATGTAGCTGGGAACATAATTGCTGGGAAAGTAAATTACGTCTTCTCTAAACAGTCAACAGCTGTAACCTGATCATACATTGTTTCTACAAAAAAACAGACTTGTACGGGAGTAATTCAGAAAACGACTATTTGATGAACAAGAAAGTTACTATCTGTTTACCATTACATTCTGATCTTTTCACTGTTCAGGCTCAGCAGAGACCCACTGTTGCAGGGTCTTCTAAAAAAGTAGGAAAAATATGCTGAGATAAAAATATCAAAGGATCCACAACAACAAAGGCATCAACTAACAGTCTTGTACTTTGGCCAGCAAAGTGTGAATTCACAATCAACAAAACTGCGCAACGGCAAATGTTGATCAAAATATACAGTACAAGCTAAAAAGGAATCAAAGGGTAAAAGTTACTGTCATAGCTGATGATTAGGCTCCAAAAAAATGTAACATCATTCTTCTGCTTTATTCTGCTGTCTCTGGCATAAATGAGAGGTTGGCAGGTGGCCTGGGGTGTGGTTTGCTTCTATCTCTTTTTTGTTTCTGTAAAGTGTTTTACGGCGCTCGCAACTGCATATAAGGTCATATGAGCGCGCGAGACACACCTAATATTTCCAGTTGGTAGGTAATTTGGAATTTTGCCCGGGTGGCGGCCGAAGCCTACTCTTATCAATTTTAGATTACCAAGGGATCTTTAACGTGCGCAACTTGCACACGGGCCTTCTGGGATTTTTCGCCCTTGTCCGAGAAGCTAGGTGTAGATCTTTCCTACAAGAAGATCAGGGGTGTGGCAAAAAGACAGCAGTAAGGAGGAGCCAAGGAGTGCTTCTATCTCTCCTCCTCCTTGGATTTGTATGTTACTGTACAGAGACACCTCTTATATTTGGCACTTAAATTACCTTTTGCGCTGCACACCTCACTTAAAACGAACCTTGTAAAATCTTTCAATGAACAAACAAAAACATTTCTCTTACCATTGCCCTTTCCTTTGCAAGTGTAGGAAAAAACCCGGAAAAAAACAGAGATTTGGCATCCCTGATTCAAAATGCATAACGAGAAGCAGTTTCTTACCCGGGGTCCCCTCCAACTCCTTGAGCACTTCCCCGTTGACGTCTGTGGCAATCACTCGTGCTCCTTCCTTCGCTGCCATCTGTGTAGTACAAGTATTGTAGCTTTGTTTTAGATAGAGTTTTACGGCACTAGCAAGACAATAAGGCCATAATGCGTCGAAGATTAGAGGTGTTACAAGAGAGTAACAAACACAAAAGAGAAGTAGAAGAGATCAGGACGATAGATGTTTGATAGGAAAGAAGGAGCAAACCACACAAGTATCTAAAAATGTTACACTTATGTCCGACCACAATAGAAAAACAAGCAGGATGACAGAAAGGAATTTTGGATCTAAAAACATAAACCCAAGAGAAAGTTTCTAATAAGAGATATAATCTACTGACCTCTGTAATAGAATTTTAAGAAATTAACAGAAAAGATTTTAAAAAACCAAAACAAACCAAAACCATTAACCTTAGAAAAATAAAGGTTGTTCCTTTTTTGTCTCATACAAAAGTGACTCATGAGGCTAGACTTTCCCAGCTGTTGAACCACCTCCACACAAATGTTCACTTGTAAATAGGTAGCAAGCAGTAGTTGAGGCTGGTGGCTTCATGTGCGGGTGGGAAGGGGACATCTTTACCTTCAACAACACAACAACCAGCCAAAGGATTGAGCCAATAGATATCATCCATACCCCAGAGGTATTAAGAAAACAATTTGAAAAATTGAAATAGAATCATGATAATAATAAATAGCATTTGTATAGAACATAAGCCCCCTCTGCGGTGAGCTTTTTGGTCTTTACAATCTATATTATTACCCCAGCATATCCCAGAACATGATTCCGAAACATTTGAAGCTTCCCAAGAAGCTTACAGCGTGAGCAGACGATGAAGCACTCAAAAACCAACTAACTGACAAGATCTTTCACTATCCACCGCCAGGTATCCATTCCGACCTGGGTGAAGTGAGGACATTTCATGTAAAATGCCTTTCTCAAGGAAACAATATCGGGTCCTCCACTGGGTTTGAATCCAAGACCTTTCAGTTGCGAGCACAGCAGACTAACCACCAGACCACCGACTCACCAAGGCTACAGCTTTGCCAATGCCCTGGGCGGCAGCTGAAAGAACGAAAACTTTTCCATCCAGACGTCCCATAGTTGAAGTAACAAAATGTTGAACAGCTGTTGCTCTTTTCACTGTCTTTCTGAAACAACAAATTAAATGCAAAATTTGAAAAAAAAAGTTTTTTCCACATTGTTCTGGCTCTGAATTCATTTTGATTTCATTTTGATTTTATTTTCATCCGGCCCTGGAAAAAAAAGTATGAACAGTAATCTGCAATAAAACTGTGGGTGTTTCCTTTCCTTCCTTCTATGACACTAAGACAACAATTAAATTATTAATTATCAGTGATATGTTATAACTCTAGATGTTGATATATGAATTTCCGTAGCAAACTTAAAACACTCAATTAAAAACATAAAGATCCACAACCGGAGAACAATAAACAGCACACTACTAATAAAGACTATCACTGAAAGAATTCTGTACATTCAAGATCTCTATAAACACAAAACAGAAAATCAAAGTCATGAGAATTCAAGCAAACATTCACAACAACTTAACCACTATGCGATCCCACACCTAAATTAACAGTACGAGTGGTTACACAGACTAACTGTAGCCTTTACCCGTATCGAGCATTATAAGACGTTTTATCATTCTGATAAGGCACGGAAAATGACATCTAACGCTCGTTCAAAAAGTTGTACCCCTATTGTGAACTTTGTCACAAGATTAGACAATGAAATTCACAGGCATGCCAAGGTGTGTACTGTACTGACAGAATAGTATTAGAAAGGGGGACAGTGCAATAAGTAAGATCATTTATTTTAGCCAACACCAAAAAAGGCAAAAGCCTTGTGACAAGGGTATAAATGCTCTATAAAGATACAGTGCTGCTTCTGCTAAAATAAAAAGTAAAGAATAGACAAACAGAGAGTATCTTTGTCTCTAATGTCAAATGTGCATGGAATCATAAGTCAACACCCCCTCTTCCTCGAAAAAAAAACTATTGTAAAAAAAAAAACCCAACTCATTTTTCAAAAGGACGTTTTGCAGAACATATAATTGAAACCAAAACAAACAATGAACTACTGTGACTATTTGCTTTTTACAAAATCTTTTGAGATTTATTTAAATGGTGCTGTTTTGCTGTCTATTCTTTTGTTTCTAGGTTTGTTTAGTTTGGGATTTTTTGTGCCTTTTTTTCAGGCGGGGGGTGGGGGGGGGGGGGGGTAAGCTTGGTGAGTGCTTTGGTGTCATTTGCTCCCTTTTTCCTGTTAAACATTTTTATCAACTTTCTCCTCCCTCTTTCTTGTGTTTGCTACTCTTTGTAACACCCCTAATCTTTGGCACTTATCATGACCTAATCGTATTCCAAGTGCCGTAATACACTTACTAAAACAAACACAGGCACTGCTGGAGAATATTTGAACAGTGAAACTGCTGAGGCACCACCTTTTTATCAGTATATGCCAAGGTTTCCTTCTCTCAAGTAGAATATCAGTACTTTTTTTTCTACTTATGAACAGCAGAAAGGGTAACATTAAGCATCTCACTCTCACCACATTAAGCTACATTATAAGAACTAAGCCAGAAGAAAAATTCAGCTTCAAATTCTCATTATTATCTGCTAGAGCTTCTTCGCCGAAATGTCACCAAAGGTCATAGTCCTAATCTGTTTCAGCGTCACAGGTTGTTTGCTGGTGTTGTTTTTTTGGTTGTTGTTTTGTATATTTTGTTTGTTTTGTTTTTAATACTTCTATTGAAAGTGCTGATACAGTGCCTTCGGCTATTGTACTGCTACTGCTTAAGTCGTTGCTGAATACATTACTTCTCAGTTCTGCCACTACCCGGTATCAGGTGTGCAATTTGTTTTATGAAACAATGAGAGGACTTCTAGTATTTAGAGAAGAGACCAAGAGTTTCATGAGCAAATTGGGGAGGGGGGGGGGGGGGAGGGAGACAGAACCATCATATATGTGAAAAACATTGGATTACAAATCTGCTCCTACATTATCGAAATCATGTTGATGAGGGCGGAAAACCATCCTCATTAAACAAACAAAACAATACAAAAAAGGTAGCCTACTAAAAAAAAACCCCAAAACATAAAGATGGACAGCATACTAACAACAAGCATATTCATGAACTATCAGACAGGTAAAGAATAAATCCACACTAATATGCATAGGCTATACATCTGCAACTATATTATTGTACTTTGAATTCCTGTTTTGAATGGACATTAGGTACATAGACCCCCATCAACAAAAAAAACTTTAGAAACAAAAATTACTTTTGTTATAAATATTCAATACAATGATACAAATCAAAACCTCTGTCAAGAGTTAACATTAGAGTGGAGCGGATGACAAGTTCACCAAATTAGCATTCTTTGGACACTTAACTGAAGACTTTAAGGAAAGGTAAGGTAAAAGGAGATAAAAATATTTATTTAGGAGCCTGTTACATGATCCTCTTTTTAAAAAATACATAGGTGCTTTTACACCTCCACAAGTTAGAAGGGGGCTCTCGTGGCCTAGAGGTTAAGGTGTTGGCCTCTCATTCAAAAGGTCCCGGGTTCGAATCTGGGTAGGGACCGAAAAATTTTCTTCTCTAAATTTGTCTCCTTTCTTCTCATTTCTTGCTCTCTAGCAATGTTCTGTCATCTGCTTTCGTCTCCTCTTTCTGCCCCTATCCCCTCACCTCCTTTGCCTCTTCCTCTGGGCTTCTGATTCTTTCTGCAGCCTTTCTACTGCTACTCCTTCGCTTCTTCTTACTGCTGTCTTTCAGCCACACCCCTGATCTTCTGGTAGGAAAGATCTACACCTAGTCTTCTCGGACAAGGGCAAAAATTCTCGGAGGGCCCGTGTGCAAGTTGCGCACGTTAAAGATCCCTTGGTGGCCTAAAATCGATAAGAGTAGGTTTCGGCCGTCACCCGAGCAAATTCTACCAACTGAAAATATTAGGTGTGTCCCGCGCACTCATATGACCTTATGCAGTTGCGAGCGCCGTAAAACACTTTACAAAAACAAAAAAACAAGTTAGATCCTTTAGAAGGCGGGTTTCAACCCTCTCTGTCTGGGCCAATCCGGGATCAACAATTAAAAAGAGCTTCAAATGGGTATTTAGGGATCTTTTGACACAAGATGTTTATGAGTACGTCATTTAATTTCAGTGTCAAAAGAACAAATTTCTCAGTTCAGCTGAAATTAAGGAATGGGGGAATCATGTCACCTGTAATTAGTTTCATAAGGTTCAAATACTGTGTTTTATACACCACTATTCCTAAGACGAGTCGTTGACTCAGATAAATGGGAGGCATCATGGTGATATCAGGTGCTCGTCAAAATAATTAAATCAAAGAAATCTGCATTTTTTTGGCCGGTGGGCAATTTTTTTTCTAATTTTCCTTTTTTTTTGGCACAACACCTTTTAAGTCCATTTAAAAAACACATTTTGAGTGGATATTACTGAAAAACATTGATTAAAGGCATAAAAATGTAAACTTTCAGTTTCCAAGGATGCAGGCTATGGAAGTAACCAAACTTTGGTGGCCATGATTTCCTGGCGAATTTTATCTCTGAAACCAGGTGACCCTGACCTCCTTCAAGTGCAAGTTATATCGACTTCTATTCAACATAAATATGGAGACTTTTTTCATCAAAAGAAAGGTAAATGAACAGGCTTTAAGACGATACCGATAACCCCATTTAAGGCACAAAAATTAACGAGCGTGCTAATTCCACCACGTCCTGACACAAATGGTTATGATGAAGGCTCAGAAAAAGATGGATAGAAGGAGTCATAGAAACACTACATAAAAACAATCACAAGACGCAACACTCAACAGGCGATACAAGAGAGAGAGAAAAGGGGGAGCTCTCATGGCCTAGAGGTTAAGGTGTTCGCCTCTCATTCAAGGGTCCCTGGTTCAAATCCGGATAGAGAACGAAAAATTTTCTTCTCTAAAATTAGGTCTCCTTTCACCTTCTTTCCACCTCGCTTGCAATTTTCTGTCGTCTGCTTTCGTCTCCACTTTCTTCTCTCACCTCCTTTGCCCCTTCCTCTGGGCTCCTGACTCTTTCTGCAGCCTTTCTTCTGCTACTCCTTGACTCCTTCTTACTGCTGTCTTTCTGCCACACCCATCTTCGGGTAGGAAAGACCTACACCTAGCCTTCTCGAGCAAGGGCGAAAAATCTCGGAGGTCCCATGTGCAAGTCGCACACATTAAAGACCCCTTGGCGGTCTAAAATCAATAAGAGTAGGCTTTGGCCACCACACGGCCAAAATTCAAAATTTCCTACCGACTGAAAATGATAGGTGTGTCCGCGCACTCATAGGTTTCTGACCTTAAGCAGTTGCGAGAGCCGTAAAACATTTTAATTAGGCCTAGCTCCCCCCCAGCCCCCCCACTAAAAGGCAACATTATAGACAGAGGGTGGAAAAAAATAGTATAAAAGATTACAAAATATATTCAAAGTGACTATTTCTCCCAACGTTCGTCAAAATAAAGTTGAACTCTATTTCTCCTAACGGTTTCCGATCTCGAGATTTTTTGGGTTAGTAGCGAGATTTAGGCGTCATCCTTTCATTCAGCAATTCTGCGAGGACTGGGAAGAAGCATTTTTTTGCATGGAATTCAATTTCTAGAGCTAGAGATTTTTAAATGTCTGAATATTCAGATACTTCAGTTGTTGTAGGGGCAACATTCCCGGACTATACTTCATTTGAAAATACCTTCAAAAGGTACTGTGAGAAAACAAGACTGCTCGACCATGGCAGTAACCTATTTTGCATTTAGTCACCTAGCAAAAACTAAAATCCTTCATGTAAAAAAAAATCCCTCCACACCCCCCCCCCCCCTCCCCCTGTTCACACCTTACACACACACAGACACACACACACACATGCACACTCACACACACACACGGGCCACTCCAATCGCTTATTATCAACAAATCTTGAGAACGGAAACCGTTCCGAGAAATAGAGTGCAAGTTTATTTTCCCGAACATTCGGCCATATTATTATAACGTTTGATAAAGTTCATGTATAGGTCTCTATACTTTTAACAATAGGATAGTCGATGGACTATTGGGGTCTGTTTTTTCATGTCGTTTAGGGTTTTTTTGTTTCGCTGTTGTTGTTTTTTTGTTGGGGGGGGGGTCCGAGGGGTTGTTATTTTTTTTATTTTTGCGTTTGCTCTGTGGTGACTTTTACAGTAAAACGTTTGACAGTGACTTTCCCTTGTTGTTGTTGTTGTTTTCAAATCCCTTTAGCTGCGAGCATTTCGCTCTTGGCAGCGCAATGCCTCCCTCAAGTAACCACATGTCCTTGTCATCTGGTCAACGCCAGAGTACAGCAGGCTTTGTAAGTCTGTAGGTGTGTGTAGGAGCCTGCGTTGAAGAACTGCCAGGTTTGGGCAGTGAAGGAGAAGATGTTCAACGGTCTCCTCGTGGTAGTCACAGTGTCTGCAATGGGGTTCCCACATGGGGTGGATTCTGTTTATGTGCTTGTTGGTGTGTAAGTGTCCTGTGCGGGCTCTGAAGATCAATGTCTGATCGGCTCTACATAAAAGATTCGAAGGGTCTTTGAGGTTGGGTTTGTCCATGTACCCGAAGAGAGATCTTCCTGTTTCTGCGTTGGCCCATCTGTTTAGCCACACGTCTCTGCTTTTGGCTTGGATGATCCCTCTGCAGGCCTGTAAAAAGGCGGTTGTGTCTGTCTGGGGCAGGCTCACTCCAGCCTTCGATAGATGGTCTGCAGTCTCATTCCCTGGTACTCCAGAATGGCCAAGCACCCACTGCAGTGTGACCCGGACGCCATAGAAAGTGCCCATCTGTTTTACAAGGCTGAGGATGTTCCCGTCACCTCTGCAGTCTCCTCCTCCCTCGACGGCTTGGAGTACTGACACATTGAGTCAGAGAAGACAACAACATCCCCTGGTGTTACTGCACCTTCAAAAAAGTCTTGGGCGATCTGTTCCAAGGTCTTTACTATGGCGATTCTCTCCGCATCATAGTTGGAGCTGTATGTTCCACAGGGGCCAAATAGTTGGGTCTGCTTCTTCTCTCCGAGGTTGTTTCGATATTTGATGGTAGATCCGTATCCAGCATTCCGTGTAGCGTTTGTTGCTGACCCATCTGAGAATGCATGGATTGTAGTTTCAGCATACGAGTCCACTGTCTCCAGGGCGCTAGTTCTGAGGATTTCTTCTGGTGTGACTTTCTCTTAAATCGAACAATAAAATGAATATAATAGCTCAAACTTTCCTCGCATTACGAGTTTTACTGTTACTCCCTCAGGGCTGGTTTTGTCTGATCTAAGGGTGGGCCGACTCCGAGAACTTCCGAACTTTCGACTCCGAACATTTTTGGGTTCGAGTTCATTGAATTCGACTCCGAATCCGAATTCAGGTCAGCAGCCAATTAATTTGGAGGAAAGGCAAGGTCTATTCGGTCGAATTCGTGTCAAGTTATTCTCCCTCCAGCCGTCGAGTCGAACACGCTGTAGAGAATCTCGACGCCACGGACCGGTGCAGATAAGGGGGGAGGGGGGAGGAGCGGGGAAGAGGTCACAGAGGTCGGGATTAAAGTTTTAATCAAATTAAATATGTTTTCACTCCCTGAGTTCCATTTTCCCCTTCGCTGCCCTAGTTCGGGAATTCGTGTTCGTACTCGGCCTCCTGCCCGATGTTCGAGCTCTGACTCCGACCCCACGAATTCGTCGAATTCCGAACCTCGTCTCGACTTCGCCCAGGCTTAGTCTGATCGATCAATGAGAACCCGTCATGGCTGGAGCGCGCACTCTTGTCGAAGAGATCCTCGTGACCAGCAATTCTCATCTCATTCCGAAGTTGCTGGGGTGTTTTTTTTTCGAAGTCACTATTTCTCCGAACGTTCGGGAAAATAAAGTAGAACTCTATTTCTCCAAACGGTTTCCGATCTCAAGATTTTTTGGTTATTTGCGAGATTTAGACGTCATCGTTTCATTCTGCCATTCGGCGAGGACTGGGAAGACGCATTTTTTGCATCGAATTCAATTTCTAAAGCTAGAGATTTTTAAATGTCTGAATATTCAGATACTTCAGTTGTGGTTGGGGCTACGTGCCCGGACTATACTTCATTTGAAAATACCTTCAAAAGGTACTCCGAGAAAACCTGACTGCTTGACCTTGGCAGTAACCTATTTTGCATTTAGTAGTCAATAGTCACCCAACAAAAATTAAAATCCTTCAAGTAAAAAAAAATCCCTCCACGCC
>NW_004797310.1:2185647-2187795 GCF_000002075.1 Aplysia californica | reverse complement strand
CTTTTTGTCTACAACAGTTGGTACGATCAAGTAGTACTTACTTATTATTGAAAATATTGATTATTTAAGAAGCTTTAAATTATTTCTTTCAAAGTTGAGGTACAAAGACACCTGTAAAAGCAGCTTATCTAAGTTTGGATTAAATGTCAGCATCTGAGAAGAAATAGCTGAGGACAGGAACGCAGCTAGGAAAATGATAAAGGAAAGAACTATAATGTTAGACAGCTGTCTCAGATACAACCAGGCTGAGAAGTGCATATGATGAAAGGAAAACAACGGAAATACAGAGCTTCGATCCACCTCAGTAACATGCAAGCACTGCGGCAACAGAATTTGCGCTTCAAACATAAGAAGATAAAGAATTAGCCATAAAAGAAGCTGCATGAAGACAACCTTGATACCATCTGAAGCTAAACTGACCGTCTGCATAAACGACAAGAGCCATGAGGGCCTATGTAGGCTACGTTAAATTTCTTAAGAAGCACTACATCCAAAGTTCATAAAATTGCACCTCTGGTTGTATGATAAGACAAGATATTATTGTTGTACTTCTCTGGATGAGCGCTGTCCCTTGGTTGTTTTATTGCAAGGACATTAACAATTTGAAGTTGACATTAACTGCCATGTATATAGGAAGATAATTGATAATAACTTTCTGTCAGGTCTAAAGCCAAAGTAGAGCCGCTTTGAAGAGTTTAAAATTCACCACACATGAAAAAAACTAGGGTAGGCTAATGCTGAAAGTAATTATTAAGTAGTATAATGTCGGCTAAAATAGCTCACTTATTTTATACCAACCACACAGCAATAATTAATGATTCAAATAGCAGAAAGTGCTAAATTGACCAATACTTTTGTTTTTCTCCCCATCTTACATTCACCCACTCTCCCCATCCACCTTGGTTTTAAACATCATATCATACCATCGATCGGGGTGGATGGGGGAGGGGGACTCATTAGAAATATTAATACAAACTGTGTAAAAATAAAATACCATAGCTTAAAAGAAAGAGTTTATCGTTTATTGTGTACATTGTAATGCCGGCAGTACACTACACTGCATAACTCGTTCATAGTATTATTGACAAGTAGGCATTAGGCAGGCATACAGGGACAAGGAGACAAGAGAACGTGCTAGTTGTTGAGTGTCCAGAGCATTGTTGTACGTATCGGATGAGCGAGCTCTAGAATCCCATTGGTACCTGAAAAAGAGCAAGCGTTTGCATCATTAGTGTCTAAGAAACTTACATTCTCTACGATGTCAGTGACGCCAGAAAAAAGAGTTCTTTCCATTCAAAGTTCTGTTGTGTCCGGCTACGTGGGGAATAAAAGTGCAACTTTTCCCCTGCAGGTGAGTGATGAAATCACCGAAAAAACTGCTTGTCTCTACCTCTAGAACATCTATCTAGATTTCTGTCTTTTTGGTAACTTAGAAGAGATATCTGCACGTGTTATTTATAGTCTATAGATCTACAGATAAGGCCGAGGACCGGACAAGGAAGGCAAGGGTTTGGGTTAGGGTTTCCCAGGAAAACGAACCACCATACCCCAACTTTAGCACCCTGCCCTAGATTACCTGAAGTCAGCAAAAATGTGAATAAAGAAATCTATTAGATCTAGATCTAGATCTAGATTCTGGATATAGATCTAGGCCCCAGTTCTTCTACTTCTATGAAATTCATGACTTCAGCTTTGAAAAGTTTTGACCAGTGAATGATTTCAACCTGTCCTAATCTGCGGTACCATCACGCTAACATAGAATCTTTAGAACGGAAGTAGGCCCCTAGGCTAGACTATAATATAACTATAGGAGGCCAAGATTTCATTTAATTAAGTCTTGTCTAACAATTTTTTTAATCGTCAGACAAGTGTGCCTTCAACTTCTATCTCTTCTGGATTGTTGTAACGGAATTCAAAGTGAGCGAAGTAAAGTAAAGGGCCGCTATAGTATACTTTACGAAGTGACTTTCTCAGAACACTCTGGAAAATAAACAAACTTGATATCTATTTCTCGTAACGGTTTCTGTTCTCGAGATTGTTTGGTTATTTGCGAGATTTAGATCTAGAGGAAGGAAGTGGTTATCCTCTCCCGGGGTGAGTCAGAGAATAAAAAATACGATCGACCTCTCACCCCAGGTGAGACCCCCC
>NW_004797310.1:2175968-2183006 GCF_000002075.1 Aplysia californica | reverse complement strand
CTATTTCTCCCTCTCTCTTCGTGTGTGTGTGTGTGTGTGTGTGTGTGTGTGTGTGTGTGTGTGTGTGTGTGTGCGTGCGTGCCCGCGTGTGTGTGGCAGAATTACAATGTACATTAATTTGTCAGCAGAAAGAATAGGGGGTGTGTTGAGTCTACGAAAAAAAGATCCACCTAAAGATTCAGTTGAACTATAGGCTGACACTCGTTTGTTTGCACTCATTACAGTTTACAAACTAATTAGTTACCTGTTTGGGTGTTGGATTTTTTCTTCCTTTGAAACTCTGCACGCATGTTCATGTGTTTACGTGTGTTCGTTTATGAGTGTGTGTTTGTATGTGTGGCGCTTGTGTGTTACTAGAACTGGGAGATGTATTTTTTCGGTCTGGAAATATAGAGAAAAAAAAAGTTGAAATAGAGGTGTTTTTAAATCGCTCGTTTAGACTGATTTCAATTTGCATAGTGTAATTTATTTAGGCCCCTATTAATTAATTAATTATTTAATTTATTTAGTTATTTATTTATTCATTTATTGTTTATTTAAAGCAAACTGATATCTTGCACTTTTCACTACCACTACCACAAGCATCAATGATTCAGTGAGAGGTTGGCGGGTGCTCTGGTGTGGCTTGCTCCTTCTTTCCTATCATACATCTGTCGTGCTTATCTCTCCTCCTTTTTTAAATGTTTGTTACTCTCTTGTAATTCTCATCTCTTCTTCGGTACTTGTATGACCTTATTGTGTTGCAAGTGCCGTATAACTCTTACTAAAACTAAAAGCGTCAATGTCATCACTTAGAAGCGGCCCCCATGTGATTTTTGGGCATACTTTTATTAAATACAAGGGATGACGATGACAAATTGTTTTCAAATTTTTGGTCACTCTGTGCGAGGACTTGGGAATGAGAGTTGTGTCCCCCCCCCCCCCTCCCCAGGACAGCCTGGCGGGGATCTGGAGTAAACGTCAAACAAAGCAAAAAAAGTAAACACACTTAACACTAAGACTAATATGTACTTTATTTTCAACATCAGAGCATCATCATCGTCACCATATATAATCATCACCGACTAAACAATTCCCCTTTTTCTTGTTTCGTTTTTCTGGAAAACATAACAATTTGCACCATGTCGTTATATTTTTACGTAACCAACAAATATGGGCGCCAAAATCAGGACACGGGACCAAAAAAAAAAAAAAGCGTCAATGATTGTGTTCTAGATTGTCCTGCCTATTGTTTGTTTTTGTAAAGTGTTTAACGGCGTTCCCAACTGCATAAGGTCATATGAGCGCGCGGAACAAATCTAATATTTTCAGTTGGTAGGAAATTTCGAATTTTGCCCGGGTGGCGGCTGAAGCCTACTCTTATCGATTTTAGACACCAAGGGATCTTTACTTTAACGTGCATAACTTGCACACGGGTCCTCCAAGATTTTTCGCCCTTGTTCGAGAATGCTTGGTGTAGATCTTTCCTACCAGAAGATCAGGGGTGTGGCTGAAAGACAGCAGTAAGAAGAAGCGAAGGAGTAGTAGAAAGGCTGCTGAAAGAATTAGGAGCCCAGAAGAAGGGGTAAAGGAGGTGAGGGGGTGGGGGCATAAAGAGGAGACGAAAGCAGACGACAGAACATTACTAGAGAGCAGGAAATGAGGTAAAAGGAGACAAATTTAGAGAAGAAAATGTTTCGGTCGCTACCCGGATTCGAACCCGGGACCTTTGAATGAGAGGCCAACATCTTAACCTCTAGGCCACGAGAGCCCCCTGTCCTGCCTAATATTCCCGTCTGTTACAACACTTGTCTCTTAGAACGAGTTTGCTCTTGCTAAAAATGTTGACGGTTTGCCCCAGAATCATTGGTTTGCCCGACGCAAGGAAAGGTTCCTGACATTTCAGCGACGGACGCGGTTCGTTCCGTGCCACATGCTGCCTGCCCCTGGTCTGAGCGGGACAACTACTGGGTTATGCACTAGAAGGGATCATGCCACTCAAAGGACACTTTTGTATCAGCGAGCCAAATTGGAATTCTTTGTAAAGCCTTTTTGTTGACTGGACTTGCTGTCTAAGTTGCTGGGAGTCATACCTAATGAATTAATAATAATTAATTGGTGAGTTGGGGTGGGGTTTTGTTGTTGTTGTTTTGTTGTTGTTGTTGTTGTTTTTTTGGGGGGGTGAGTTGGGGTCATGTTAGTGATGCATGATTGTTTTTGTTGTTGGTTTTTTTTGTATCATTAGAGATGGGTTTTTTTGGTGTGTTTTTGTGGGTATTAATTAATTTGCTTCAACCTGGTTGAAGCAAATTATGGAAAACAACTTATCACGAATTTAAGAAAACGACAGGCAAATTTCTTTGGACACACAATGCGGAAAGCAGCATTAGAGAATATTGTAACAACAGGAAAGTTTGATGAAAAGAGAGGCAGAGGCAGACAGAGGGAAAAGATACTGGACAAGATGACAACATGGTCGGGAGCAGCAAGAACAACAGACACCATCGCTGCAGCGCAGGGCAGGGTGAAGTTGAGGTCCATGATCGCCCACGCCAGTCGGCAAGGCACCGGATGATGATGATTGAATTAATGAGTTAGTTAATTAATTAATTAATTTATTTATTTATTTATTCACTCATTGGGGAGGGGGGAGCTTTGAATGCTGTTGTTTCGTAGTGGTCATTTTGCGATTTGACGCCCTCATTCGCAGTACATGTAGTAGCCTACTCATCTGTAGTTTTCAGTGGCCACAGCCTATTGAAATTCCTTATTTGCCTTACTCGTAGGTTGAGTTCCCGCTTGGAAAAAGTTATATCATTTGCCGGGTGCCGTCATCTGTAATGAAAATATGCAGCAAATATGGAAAAGAAACCGTTAGTTTGATTCCCGTGTTTTCAGTTTCCGAATTGTCGGACTTTTTTCTCACTAATTTTACTTCTGAAACCAGGCGACACCCTCCTCGTTCAGTAGTTATTCTGTTCTAGAAAGATGGATAATTTTTTTTCATCGAAAGCAAGACAAATGAATATAAGCTTTAAGACGATAAATATGATACCAATTACTTCAGATGCCCAAAAATCTGACGGCGATCGCCTGATTCCACCGAGTTGTGACCCATTCATTATAATGCACGTCTATGGTATAACCTCACCAACATAATATGTGCGTGTTATGACTACTAGAATTTAGCTGAGGCATTTTATTCATTCATTAGACAGTTATACGTGCTCTGCATTTTTATTTGTGGTCTAAAATAGATACAAGGATAGAGTGGTGTGTGTGCAAAACTGCTGCGTCATTCTACGAATGTTTCTTGTTCGGACGTGGTTAGATGTATTTATGTTGAGTTTGTATGCAGAGTGGGTTATGTCCTTTGTGGGTGGTTAGAGGCTGTCACTAGTAGGTTCTGCTGATTTTTATTTTCCTCTGGCTGGTGGCTGTCGGTCTGTCTGTCTGTCTCTCTGTCTGTTTTGCTTTTCCATGTTCGAAGTGGCCTTTGGCGCGCACTTCTTTTTATACCAACAGTAAAGTAGTCCTTGGTACCAACTATAAAAATAGTTATGTCCTCGTTTTCTCGCCCCTTGACTTCTTACAAGGGTCTGGTTCTACTTATGAGGTTAAACCCTGGCGTCGGTGGTGTAGAGTTTAGGTACGTCGCCTTCGCACACAGGAGATGTGAGTTCGATTTTATGTGTGGGAAGAAGTTTTATCGAGTATCTCTGTCTGTCTGCTGGGACTTTGTATCTCTCTCAGCCTGGGTTGGCCTTGGCCTGACAAGATTGAAGCATCCTATCTCCCTAATGATCAGGATTGTGTTAACGGGGGTGTAAGACTTGTACGGTTACAAAAACAGTAGGATGCCCCCCCCCCCTCCCGGGAATATCTGGTCGCTTTCAAGGACAAATGGGCTAACCCAGATTTCGGAGGTTTCCAGAAATCTTGACCTACACCAAAAGTGGGCTTAGCCCTACCTATAGGTGAAGTTTGGTTTCATCGGAGTGTATATTTGTTTGGTTATAGAGAAAACTCTACTTGTTTTGTTTTTTAAGAAACTGAACAAGGGGGCAAAAACTTAAGCTTCGATTTTCTCAAAACAGCAATTTTCGGATAGCCCACTTGTCTTTAAAAGCGACCATCTATGCTCAG
This sequence comes from Aplysia californica, assembly GCF_000002075.1. Lineage (NCBI taxonomy): Eukaryota > Metazoa > Mollusca > Gastropoda > Aplysiida > Aplysiidae > Aplysia > Aplysia californica. The sequence goes on along the minus strand of NW_004797310.1, from coordinate 2,178,881 downwards.
ACATATCTGTCTATGTCTTGCTTTTTCCCTGCACTGTATGGCTTTATGTGTCGACGGGCTTCTCTTTACTCACCTCAAACTCAATTTTTTAAAATACTTAATACTGTACTTGTTTCTGTCTTCCTCGAAAAGGCCTCTGGCTCAAGTAGGGCGTTAAAAACCGCTAATATAAGAAGGAAACTTGCGAAACGGTGGGTGGGTGGGGGCTCCATGAATCAAACAAGGCGATAAAAATATCAAATATTATGACAACGAAACTTAGGAAATGTGGAAATGGTGAATGGGTCCGGCCCGCAAGTTCGCTTTGGGCCTGCCCCACTTTTGAAGATAGGTCCAAAGTCTAAACCATCATAACGTTACTCCATTTTAGAGCTCTCATTATTGGAATGAAGCGTTAACCCATGGTTCACTCTGTGTGTGTCGTAGAGAAATGGCACGCCGTGACAAGTGACGAGATGCATTGTCAGTCACGTCTGTGTATACTTGGACAAGACAGAGCTCCCAGACCCTCACTTAGAAACAAGAGACAATAAACGTAGTAGTTGTTTAGACTCTAATCTTTTGTTTGCTGGTTTTGTGCTGGGTTGTTTTTTTTTGGTTGTTTTTTTCTGGCGCTCAAATGACCTTATGCAGTTGCGAGCGCCGTAAAACCTCTACTAAAACTGTTTTGTTTTAAATCTTTTCTTTCCTGATATGAACAAAGTGGCCCGTGTTTTTTGTGCGTTTAAAAATATTTTTTTTAAAATCAGTCTTTTGGGGAGCAACTGATCGTTCCAACTTTAATTCTTTCCTGTTTTGTCCATCTGTCCCGCTATATTCTTCTGGCAGTGAATGGCCCGGAGTTGTGTCAGTTGTTCTTCTCTTTACTCCGACAGACTCCCTTGGTTTTGTGTTTTGTCATTGTTAGAGTGATTGCCTTTTAGATATGGACATAAAAGGTGTGGGTTTTATTTCGAATTTTTCTCCACCTGTGAAGACACGAAATAATGCACCCCCGGGGGCGGTGCTACTGACTGAAGTGTCTTTAGGGCATTCCCAAAGGGGGAACATATACACGTTTTTATGCACAGTAGAATTAAAATTGTAAACGGGCTGATTCGTCAATGTCATGCTCATAACTGTGCCTGAACTACAACAGGGAACTGCTTTTTTCTTTCTTTCCTAATCCTCACTATCGTCATTTCCTCTACTTCTTTTGTATGTTTTTCACACTCTTGTGACCCGGTATTTCCACGGTGCCTTGACAGTCGAAGCAGACTTAGTGCTGTTGAAGTTGAAGCAAGAGAGGTGAGCAGAGTAAGCCTGATTCCCTGTAAGGACTTCTCTATGGACATCCACCCCTTGGTGCTTATATGACCGTATGGAGTTGCGAGTGCTGTAAAACTTCTACTGAAACGAAACGACATAATGCTGTCGTGATTGTGTAAATAATGTGTCAGTCTCGGTGTCACAGAGAGCCATTCCAGGTTGATATTATTTTGTTTACGTTTTTAAAGCGTCGAGCTGTCAACAGTGGATGTGTGGCTTTGTGTGTGTGTGTGTGTGTGTGTGTGTGTGTGTGTGTGTGTGTGTGTTCAAAATAAATTCCTACCAAACTGAAAAATATGCTCAATGTGTCCCGGGCGTTCATATGACCGTATGCAGTTACAAACGCCATAAGATACTTACACAAGAAAAGGAGAAAAAAGACATTACATCACAATGTGAGCTTCCCGAAGTGTAAAGCCTGCATGGAACACAGATCAAGCTGTTTTTTTTGGGTTGTTTTTTTGTGGTTTTTTTGGAGTGATGCCAAGAGAACGACTGTCATTTAGTTGTGAACAGACATCCGTGTACCTGTATATAATTTTTTTTTTTTTACGATTCTACGTGCCAGTTGTACTCTGTCGCCTTTAAGGATTGCTCATAAAAAAAATATTATGTCGGGTTTTTAAAAAATCCTTTTTTGTGCTTTGCAAGCCCAACGTTGAGCTGGACGTGTTTGCTCTGACTTCTCCAGTCCCTTCTGTTACTGTGATTATGGCTCCCTTCTGTGGGTGGTTGGCGGATGCTCTGGTGTGGTTTGCTCCTTCTTTCCTATTAAACAACTATCGTCTTTTTCTCTCCTCCTTCTTTTTTATGTTTGTTACTCTCTTGTAACGTCTCTAATCTTCGGCACTCATATGACCTTATTGTGTTGCAAGTGCCGCAAAACTCTTACTAAAACTTTAAAAAACTCCCTTCTGCTGTAACCTGTCTAAAATCAGGTTTTGTTTTTTAAAGTGTGAGTTGTCTACGTGTGCACTGGTGTGGTTTGCTCTTTCTTTCCTATCAAACATCTGTCGTCCTTATGTCTCCTTATTCGTTTATTACTCTCTTGTAACACCTCTATTTTTCGGCACTTACATGACCCAATTGTGTTTGCAAGTGCCATAAATGCTTACTAAAACTAAATACCCTACCCTACCACACCACACCACACCACACTACACCTCATTACACCACACCACTTCACACCACACCACTTCACACCACACCACACTACACCTCATTACACCACACCACTTCACACCACACCACACTACACCTCATTACACCATACCACACCACACCACACCACACCACACCACACTACACCTCATTACACCACACCACACCACACCACACCACACCACACCACACCATAACATAAAATAACATACCTTACCATGCAAGCTCTTTGACATGTTCAATTCAATATATTTGTTGCCAAGGTTGTGTTCTTGAGTCATTTTTTTTCCAGGGGCTATTTGTTATCATGTTTTAATTCTTGTTCTCTTCTCTCTCTCCCAGCTGCATGGCTATGACGTGAGCACAATCAACTCGGTACAGTTCTCCAACCACACAGGTCTGTTGTCTCTGAACTGATCTCTCTCTCTCTCTCTCTCTCTCTCT
>NW_004797310.1:2159025-2175742 GCF_000002075.1 Aplysia californica | reverse complement strand
CTGTCTCTCTCTCTCTCTCTCTCTCTCTCTCTCTCTCTCCGTCTCTGTCTGTCTGTCTTTCTCAGATATAAATTGTAAAGCACATAAAGTTTGCTGTTAAACTGGAATCTGGGGTGTACAAATATGCTGTTTATTGTTTATTTTTATTATCATAATGTAGCTATTATTGTGATGAGGTCTTCGGAACATGTGTCCCATATTTTGGGAGGTTGGCGGGTGCTCTTCTAGTATGGTCTGCTCCTTCATTCCTATCAAACCTCTATCGTCCATATCTCTCCTCCTCCTTTTTTAAATGTATTTGTTACTCTCTTGTAACATCTCTAATCTTTGGCACTCATATGACCTTTTTGTATTGCAAGTGCCGTAAAACTCTTACTTAAACTAAACATCAATTCCCAAGTGAGACAATTTTCAAAAAGATTTCTCGGTCTGTCTGTTGAAATGTTGTAATCTTGTCAGCCTAAGTTGGTTGTGGCAGGTACCACCTGAATGAGTTATAAATTGCGTTGATGGGGGTGTAAAACATGCACTATCTTTATTTAAAATATTCTCCTCTGTGGATGTGTTGGGCATTAAAGACATTGACGAACGAGCTATTATTATTTATTTATTTATTTTTTTAATTTATCATTTTCATTGTTATTCTATTATTGATATTATCATTATCATAATATATTATAATTTCAATCCGCAGGTTATGGAAAGTGGAAGGGGCAAGTTCTCAACGCCCAGGAAGCCTCGGACCTGTTTGAGGGTCTGAGAACCAACGGATTGCTCAACTATTCCCATGTCCTCACAGGTGAGTCGCCCTCGCCGTGTCTCGCAGAAGAGAACTCCCTGAGGGATGGATGGTTAGCGGGTGTTCTGGTGTGGTTTGCTCCTTCTGTCATGTCAAACGTCTGTCATCCATATCTTTCCTCCTCCTCCTGCTCTTCCTCCTCCTCCTCCTCTTTTATTTTGTGTGTTACTATCTTTAGTTTATAGTAGAGGTTTTACGGCACTCGCAACTGCATAAGGTCATATGAGTGCTGTTACTCTCTAGTGACACCTCTAATCTTCAGCACTTATATGACTTTATTGTTTTGCAAGTACTGTAAAACTCTTGCTAAAACTATTTTTTAAAAGTGGATTTTTATAAAAAGGAATACTCTCTGGTCATATTGACCCGACCCGCTTGATCTGATCTTCGGCACTTATATGACCGCATTGTATTGCAAGTGCCGTAAAAAAAATTCTAAAATTCAAAAGAAAAAGTCAGACTCCGCAATGTCATGTGACAGTTAGTAGCTTTCTCAGCAATTGTTTCATTATAGTTTGGTGTTGGGTTGGGGCAATGCAAGTAAGATCCTGTAAATGTGGCGTCAGTGGCCTAGTGGTTAGGCTCTCGGACTCGCAACTATAAGGTCGTGGGTTCTAATCCCGTCAGGGGCCCGACGTTGTATCCTTGGGAAAGGTACTTTACACGAATTTTCCTCACTTCACCCAGGTGGGAATGGGTACCCGGCTTTAGGCAGCCAAAGATCTTGTCAGTTTGTTAGTGTTTGAGCATTTAATCAGCTGCTTGCACTGTATGCTTCCCAGGAAGCTGAGAATGTTTCGGAGTGTTCTATGGTCTGCTGGGGTAATAATATAGTGTAAAACGCATAGAGCCAGCTGTTGAGCGTGGATATGCGCTTTACAAATACTTTTTATTTTTAAATAACAGTTTTGCACATTATATTTTTATTACGAAAAGTTGCTAAGATATATTCATGTTTTCATTTTATATTATTTGGCTCAAAATGCTTTCATTTCTGCTTATCAATTTTGATTTTGTTTTATAACGATTATGCAAATGCGTTTATGTTTTGTGTCATCTGTTTTCTGTACTGTTTTAGGGTATGTCGGATCGGATTGCTTCCTTCGTAAAGTCGGAGAAGCTGTGAAGGAGATGAAGAGCAAAAATCCAAACTTGATATACGGTTGGTAATCCAATGGTTTTTATTCCTGGATTTTTGCAGCTGTGAAACTTTAGTGGAGCTTATTGTTTTTAGAATGTTCTTATTAGCTTTGTTTGGTGTGGAATAGGATAATAAACTATTCATTCTTTGGGAAGTCTTGAATAACGTTGTGGCTGTCAGATGAAGTTTTGTTTTGTTTTGTTCATTTTTAAAAGGGGATTACTGAAATATTTCTGAGCTCAGCATCTTCATTGTCGTTTGAAAAAGACCGATGTATATATACCATGAAGCAAAACATTCCGTTTACCTGTTGAACAATCTGTATGTGGGGCTGCTTTCAGTGGAGGTCCTTGTATATCGATTGTCCCCGAAGATAATAATAGTAATAATAATGATAATGATAGTAATAATAATATTATTTAAAATAATGATAAAAATAATAATTATAGTAATTATAATCATTTAAAAGAAATAATGGTAATATTAATAATAATGAAAATAATGATAAAAATAATAATGATAATAATAATATAATAATAATAATGATAATAATAATAACTGAAGTTTATATTTCTTTATTTTTACTTTTGAGTTTGTGTTCTTGGCTCAGACAGTCTTTATAAGATGTAATTTTCTAAATGTTGAAGTTGGTGTCTCTCTTGTGAGTACTGCACGTGCTTACAGTTTGTGTTTTTTGTTTCCTTTCAGTGTGTGACCCTGTGATGGGAGACAATGGGAGACTGGTAGGTAGATTTTGTATTCTTTGACTAATGTATCCCAACCTCAATTGCTTATAACAATTTTATCAGTAATCACCTGTGACAATTTTTTTGTTTACTACCCTTTTCAAGATACCTTTTTGTCATTTAGTCTTGAGTAAGGTGTGTGGGTGGTTGACGGGTGCTCTGGTATGGTTTGCTCCTTCTCTCTTCTCTTGTCAGATGTCTATCGTCCTGATCCCTCCATCTTTTTTGTGTTTGTTACTCTCTTGTAACACCTCTAATCTTCGGCACTTATATGACCTTATTGTGTTGCAAGTGCCGTAAAACTCTTACTAAAACTTTAAAAAACTGAGTAAGATGTCTTGCATAAGGTTTCTGTCTCTTTTTAAGAAATGAACTCTGCTGATATTGTTGAGTCTCTTTTATCAGTCGCTGAATTGAATAAAGAAAAACATCACTGACAGGCAATCATTTATCACATGACTGTGAAGGTTAGATGCCTGTGGTGTAGCAGTAAGGCACTTCGCTGTCACACGCAGAAGACCCGAGTTTGATTCGCGAGTAGGAAGAAATTTTTTAAATTGAGAATCTTGGTCTTTCCGTTGGGATTATGTATTCCTCTCAGCTTGGGTTGGGCTCACGAAAGTGTTGGTATAGTCTGAAAGCCTGTTCATTTGTTTTGTTTATAATTTCTTTCTAATTACTCATTTAGCTTTAATAGAAGTCAAGATATCTGCAGTTGAAGGAGATCGGGGTTACCTGGTTTCAGAGGTTAAATTAGCGAAAAAAATGGCCATCAAAGTTTGGTGACTTCCAAAACTGTAGTGTCTTAGGAAACTGCAATTTTTATATTTTTTTGTGTGCCTTTGATCAACATCTTTTATTTGTGCAATCTACCCAGGAATATGTTATTAAATGGGTATAAAAGGTATTGAGCCTAAATTATCTGAAAATTGATAGAAATTCCCTTGAGGGCGGAAAAATGTCAGGTTTTTTTCAATTTCGTTATTTTGACGAGCGCCTGATTTCACCATGATGCCTCACCGTCGTTCTATCATATCCTATCTTTTACAGTATGTGAGTGAAAAACTGGTGCCCATCTACCGGACGGAGATTGCTGAACAGGCAGATATCATTACGCCGAACCAGTTTGAACTGGAGTAAGTTACCCCCCCCTCCCCCCCAAGAAGCGTTGACCTCTGACCTCTAACCTCTATGTCAATGTCATGCTCTTCTTTGCTTTTGATAAATTTTGACATTTTTACTAAATATCAGAGACTGGCTTTAAGTCATGTTCACAAGACTGATTGGGACTTTTCAGGAACATTAGCTCCTTATCTCTGGTAAGCAGCTCCCAGCGGCTAGTGATCGGAATTGCTGTCAGCGGCTCGAACACATTCCTTTACGATGACTTCGACATCAAACTACTCTTCAGCTATTTTCAAAAACAGGTCTCTTTTACTGGGAGTTCATTCATTAGATGAAGAAATATCTAAATAGGTTCACTTATTTTGATTTAATGACCAATTTAGTGATGTGTATGCCACTTTTAGATTTCACACTGAGAAAGGGCCCTAACATACTGGGTTTACCCCGTCAGAGATAAAAATTTAAGATTTTGTTGATTTCAATAAGTGAGTTGTTTCTCTGAAATACGCTTCCGCTCAACCTCTCAACCACCACCTCTTCTGTTGTTCCCTCCCTCCCTCCCCACCACCCCTCCCCTAACTTTCGCAGACAACTGACACAGCTCCCAGTCACCACGGAAACGGAAGCGTTCGCAGCCATGGAACAGCTGCACCAGCGCGGCGTCCGGGTGGTAGTGCTGAGCAGCAGCAATCTAGGTCAAGGTCAGGTGATGCTGTGTCTGGCCAGCAGCAGGGAAGGTGAGCGCACTGATGTATTTTTAGGAAGTGTTTTACGGCGTTTACAACACCGTTAAGTCATATAAGGGCCAATGGTTGGTGATACTGGTTAAAGTCAAACTTTCCAAGATGCCCACCCATTGTTGAAGAGAAAAGTAGTTGTCTTAGACAGGTAGTGGGTGGTTGGCAGGTGCTCTGGTGTGGTTTGCTCCTTCTTTCCTATCAAACATCTATTGCTGTTATCTCCCATACTTTTTTTGTATTTGTTACTTTCTTGTAACTTTTGTAATCTTCGGCACTTTTATGACCTGATATTGTGTTGCAAATGCTGTAAAACACTTACTAAAACTAATGTTTGATAAAACATTAAACTCATACTGAAGCAGACAAGCTACTAGTTTGGTTGTAAATGAGTGGAAATTTGTCTTGTCTACCCACATAAATGTTATGTATGTTCTTGTAGTTTTGCAACTCAATAAACGACTGGTTTTCTTTGAAAGCTTAATTTCTTCTTTTTTCAATTCAGAAACGTTTATAACTTCATTGGAAATATTTCCCCCAAAATGTCCTGGAGAATAATTTCCTCCCTTCAAATGTGTTTTTCTCAGCCTTGCACTTCACACAGAGTAAGTGCATGAATGTCAACTATCAAATGAGGTAGTAAAGCGTATTTCAAATAAAATCCTTCTGGAACTGACAGTTTTGTAACAATTTGAATCTCGTTCCACAAAATGATTTTCAGAAACCTCATCAATACAGAACTGGGGGCTCCAGTGGTTAGGTGATTAATGAACACAGGTTAATGTGTGTTTTCTTAGGTAAAATATGTTAACCCAAGCTTTTTCATGGAACTCACTGTTAAATGCATCTATTTTTCAGGCAGCACTACGAAGAAATACAGACTGAAAATTCCCAAACTTGACGCTCCTTTTGTGGGCACCGGTGACCTCTTTGCTGCGTCGCTTTTGACGTGGATGGACAAGGAGAAAAACTTGAAGGTTTGTCGCTGTGCTTGTGTGTAGTTTCTGGTTTGTGCTGGTTCCATCCCACACCTCACCCAGTGCCCTTACGTCTGTCTGAAATTTTTAAAAATTTATGTGTCTACTTTATATTGTATCCAAATTTGACGTGGATGGGCAAGCAGAAAAATCTGAAGGTTTTAGTTTCAGTAAGGTTTTACGGCACTCCCAACTCCCTCTGGTCATATGAGTGTCAAGGGGTTGATGTCAACAGAGAAGTCCAAACGGGGAATCAGGCATACTCTGCTCACCTCTCTAGCCTCAACAGCACAAAGTCTGCTTCGACTATCGAGGCACCCCGGAAATAGCAGTTCACAAGAGAGTGACACCGTACAAAAGATGAGGAGGAAAAATGACAATAGTAAGGATGAGGAAACAAAAAGCAGCAGTTCCCCCCATGTTGTTCCGGCAGAGTATGAACATGACATTGAAAAATCAGCCCATTTACAATTCTACTGAGCATAAGAACATGTTAATATCCCCCTTTGGGAATGGCCTAAAAACAACTTCAATCAGTAGCACTGCCCTGGGGGGGGGGGGGGCTGAAGGTTTGTCGCTGTGGTTGTGTGTAGTTTCTGGTTTGTCTTGGTTCCATCCCACACCTCACCCCGCGCCCCTACGTCTGTCAGAGATTTTAAAAAATTTTTGGAACTCCTTTTTAGTGTATCCAATTTTTTAAAGGCTTTTTAGTTTCATTCTACATTTTCTCCAATGGTAGTGGTTCTGCTCCTTCTTTCCCATCAAACATCTATCTTCCTTTAAATCTTTCCTCCTTCTTTTATATGTTTGTTACTGTCTTGTAACACCTCCAACTCTAATCTTCAGCTCTTTGTGTCCTATTTGTGTTGCAAGGGCTGTAAAACTCTTACAAAAGCTAAATCTCCAATGATGATGGAGATGGTAATTTTGGTTAATGATGAAATAATTCACATGTGTAGACCATGAACTCTGTGCTCAGTTGGGGAACAGACCCATCTGTCTGGCCTGCTTCTGTCTTTTAAATCATCCACTGGTCACAGCTGCAGTCAAAATTAAAATTTGTGCTCGTAATTTAGCTCAGCATACAATTTTAGAAGCATGCTTTCCCGAAGCAATAAAAGAAAGAATGAGAATTTTGTCAAAAATGCTCTATCTATTTTATAGTGTGTGATCTTTTGCCCTCTTTTTTTTTTTAATTTCGTGAAAAATTTTCCTAGAGCACAAAATGACAGTATTTTTGTTGAAATAGTGCTGTTTTATAACTGGTTAACATTTTCGATGTGGTTTCCATCATTTTTTACTTAATGTTTATATCTATATCTACATCTATATATATAATTTCTACTTTGTCTGTCTCTCAGGGTGCTCTGGAGAGGACAGTCAGCATTGTGCAGAAAGTCATCAAAAGAACTTTGGAGCAAGCTCAAAGTAAGCAAAGACCCCCCCCCCCCCCCCCCCGGGGCAGTGCCACTGACTGAAGTGTCTTTAGGTTGGTTGGTGGGTGCTCTGGTGTGATTTGCTCCTTCTTTGCTATCAAATATATCGTCTTTATCTCCCTTACTTTTTTTTGTGATGATTACTCTTTTATAACAACTGCAATCTTCTGAGCTTATGGGACTGTACATTCCAACTCGCTGTTTAAGGTCATCAGCTGACAAAAAGAAATTTCTTTTACCATCTATGAAACTTAAAACATGGGTGAAAGGGCATTTGAATGTCAAGGCCCCAAGATCTGGAATGCTTTTCAAAATACTTTAAGAGAGATCAAATCTTTTGATTCATTCCAATGTCAGCTGAAGTCATTTCTGTTTTAAAATTAATATGATGAATATTTGGAGTGATTTTCTTTTAGTCAGTACACATTTTATGTTACTGTTGTACATTGTACTGTATTGTAAAGTGCTCAGAACCTGTGTATACTTTAATTGAGGTTGATGGCTATATTAATGTCATCTATTATTATTATTGTTTTTATTGTACGATCTTATTGTGTTGCAAGAGCCGTTAAACACTCACTTGTCGGTGGTTGGTGGATGCTCTGGTGTGGTTTGCTCCTTCTTTCCTATCAAACATCTATCGTCCTTATCTCCCGTTCTTCTTTTTAATGTTTGTTACTCTCTTGTAACACCTCTAATCTTCTGGCTGCGCTCATTTGACCCTATGCAGTTGCGAGCACCGTAAAACCTCTACTCAAGCTAAAAAAACAAACCTACTGAAACATAAACGTATTCCCAGGTCTGGCGGGCCCCGGTGTGCGCCCCAGTACGTCCCAGATGGAGCTCAGGTTGGTGCAGTCCAAGGCAGACATCGAAGACCCCGCGGTGGACATGATAGCGGAGGAGGTTCAGTGACGACCCCACGGCATAGTGGGAGGGGGGGGAGCCCATGATAGAGTGTGATAATCAGGGATCAAAGCACTGTTGTTGACCTCAGCTCATCCGTCATCGACATCTTCACGTCACCGAGACTGTGTTCTCGGATGTGTTCTGGTTGCAGGAAAGCAGGGATTTTCTTTTTACTAGAACTCTTTCCTTTCTGTCTTTCTTTCTTTCTATCTTTTTATCTCTCTGTCTCTCTCTCTGTCTCTCTCTCTCTCTCTCTCTCTCTCCCTTTCTCTCTCTCTCTCTCTCTCCCTTTCTCTCTCTCTCTGTCTCTCTGTCTCTCTCTCTCCCTCTCTCTCTCTCTCTCTCTCTCTCTCTCTCTCCCTCTCTCTCTCTCTCTCTCTCTCTCTCTCTCTCTCTCTCTCTCTCTCTCTCTCTCACTCTCTCTCTCTTAAAAGAGGACTTTGCCTTTCACTAGATATAATTGAGGACGAATCCTCAAGAGTTTCATGAAACATCTGTCCTGCTTTGAACTCAGCACAATGCCGAGAAAAGTCAGGAACAGGTACCACACTTTGATCTTAGCCAAAATGCCGAGAAACGATGACTGTTAGTCTTCTTTTCTGATTCCTGTCTCAACCTAATCTTTTGCTTGTCGACTCTTTTTTTTAGACACTGTCCTCATTTGTCACGTTTTAGAGGCTGAAATTTTCTCACTGCCCGTCTTCATCTTGTATTTTCAAGTGGGGCATTAAATAGCACCTGTCACTGCTCGGATGATCTCCACAGCCCACCAAAATGACCAATTCTTCCACTAGGGGGTGTTATTGCTCAGGCTGGCAAGCACTGATTTAATCGCTTTGCCTTAGCAAGTTGGCATTTTTGTCATGGTCATAAGCTAGAGTCAAAGGAATATAAACTGCTTACAGACGGACAGGGATTGAAATCGAGAGAAACATTCTTCCCTCTAGAAGTGCTTGTGATATATATATAAAAATGCAGTTGCTTTGAAATTGGACGCGTGTCCCCTATTTTTATTGCACTCAAAAGATTTTTTTTCCAGTAATGTTTTATTGCATTCCTTAAGGAGTTTGTGCCATGCACTCTTGAAGTCCCAACGAATGAGTTCTGTAAGATTCCAAGTGTTGACCGGCTTAGTCTTTTTATGTTTTAGAAGTTAATGTATTCTGTGTGAGCAAAAGTACTGTATATCATCGCATATAGAACGCAACATTTTGCGTACGACATCAGGGTTTCAAGGTCGTCCTGCAAGTTATCAGTGGGATTCGAAATGAATGTATGTGAGGCATCTTGATGATATCAGGCGCTTTTCAAAATAATGAAATCAATGAAAAAGGCAGTTTTCCATCATTTATCAACTGTATAGAATTCTTGGCTTTTGGTTCAACACTTTTTATATCTATTTAAAAAACAAATGTTTTTATGGGTTTTTTTATATCCATTTAAGAAGCAGATTTTTGTATGGATTTTAGTGAAAAATTTTACCTAAAGGCACAAAAATATAAATTTTTTGTTTCCAAGGTCTCTCAAGCTCCGGAAGTCACCAAACTTTGGTGGCTATTTTCTCACTAGTTTTACCTCTGAAACCAGACTACCTTTACCACCTTCTATTACAAATATCTCAACATATATTCAAAATAGATGGGTATTTTTTTCATCCAAATCAATACAAACGATATCAACAACTCCACATGCCCAAAAATGCAAAAACGTCTGATTCCACCGTGTTGTGAAAACGTATGACTTGTACCAAAACTTTGGCTCTCAAGTAAATCTGCATCTTTCTTATCCAACAATTGTCCTATTTGCGATGATATACAGTATCCAACTGACAAGATTTTAATGCCTATGTTGAGTGAAGAATAACCTGACTAGCACTTGTATTTTTGATGTTCTCTTTTTTTGGTGATAATCCAGGTGTGGAGTTTATTTAAAAACATTGTTTCTGAACGCACGTCTTTGCATTTTGTTTTTGTTACGATGTTAGAACTGTGGTATTTTCTTGACTCTCTGGAGACACTTGTTTCTTTTTTGTTGATTCAGTAAATAGTCACATGAAGGAAGGACCAGTTTGTAGGTTAGTGGTTCGGCTACCGGACTCGTAATCCTGAGGTTGCGGGTTCGGGGGTTCATGCCGTTGGCCCGACGTTGTGTCCTTGGGAATGACACTTTACACAAATTTTTCCTCACTACACCCAGGTAGGAATGGGTTCCCGGCCATAGACAGCGAAAGATCTTGTCAGTATGTAGTGTTTTAACGTCTATAAATGGCCGCTTGCACTGTATGCTTCCTAGGAAGTTGAGGTTGTTTCAGAATGCTCTCAGGTCTGCTGGGGTAATAGTATAGATTGTGAAGCGCATAGAGCTTGCTGTTGAGCAGGGATTTGCGCTATACAAATGCTATCTATGATTATTAGATGAATGTGTTTTTACACCCCCATCGATACCATTTAGATCTTTTAAGAGGTGAGGTTTCCAACCTTCCTTGTCGGGGCCAACTCGGGCTGAGGGGGACACCACAACCTAACTGAAAGATGGAGATACTCGATAAAGAATTCTACCCTTTCGGGAATCGAACATGGGTCTCCTGTGTGCGACAGCAAAACACCTAACTGTTACACCAGTGACCCCAGTGAAGTGTTTGTGCTGCTGGTTAAGCCAAAATGTCCTGTCATAGTTATAGTTGACCATGTGATGATGTTTGTTTTCGCCGACCCTTACTTCCGATGTCAGTTTCTGTGTGATGAAGCGGAAGTTGGAGAAGATCTGTATGTCATTTTATTTATGATGGATTTTGGTCTGACTGTGTGAGGGTAGTGAGAGGCCTCAGCGAGAGGGAGGGCTCACCAGTTTTCACTGGGTTCAGCCTGTTCATAGCCACTTAAATATTATTGTCACCCTCCCCATGGATCGATAACAACTTAACAACAAGTATAACTGTCCTGAATTTTAGTTGTGAAAACAGATACGTTTTTAACAGAAGAATATCTCACATGGTCATACGTCGTGATGCACTGGAAAACACTTAGCAAAGCACACACACAAAAAAGTCAACAAAAAAAGAATTATGTTTTTGCCTAGAACTCAGAAAAAATTCCAACTCCAACACACCAGCAGGCTGCAAGTAGTCTGTATTGTATGATCTCTATCTGTTCAAATAAGTGAGGTGTGGGGGGGGGGGGGGGGGGAGGGGGTGCAGTATATAGTGGATTATGATAGATAAGACAAAGCTAACCCCAGGGCCTCCAAAATCCGGGTCTTCTGGTCACTATCTTCCTCCTCCTCCTACTTCCTCTTACCTCACTCAGAATCTCAGCAATGTAGTGAATGCTATATAGTGTAGGTGAGAGTGTGATTCTGAAAGTTTTTGGTCTGTCTGCTGAAGATGGATGTCAACAGTTTAATAAAATTGATTTCAAAATCCAATGAAGATAAGACGTGATTTAGCCCCAACCTCCAAAATTAGTAATACCCTGAGTGTGTGGTAGAAAAGTGTGGCGTCGGTGACCTAGTGGTTAGGCTACCAGACTCGTAATCATGAGGTTGCAGGGTCGGGGTTCGAGCCTCGGGCCCAATGTTGTGTCCTTGGGAAAGACACTTTACACAAATTTTCCTCACTTCACCCAGGTGGAAATGGGTACCTGGCCATAGACAGTGAAAGATTTTGTCAGTATGTTAGTGTTTTAGCGCCTATAAATGTCTGCTTGTACTGTTTGCTTCCCAGGAAGTTGAGTTTGTTTCAGAATGCTCTCAGGTCTGCTGGGGTAATAGTATAGATTGTGAAGCGCATAGAGCTTGCTGTTGAACGGGGATTTGCGCTATACAAACGCTATCTATTATTATTCTATTATTATTTAGTGCGTTGTTGTTTTTTCTGACTTATGTAGGCCAATGTGTTTGGCTTAAATGGATTTCTTGTGAACACGTGTTTGTTTTGAATATGTTTATGTATGGGCGAGGTAATTGTGATGAAAATTTGATATCCTGTTTATGTGATGATTGTTATCTAGAATGTAACGGCAATACGTTGTTTTCCAGAATTGTTTTTGTCTTTGTTTTTTTTTAAGTAGTTGAATTTATACATGTGTGCATTGTTTATCAATCACCTTCCTTTCCGCATTTTATAATTATGCTAATCATTAATCAGATGATGGACTTGTAACGTCATGTTTTTGACCTTTAACCATGATGTGCTGTTATTTTAGCTGGGGTTTGTGGTTATACCAGAGAGGGTTTACAGTAATAACTGTCTGGTTATACACAGAGGGCCAGCCTTGTACAAGGAAGGAAAAGGGCCTGTGATGTTTTGTTGGGGTTTTTTTTTTCCTGTGGTCGTTAAAGAACAGTCAATCGTTTTATTACTCAGACGTGAACCTATGCTGAAGTCCTTTTTAGACTGAAGACTTTTCTTAATTTGTTGAGTCTTTGTTAAAGTTTTAAAAAGTGATTTTTACATTTCTTGACTTTGTTTGGGGGTTGGGTTGGTTGGGGGGGGGGGGGGGAGGAAGAGGAAACACAACTTTATTTATCCCCGAATGGGAAATAGTTGGGCAGCTAGATATAGCTTTACAAACTGAAACTAAGAGCACAGCATTCCTGGTCGCTGCTGTTTCTGAGCTAAGGTTATAATGTCTGGCTGAAGAACACCCGCCAGTTAAACCCACCTACCAAGACGTCTACAGTTTTTCCTATGTTTGTTTGCTTGAGTAAAGAGAAGCATATATGCATGTAGGCACAATAGAGAGCTGTGTTCACAGGTGATTTGGGCACTATAGAAATGATCTACATTATCATTATTATTATAAGCCCTGGGAACAGGCAAGACAGGAACAAAAGAGAGATTATAAAGAAGTGATCATGAATGATTATGCAGTACTTGATGAAGAAGAAGAAGAAGAAGAATTATTCTTTAGTACGGTACATAGTACATGAAGTGAGCTCTGAGCCCTGATATGGTGTCGATCTGTGTGCAAAACATCTATGGCTGTTATTTTGCTAGGATTTTGTCATTTGTGGGGAAGCCTATTGAGGGATGAAAAACAGCATGTTACGTTACCTGAAGGAGTTAGTCTAGATCTAGTACTGCCCTTTTGGCCCAGGTAATGGGAGGATTGACCCTCATGGATCATTTTCTATGTTTGTTGCCCAAGATTGAATCAAGGTTCACATATAAGTTAGGCACAGAAAAATCTCCCACTACGTACTTTTATTTTTGCACAGTAACAGTGATTGCTATGGAAACAGCCGCCATCTTGAAAATAAACAGTGAATTTCAAATCCCTATGGCTTTCTTATTTACTGACCAAATTTGGTGAGAGCGTATCTGAACCAGTCCCCATCAACGTTTTGTGAAAAAGTGTAAAAGAAGAAAAAAAATATGAGAATTTTCCCAACGTATATAAACCTTAAAAAAATTTTGCGCGCGTAATCGCTTGCCAGTGGAAAAGTGTTATTTTTTTCGCAAATATCTCTCTGTTACATTGATGGCAGCCCTGCCATCTATGCTTCCTGAAAGTTTCATGTCAAAAGGATGAAGACTAAGGAAGGAGTAGAGGAAACACTGCAGAAAAATGACATTCTGAGAAAAACGACAATTATTGAGAAAATTCACTATATTTTAACCCGCCCTCATGTTTTCAAAGGCAACTTACGAGGAGAATAAAGACTTTCTTAAGTTAATTGTCTCCGTGCTATTTTTAGACGAAGAACTGGTTGATCTTCAAAATGCAGCCAACATCTCTATTGGCATAGCTTGACTCAAAATCTGCCACACTGAGGGTCGCTCCTCCCGTTAAGTAATCTGCAGTTGGGTGGGGAGGGGGTTTCATCAACAGAGTAATCTTAATTTGCCTGCTCAAACTTCTTCGTGGTTGGCGGGTCCTCTGGTGTGATTTGCTCCTTCTTTCCTATCAAACATCTATCGTCCTTATTTCCCCTTCTTCTTTTTTGTTTGTTACTCTCTTGTAACACCTCTAATCTTCTGGCGCTCATATGACCTTATGCAGTTGTGAGCGCCGTAAAACCTCTACTAAAACAAAAAAAACTTCTTCACTGTATGCCTTGTCAGCACATGAAAAGCTTAGTAGAGAAGGTTATGTTGTAGATTCTCCCCAGCTCTGATGATGAAGCTGCTATGATTAATTCTGCAGTGATGTGATCTCACCTTACTTATATTGAGTGTTAACTGCTGCTTTTTACTGTAGTATGAGTTGATGAGACTAGTCATTAATTGTGCCACGTGACAAGCCCTAGGTTTGAGCTTTCTCACTAGTTTTGCAATTTACGATTCTCTACTACCCTTTGGTGAGAAGAATCAGTCTCGGTCCAGTTTGACCATCCCAGAGGTGAAGAATGCTCAAATGCCATATCATTTTCTGAGTGTTTTCGTGTGAAGTCTTGAAGCAGTTAATCAAATCAGTGGTGTTGTTATGCTCTAACCATGTTACCAGAGGAAATAAGTCAAGTTTTGAAATAATTATTTTGTTTACTGTAAAATTATTTTTTTCAGTGATAAAACCATTACCGAGGTTGATATGCGGATTTTAAAAATAGAAATCAAGAGGCAGCATATGTCATATTTAGTACAAAAGCACTATACTATTGGCAAACTGTTTTGTGTTCTTTTATCATTTATACTGGTAATTTCACCTTTTGAAAATTGTCCGACAAACTATTTTCATATTTTAAAAATGTCAATAGAACTGGTTACATGATTAGGGCATACCGGCATTTTAAAAAATCTTCTTTTTTTTTTTCTACCAACACCAAGTGCACTGTCTGTGGTTGATTGTGATGGGGCAGTGCCTAGTACTATAGATGATCAATTTGTTGGCATTTATACCAAAGAAACGAGAAGTATTGCTTTTGATTATCTCCATAATGATGAATGACAGGGAAAGAATTTGTCAGTATGCTAGTGTTTTAATACCTGTAAAAATGCAGCTTGCATTGTATGTTTCCAAAATAGCTGAAGTTGTTTTTTTAGAATGCTATCAGATCTGCTGGTGAAAAGGGTAGAAAGTTTGCTGTTGAACAGGGTGTATGTGCTATACAAATGCTATTTATTTTTATTATGATAATGTAATGATGACATTAAAAATATATATGTACATACCAGTGGGTGATGGGAAAAGACCGAGACAATTAGAGTTTTTTGAGAGCTTCCGAGCAGAGAAATGGGTGGTAGGTCATGATTGCCGATGTATTTTCAGATGTGGCAGTGAAAGAAGAATGTGCGCATGTACATGTTTGTGGATGATTGGGGGGGGGGGGCGATACAGTGAGTGAAAGATGCATGTTCTCTTTTACATAACAGCATCAATTGCAGTGAATTTTGTACTACAAGGGATGTCTATTAAAAAGATGGTTTATTCATAAAGAAAGATGAGTTTTTTTGTTGGTTGTTATTTCCTTTTTGTTCGAATGTGTTGAAAACATGCTACCGTACTCTTTTGTTTTGTCGAGGGTGTCAGTAGCATTGTGGCTTGGCTGCAGGACTCACAGATGTAAGGTTTCAGGTTCAAATCCCAATCCAAGCCTGATCTTATGTCCCTGGCTCTGGGTCTGGTTACACGTATGAAAAATTGTACAAAAATTGAACAATTTGTCTTTCATACAACAGATGATCACAAAGTGTAATTTCAAAATTGTATATAAATTATTGGAAAAATTATACAAAAGTTGAACAATCTTTTGTTCATACATCAGGTCATTTAGTATAATTTCAAAATTGTATAAAAATTGGACAGTGGATTACTGATCCTGTCAAGAATTCAAACTCTGCTTTATATCTTGTGTGCTGTAGGAGAAGTGATTTGGGACACAGAATCCCTTTGAAAATTGTCGGCAGGTGTGATTAAACTTTGCTTGCAGAATTTTAAAAGTAATTATCATAGCTTAAAACTGATTTCACTTTAAGAATCAGCGTAATAAAACGTGCAAAGATTGTACATTGAGATGTACAGAGTCCAAGAATTTCTGAAGAGGACGGATGATTTATCCCATTTGAGACTACAGCAAAGAACTTGTATTTGTATCACATTGCAGCATTCTCACCGACAAGGGGACAAAACTCAGAGAGTCGTACATTCAGTGCCTCCTTGTGCCTGTATTATGTCCCTTAGACAGGCAACTTTGTTGACTTGTTTTGATTTTTGAGTTCGTTTTTGTTGGGTTTTTTTTTTTAATGAAGGGGTTTTTACGCACACTATTATTATTATTTTTTTGGTAAGTGTTTTACGGCACTCATAACTGGATAAGGTCAATTGCATTACCTCCAGTGGTGCCTGTTTTCCGGGAAAGTCCCTATATCCAGATTTCTGAAACGATCCAGATTTCGTCCGATTTTAATAATTATATCTTTATATTCCTGCTTATGCATTAGCATGCAATTAATAGGTTTTTTTTTTATTTGTTCGTTTTAGTAATAGTTTAACGGCACTTGCAACACAATACGGTAATATAAGTGCCGAATAATAGATGTGTTACAAGAGAGTAACATACACAAAAAAGGAGAGATAAAGACGATGGATATTTGATATAATGATAGGAAAGAAGGATCAAATCACACCAGAACACCCGCCAACCACCTTTGTGTCATAATATTGTACTATATATAAATAAAATAATAAAATTGAAAATAGTCTAATGAGACAATAAAATTCGGATCCAGAAGTTTTGAATCCTCTACGCTGCAGGCTAGGGGATCCGAACAATTTTTTTATTCAAATTTTTTAATGTTTGTGTGGGTTGGGGGGTTTTTGGAAGAGGAGGGTCATTGTTTTTCACAGACAGTTGACATCTATTCTAAGCTCCTCAAACTCAAAAAGTCATATTTTCTCACTATTTGGT
>NW_004797310.1:2155891-2157224 GCF_000002075.1 Aplysia californica | reverse complement strand
TTTCCCCCTTTCCCTGGGCATCATGCACATTGCCATCCTGCCATCCCCACCTGTGCCTGTATTGCCACACACCCCCAATCCAATTACCGGCTTGACGTAAGATTGAGCTCTCCGTCCAGTAATGGTGATTAGTTTTTCCTGTTCCACACTCCAATATCCCTTCAGGCAGTGAGTGGCATTGCCACAGATAAATTACATACAAATGAAAATTGTCTCATCTGTGAATGTTTGGGGCATTGTAAAGGGGGGGGGGCGGGCGTGATTTTGCGATTCAAGTTTTTAAGTCAATAGAACTCAAAGATAATAATACTAATACATGTACCAAAATAATTCTCAATGTTCTGGGATGATTTTACGATTCAAGTTTTTAAGCCAATATAAGTCAAAGATCATAATACTAATACATGTAAAAAAATTATTTATTATTCCCAATGTGCTTGGATGATTTTACGATTCAAGTTTTTAAGTCAATATAAGTCAAAGATAATAATACTAATACTTGTACCACAATAATTCTTAAGGTGCTTGGATGATTTTACGATTCAAGTTTTTAAGTAAAAAATGTCAAAGTCAATGATAATAATACTAATACTACATGTACCAAAATTATTCTCAATGTGCTTGGATGATTTTACGATTCAAGTTTTTAAGTCAATTTAAGTCAAAGATAATAATACTAATAATTATATTATGTACCAAAATAATTCTCAATGTACTTGGATGATTTTACGATTCAAGTTTTTAAGTCAATTTAAGTCAAAGATAATAATACTAATAATTATATTATGTACCACAAGAACTCCCAATTTACTTCATCAGAACAATAGGGCACCTGGAACTTGGTTATCTATCCTTATTTATGGGTGGTTGGTGGGTGCTCTGGTGTGGTTTGCTCCTTCTTTCCTATCAAACACCTATCGTCTTGATCTCTCCTCCTTTTTTGTGTTTGTTACTCTCTTGTAACATCTCTAATTTTCTGCGCTTGTATGACCTTATTGTGTTGCAAGTGCTGTAAAACTCTTACTGAAACTAAAACTAAACTCTCTTGTAACACCTCTAATCTTCGGCACTTATATGACCTTATTGTGTTGCAAGTGCCGTAAAACTCTTACTAAAACTAAAACTAAACTCTCTTGTAACATCTCTAATCTTCGGCACGTATATGACCTATTGTGTTGCAAGTGCCGTAAAACTCTTACTGAAACTAAACCTAAATTATCCTTATTTCACGTGGCCCATGGAACTATCGATCTGTAGACTTTTGGGGTCAACAGCATCTTTGTATTTGCGCCGTATATTTCCCTTGGGAAAAGTCGTAAAGCAAATCTCGTAT
>NW_004797310.1:2154324-2155505 GCF_000002075.1 Aplysia californica | reverse complement strand
ACACACCCAGCCCCCCTCCACACACACACAAACACACACACATACACACACACACACACAAACATACACACACAAACACATACACACTCTCTCTCTCTTTCTCTCTCTCTTTCTCTCTCTTTCTCTCTCTCTCCTCACAATCACTCGTTCCCACCTTTAAATTCGCCCTCTTTCAAGATTTTGTCTTTTCAGACGTTCCAAACGTTGTTTAGCGTTATTCTTTTTTAAAATAAAATTTAAAATCGAAAACGAAGAGAATCATTTCAGCCTTGGCATGAATCAGCACAAAAAATGACGTGAAAGACCATGTTCTGTGACCTTTGAACTATAACAATGATTGACAACTGTGTATACACGCACACACTCACACACAGGCGTAAGCACGCGTACACATTCTGGCATACTGATGCATCGTATGGATGCACACACGAACAAACAAATGTATACTTAATTAAACACATACAGCCCCTCCACCCCTCCCCCCACACACACACTCACAAACACACGACAACATACACGCACACAAAGATACATGCTCACATAGATAGATAGATCGATATATATTATTAGATAGATGGATAGATAACAGAAGTGAAACACTTGGAGGAAAAGGGAAGGGTGAGGAGGGATAGAGAAAGACAGAGAGACAGCTAGGATTTCTGTAAGAAGCACATCATAACAGACCAAACATTATTGGATAAAGAAACCAACAAACAATGAAAAGAAAGATTGATCCAGATATTTCATTTAATGAAACAAATCAGAGCGTCCCTTCACTCGTATATAACCTACACACCCTGACACAGACGAGTCCATACAGACGATCCAGACGAGTCCATACAGATGATAAATATAGACGAGTCCATGCATATTGCAGGGGTCACAGCTCGATAATTACAGAAAGCTTTCTGCTGTTGAGACAGAAAGCAGACGTCATGGATTTTCAAGGACAACAATAACATTCGGCAGAAGATATTCGGAATTCGGAGACGTCTCCGGCGAGCACCCAGGAACTATTCGGAGACGCACTCCCGAACACAGATGCACTGCTTAGAGGGTCAAACTGCGTATTATTTGCTGCAGATCACACATATAACCTCTAAGACTGTCGCAAATCAATTATTTCCAGAACTTTTCAAACTTAACAGCAAATATCAAATTATGGGTTAATGTAACCCCCC
>NW_004797310.1:2149092-2152083 GCF_000002075.1 Aplysia californica | reverse complement strand
ATTAATATAATATAATACTATACACATTCAAAATTCCTCAAAATACCCACCTCCTTCCCACCCCCCAACCCCTTTAAAACAGACACACCTTCAATAAGATTAGGCAGTGGTTCAAAAGGTGGACGCACATTATCAGGATCTTGTGATACACTATATTGTATTAAACTTTGGGGATGTTTTCTTGTTCTAGACTGGCATCAAGTCCTGGGTATTGGTTGGCCTGGAATGCAAGATCGTCCAGCACAGTTTTGGGGACGTTGAAAAGGTGTCGGCTTACGTCATGACGGGGTGCCCAGGTTGAGAGAGTTCTTTCTGATGAATGACGTCATCAGCAATGCCCGTTTGTGGAGACGGTGAGGGTTAATGAGCTGGCATCTGGTTTGTACAGGACACATGTCTGTTACTGGTTCTAGAGAAAAAAATAGAGAAAGAAAATATTCGAGTAAAAATTGGGGGAAAGATAAAGAAATCGAGCAAAAAAAAGGGGGGGGGGTAATCCAGTCAGGGAAAAAGAGAGTTATATTCGGAGTAGGCTTGAGGGGTTCGTTTTTTGTTTGTTGGTTAGTTTGTTTGTTTGTTTGTTTGTTGTTGTTTTATTTGTCTTTTTTTCCTTTCTTTTTCTTTTTTTTTTTGGGGGGGGGGTTAGTGGGGTAGCAGAGAGAAAGAACCAAATAAATGGAAACAAAATAATGGATTGTGGGAGTGTGACGACTGGACGGATGCTAGTTGGGTTTGTTAACGGCTTTCTCGTCTGTTTGTTTGTCTGGTTGGATGGATTTTTGTGTGGGGTTTTGTTTTGTTTTGTTTTGTTATTCTAGCGAAATAGAGTGAATCAATAAGGTGATGAGAATGTGAAAATGGAGTGACATTTAAAAAAGACACTAGCTGACAAATAAAAACATCTTTATGCTTTCGATTTTGGTGTCTATACTAAGCCACGAAGGTGACAACTGCAAAATCACGAAAATATTTTAAAATAACAACAATAAGCAGGATAACGTAAAAAAACCCAAAGACACCAGTATAAGCAAAAAACAAAAATGATACCGACAAAACACGAATAAAAGGGAAAAATAGTAAAATTATTATTTTTAAAAATAACCACCACCCCCCCCCTCCCAAAAAACCCCCCAACAAAAAAAACAACCCCAGAAAACTGATAGTATGTCAACTTTTAGAAAGTATGTGGAAAAGAAAGCAGGAGTAGAAAGAGACTGGATTTATTGAATATCATGATACAGATGCAGGGTGTACATTGCAGAAAGTTTCCTCAAATTATGGTTTTGATATATTTTGATACGTTTGAGGGTAGTCAGATTTTTTTCCAATATGGAGATGCAGAAGCCACCATTTCTTGTCACACTCAATTGATGAAATCCTTCAAAATTAAACACGTATTCTTTTCTAATAGTCCGGATCAGGCCGAATTAAATGAAAATAGCCAATCAAAAAGGCGACAACGCATTAGGGGGGAGAGGGGGGTGGAGGTGGTTGTGATAAATCTCATATATGGACTCTCACCAAATAAATTTTGATGGAACAAAGCTGAGGGCGGACAGGCATTTTCATGGTGAAAAAAAGCACTCTTTTCCTGTCTAAATTTGGTCATACTTGTCGCATTCTCGCTTTCAGTCGTTTCAAGTGGGCGGGTATTGTCATGGTGAAAAAGCACTCTTTCCACATCTAAATTTAGTCTGACTCGTCCAATTCTCGCTTTCAGTCGTGCCATTGTGGATGTACGTTGTCATGGTAAAAAAAAGCACGTTTTCCTTCTCCAAATTTGGCCTGTCTAATCTGTCTCGTCGAATTCTCGCGTTCAGTCGATATAGTGTGGGTTGGGGAGTGCCATTCCTCTAGAGATATTTAATTTATTGAGCGAACCTATTGCAATGAGCACTGGGAATACAGCTTTTCATGACTCACAATTTAAGTCGTTTTTCACAATCGGGACTGTTCCATGGGTGAAAATTCATTTTTGAAATAAATTAAAATGTAAAAAAAACAAACTCCGACGTTCTCAGGCTTCTGTGATACAGATTAAAGATTTGCACCTTACTCAAACAAATACTTTTGACACTTCTGGGACTTATATTGTGAGCAAAATTAATTACGACATAGACAGGATGTATGAAGAAATGCATACAACAAAACCCAAGTTGAAACGAGTAACATTTATAAAGATCCCATCTCAGTTCGCTACCCTAGAATTATAAAGTTCTGTTTGACATTTTTAACAATTTTAAGTTACTAAGACAATGAAGTCAGAAAGGGGGCTCTCGTGGCCTAGAGGTTAAGGTGTTGGCCTCTCATTCAAAGGTCCCGGTTCGAATCCGGGTAGCGACCAAAAATTTTTCTTCACTAAAATTGTCTCCTTTCACCCCCTTTCCTGCTCTCTAGCAATGTTCTGTTGTCTGCTTTCATTTCCACTTTCTGCCCCCACCCCCTCACCTCCTTTGCCCCCTCCTCCGGGCTCCTGACTCTTTCCGCAGCCTTTCTACTGCTACTCCTAGGCTCCTCCTTACTGCTGTCTTTCTGCCACACCTCTGATCTTCTGGTAGGAAAGATCTACACCTAGCCTTTTCGGACAAGGGCGAAAAATCTCGGAGGGCCAGTGTGCAAGTTGCGCACGTTAAAGATCCCTTGGTGGTCTAAAATCGATAAGAGTAGGCTTCGGCCGCCACCCGGGCAAAATTCAAAATTTCCTACCAACTGAAAATATTAGATGTGTCCCGCGCGCTCATATGACCTTATGCAGTTGCGAGCGCCGTAAAACACTTTACAAATACAAAAACGAAGTCAGAAACCAAATGTTCTACCTGCTATTTCAAAATCGTAAGATTTTTTTGTGCAGTCGTTATCATCATATTATCATAATAATATAGTGTGAAGCGCATAGAGCCTGCTGTTGAGCGGGGATTTGCGCTATACAAATGCTATCTATTATTATTATTATTATTATTATTATTATTATTATTATTATTATTATTATTA
>NW_004797310.1:2145060-2148992 GCF_000002075.1 Aplysia californica | reverse complement strand
CAGGCTTCTGTAATATAGATTAAAGATTTGCATCTTACTCAAACAGTTACCTTTGACACTTCTGGGACTTATATTGTGAGCAAAATTAATTATACGCTCATATGACCTTATGAAGTTGCGAGCGCCGCAAAACCCTCTACTATATAAAAAAAAATAGACAGGATGTATGAAGAAAGGCATACAACAAAACCCAAGTTGAAAAGAATCATATGTATAAAGATCCTCTCTCAGTTCGCTACCTTGGAATTACAGAGTTCTGTTTGACATGTTTAACCATTTTAAGTTACTACGACAATTAAGTCAGAAACCAAATGTTCTTCTACCTGCTATTTCAAAATCGTAAGATTTTTTTGTTTTTGTAGTCGTTATCATGATTTTCAAATAGCTACATCAAAAATTTAAAAAAAACTTGACATGATGTGAAACTCAAAAATGTTAAAGTCAAATTTCTCAAAACTAGGCAATGAGCAGGTAGAACTATGTAGTTCTAGGGTAGCGATGTGAGATAAAGAAACAAGAAAGATAATATCGTACAATAGAGGGAAATGAGTTACTTACATTATACACAACAATCATTCGTTTTTCAACATTCTAACCACGCCCCCCTCACTACGGGCGGCGCTGATAGGTCCTCCACAGATCCACGTGACACCCTCGGTGACTCCTCGGGCTTGTTCTCCTGCTTTTTTAACCCCGCCCCTTTCTCGTCTTGGTTGACAGTCTGAAGACCGAGCCGCTTCTCGAGACGCAGGAGAGCTTTCACGAATCCCGAGTTTAGCTTCACTTGCGGTCGCTTGGAGCGCACCACGTGAAGAGCTTCTCTGTAGGGCATTTTGAAGTGGTGCATCAAGTGCTGAATGGCAGCCGCGGCCGCTCGAGACTGGCCCATGTAGCTGTAGACAAGCACGCGCCGTCCTTTGAGGCGCGCACCGTTGATGAACGCGTTGATCTCCTCGAAATATTGTTCTAGATTCTCCCACTCGATGTCGTCCACCCCGATGTTCAGTTTCGAACGGAAGTGCGTCTTGTTCACACACGCGCAAGGGCAATCGGATTTTTTGTGGGGAGGAACAAGAGTTGGCGAAATATTGGTCATGTCGATCATCGAAGACACTCCGTATTTGCAAAGAAGTGGTTCGTTATAGGCTGCCTCCACACTGCCCAGGAAAAGGTAGTCCGTGACGCTCACCATAACTCGCGCCGATGACGTCATACTGGTGGCTAATGAAGACACAGAATTCTTCTTGAAACAGTTGCCATCGGACGAGGCTTTTACGAGGGGTAGTGGCGACGAGCTCAACTTTGCGAAAGTGTCCGAGTTGCTTTTGACCAAAGCTCTCTTGGCTCTACTGATAACGTCACCTGTTGTCAGCAAAGCGGTTGTGCCCGTGAAACTTGCCCGCCCCCCTCCTGTGTAAGCGCCTGGTGGCGTGCTGGTGAAGGAACCGATTCTGAACTGACTCTCGTCTGCGCTGTCCGAAGAATCGTGAGAGGAGAGGGTGACGATCTTTGGCGCTCGGTACCTGCCTGGACTTGCAGTGTCCGAGACTGGTGTTTTCTTTTTGCTGGGGGAGGTGAGGGAGGAGATGCTAGTGGGCGAGGACGTGCCCTCATGGCGGAAGGTGGAAAAAGGCAGGCTCGACTTTTTGGTCAATCTCCTATGTGTCGGGGCGGCGTTGGTTAAAGAAGAATCCACATCTTCGGATTTGGAACGGAAATTGGTGGGTTTTGTGACCACAAACATGTTCATGGTCGCCGTCATGGGCGAGGTAGGGGAGGAGACTCTGCTTTTGTCGCCCGAGCGTCGACGTTTGGAGATGTCTGGTCTTGTCTCCGTGGGGCTGGGGTCAAGGCTGATCTGGACGTTGATAGAAGACGTGTCCACGAGCTCGGAGTCCGGGTCGTAGAAACTAGGACAAGACTTGTGCAAGCTGGCGCTCCTGAAGCCGAGGTCATGGCCGGACTGCGCCGGGGAAGCCCCGCCCTCAGCCCCTGAGGCTGACTCAGCGGTTTTGTCCGAAGCCGCCGCCACCGCCGCTGTTGGAGACTGCAGTCTCGCTTCTTGTGCCGTCGTCATCGCCATTTTTATCTTCGATTTTTCCCTCTTCGAAGAGAAAATGTCTTGTAAGTGCGATTTACTCTTAGAGAGCACGTTCTGGAAAAAGTCAGTTACAGAGCTCTGTCTGCGCATGCTCCGTGCCGGTGGAGGTTTTGTCGCCTGGTTGAGAACGGCTTGGTCGAAAGATTTGTTGAACCAGGAATTTGACCCAGATCTCGCAAACTTCCTCCGTGACCTGGCAGAAGCGCTCGCGGCTGTCTGCTGTTGCGTTTCAAGGTCATCCCGAACAGGAGACGGGCAGTTGCTGTTGCTGTTGCTGTTGCTGTTGGCGGAGGTGGTAGAAGTGGTGGTGGTGCCTCTCACAGATTTCGCCGGAGTTATCTCCCCAGCTGCCGAAGTCTCCGCCATGGTGAGGACTTGACCCCCGAGGGAATAGAGAGTGGAAGAGATCTCGGTTACGTCACAGCTTGTGTGCACCACGAGCGGTGTGCCGGCGGTCACGTGATCTGTGTGACGTAGGTGGGCCGAGCCTGCAGGAGAAGGGTTGTTTTGCTGCGTGCGGCGATGCTGCTCTGACCAACTGCCCAGAATTACCATGACAGCGGGGATCTTCTCTTCTCAGCAACACACCTGTGGGAAACAGAGAGAAAAGAGTAAGATTTTTGGCAGCTTTAGAAAAGAGTAAAACTTCAGTCAACAAATGACTTTGTTAATAAAGCTTTGTGACAAAGACAAAACAACGACGGCTCTACTGTAAGTGTTGAGCCCTTCGCCTTGGACACAAAGTTTATAAGTTTGGTTTCCGTGAGGGTTAGATGCCTACTGCCTATATTCTATATATAGATGAGGTTGGTCTTAGAAGGCAGAGTCGAAGCCACCAGATTCACAAATTCTAATTGAAACCCTCCATGGAAAACCAGGGGAAGTTGCAAACTCGAAGTTATTGAGTTTATTGTTTGCGCACATATGACGATAAAGGATCACTATGGGAACCGTGTGGTGCACATATATTATGTAATATTGTAAAGCTCATTGAGCTCTTTATTGTTGGAAATGTGATTGATAAGAGAACTTTATTATTATAATTCATACGACTATCATTATTGCTAATTTTCAAAAACATTGTCAAACCGTACAACTGCTCAACCCTGAGATATAGACTCTTTTTTAAACAAAAGGTGTCTCGGAGTAAAGATCAAAAGTGATTGGACTTTAACTGTGATGGTCGGTGAGCCTGACGATGCAACTGTGAACATATTTCCGTTGCGGTGTTTGTGTTTATGAAAGACATGAACTATTCACTCCTCACACCAAACTGCAATGAGATAACAATTTACAACAAACAAAGAAAAAACAAAGAAAAGAAAAATTGCATGGGTTCAATGCCTCTAACAACACTCTTATGATATGTAAGAGGAGGGACTTTCGAGTTTAACGTCCATCTCCGAAAGGACCGAGCCAAATGGGAATTTCGTGTAAAGTGCCTTCTCCAGGAACACAACGTCGGACCGAGCTGAGGTTCGAACCTCCAAATTCACAATCTCACGGTTACGAGTCCGGTTGCCTGACCACTAGGCTACTGACGCCCACCCTCGAAAAAAATTAGTAAAAAAAATAGTGCCATAAGAAACTTGTACAATCCGCAGAAAACTATAGTCCCAGCAAGACTAAAGCGACCTAAGGCAGATAACACATGAGGCCTTGGTAGTGGATGAGGATATACTAAAATATAAGCAGGCCTATATGTAGTATGTTAAAATTAATTATTGATTACAGTTTATTATTATTTAACAGAAAAGCTGAGGCTAACACAAGACCAGTACAGAAAAACGCCTTTGCAGATCTACGCATCATGAAGAAGACTGAAGTGCTA
>NW_004797310.1:2140415-2144019 GCF_000002075.1 Aplysia californica | reverse complement strand
CGTGTGTGCCTAGAGAGAGGTTCCCGTTCTCGGATATTTCGGACTTTGAAATAAGGGCTTGTTCTTATAGGCAAATTTAAATGAACGCACTGATTTTAAAAAGATAAATTAATATCTCGTTTCATGTTCAAGACGTACCATATTTTGTAACACAGGCTGTAAAAACAAAGTTTGGAAAGAAAAAAAACCCAACTTTATTATTATGTTGACCAAATTTCGAGCACATTATTAAACGTTGATGAGGTACAACATGTTACATAATTAATATAAAACATTTAGAATTAAAATGTTACAAAATTATTTCCATATGTTATATTAATAATAAATCGTTAAAGGTGTGTTTACTGGTGGAACTCAATTTTGGACCAAGTACCACATTTTTGGCCTTTTCACCCTGTTTCTCAAAAAAAGCTTCCCCGACAAATGTGAGGCAGCGTGGTGGAATCAGGCTCTCGTCAAAATAATCAAAGTGAAGAAACTTGCATTTTTCAGCAGGTTTGTTAATTTTTATCAAATTTTTGTTGTTGTTGTTGCTCAACACCTTTTATGCTCTTTAAAGAACTCATTTCTGTGGGGATTTTTCATAAAAATGTTGATTAAAGGCACAAAAATGTAAATTTTCAGTTACCACGGACTCTTAAGCTAAAGAAACTTCTAATCTTTGGTGGCCATTTTCTCACTTAATTTACCTCTGAAAACAGGTGACCCCCACCACCTTCATTCGCAAACATCTCGACTTGTATTTAAGATAAATGGATATTTTTTATCATCCAAATAAAGACAAGCGAACAAGATTTAAGATGATACCAATAACTCTACAAGCCCAAAAATTGACGAGAGCCTGATTCCACCATGCTGCCTCACAAATGGAACCTTTTCCCAGGCACAAGTACACTTTCATAATTTTGAAAAAATAACTGTTTATGTCAAAGCTGATGAGGAAGAAGACAAGCAAAAACAACATTGAATCGGGTAAATTGTTGAGTACATTGAAAAATACATAATATTTTACAATTTGTTTTGATTTACTAGAAGTTTTACGGCGCTCGCAACTGCATAAGGTCATATGCGCGCCATTTTTTACTTTAAAAAAACCACAACAACAACCCAAAAAAACACAAAAAAACACTCTACAAAGAAACGAAAGATACAACTTTCTGGACAAAGTATCGGTCGCTACTACCGTCTCAGAAATAAGATGGAGGAAAGGAGTTCAAATAAAGTTACGTTGGGAGCCAGTTTTAGTTTTGAATGTACATGTAGGCCTATATCTCCGCGTGTATGTTCGGAAGATCAAATGCGAAGAAATTTCGGCGGCAAAAAAAAAACGACTATAAATTTGGAAAAAAAACCCAGCCCAACTGTACTTCCTGGAATGGCCTGCTTTTGGTCGATTGTTTCCGTTTTGAACAACAACAACAACAACAACAACAACAACAACAACACAACAACAACAACACGAAAACAACAACAGCTGCAGCAACAACAAACAACAATCTAACACAATAAAATAAAACCTAGATCTAATTTTCAATATTATCGTTTGGCCACCTTGGAAAATAAAAAGTTCAAAAACGAAGAAGGAAGTATCTTCTTCAGCGACTTCTGTAAATAAATATCCTCGAAACTGAAGTCACCGCAAAAGGGAAGGACGCGCGTGCGTTCACGTAGATATCCCAGGACGAAAAGCAGCAGAAGTCCTTCCCAAAAGAAGATGCTCACCAGTTTAGCGCTCAGTCCCACAGGCGAAAGTTTTGAGGTATTTCATTGCTGCTCACCCGGGCATGGTATGGAGTAACGCTCGTCTCTGATTGGTCGAGCAGGCGTTCGATTGTCATTACAGGCAAAAACTGCAACGTTACGCCGTCTGATCGTTTGTATTGACATGTGGCTTACTTGGAATAGCGCAACAAGGAAGTACGAAAGCAGAACAATAATGATTATAATGTGTGTGTGTGAGTGTGTGTGTGTGTGTGTGTGTGTGTGAGAGAGAGAGAGAGAGAGAGAGAGTGAAAGAGAGAGAGAGAGAGAGAGGCAGACAGAGACAGAGAGACAGAGACGGAGATAGATACAGAGACGGAGAGAGAGACAAACACACAGGAGAAAAAGAGAGACAGAGACAGAGACCGAGATTACGTGATATATTCTCCGTTCCCCTATTTGTACATTATTGTTTAACTTATAATAACATAGCAGTCACAATTTCAAAGCGAGGGAGATTACAAGGCAATCGTGCAGAAAACACTGACAAATAAGGAAATGAGTCGAAACGGCCATCATAATGCAATACCCCGACACGTTCCTACTGCTCACTAACAAAGACATGAACAACTGTAGGAAAAGAGAGACAGATATAACAGGGAATCTAAGTGGTTGTAATGGAAGAGAGGGGAGATTATAGAAAGGGAGGATTATCACGGAGTGATCCACTGAAAGGAAAGAGTGGCGTATGTAAAGAGGAGCCAGTCTCGCTTCGGCCGTCACGTTTTCCAAAGAGGATAAATGTCAGACGATACCACCGTGACGTCAGACATGCCTCTAGTATTGTTAAGTTGTTAAGTACCCCTTATAAACTCGAGATCTTTTCCTTTGCAAGGACGTGGCTAGAGCTTGTTTGATTTGATTTGATTTTTATTTGTAGATGTTTTACGGCCCTCACAACTGCATAAGGTCATAATATGAGCGCGCGGGACACACCAAACATTTTCAGTCGGTAGGAAATTTTGAATCTTGCTCGGGTGGCGGCCAAAGACTACTCTTATCGGTTTTAGACCACCAAGGGATCTTTAACGTGCGTAACCTGCACATGGGACCTCCGAGATTTTTCGTCCTTGTCCGAGAAGGCTAGGTGCAAATCTTTCCTACCAGAAGATCAGCGGTGTGGCTGAAAGACAGCAGTAATAAGGAGCCAAGGGCCAAGGAGTAGCAGTAGAAAGGCTGCAGAAAGAGTCAGGAGCCCAAAAGAGGGGACAAAGAGGGTGAGGGGGTGGGGGCAGAAAATGGAGACGAAAGCAGACGACAAAACATTGCTATAGAGCTGGAAAGGAAGTGGAAGGAGACAATTTTAGAGGAGAAAATTGTTCGGTAGCTACCCTGATTCGAACCCGGGACCTTTGAATCAGAGGCTGACACTTTAACCTCTGGGCCACGAGAGCCCCCTGGTCGTGAGTTCGATTCTAGCGTTGAGACGTTTGTTTTAGAGAGAATCTCTGACGTTCTGCAGGTATATATCTTTCTGGTATATATCCTACTGATTCTCTGTTGATTTTGAAGGTTATTTTCGTTGCAGCCCGTCCCCTAAACGATTTGTTTCTGTCAATAAAGGCTCAAACACTAAAATCATTTTTTTTCCATGACAATGCCAATGACCCAATGACAAAGACAATCTTTATTCTTCTCCGAGGGAGAAATTTGTCGTGGTTGTTTACAAAGACAGTGGAAGGTTACAAAAGTTATGTGCACTCACGCATACACACAACAAAACAAGACAGGACATTAGTAAATACATGTTTCGCGAGCTCGAACAGCCCGAGGGTTTTGCATAAAACCTGGAAAACAGTTCTCCGACTGTATAGTTTTAACAATTAAAATGGTGTGTTTACTG
>NW_004797310.1:2137699-2139479 GCF_000002075.1 Aplysia californica | reverse complement strand
AGAGAGAGAGAGAGAGAGACAGACAGACAGACAGACAGACAGACAGACAGACAGACAGACAGACAGACAGGCAGACTGACAGATAGACAGACAGACAAGAAATTAAATGATATGAGTAAGTGAGAAATAGAGGGCGTGATAGTAATAGACAAACTGACAGACTGACAGACTGACAGACAGAGAAAGACTGATAAAAAAAGATAGGTGGAGGTTAAAAAGAAACGGAAGTGAAGATCACTTTCGCAATACAATTACGCAATTTCTGATTCCACAGATCAAACTTTTTACCGCACCGATTAAACACTGCACCTCCGAGACTGTTTACGCCTAGCCCATTACTTCCTAATTTATTCTTTGCTTTGGTGAGAGCTGGGAAAACTTTGCGAGGGAGCATCCGCACGATCTGACGCAGAAATGAGTCAGCAGACCTGCAGTAAAGAGAGCAAATTTCTTTAATTTTAAGGCTATCGTAAAAAAAAAGGGGGGGGGGCGGAGAGTTTCCACACAATACTTTTCAGTTGTAAAACAAGCGTTATAGAAGGTACTTTATGTAGAAAAAGGACACATCCTCAATAACAGTTTTACTTTGGGTCTGATAAGTTAGGAAACAGAACATATTATGATTTCTACGAAATCACCATTCCCATACTTCCATTTTTCAACTTAATTAAAAATGTAACATTGCGAAGCAATTCCACACCCACATGAGCACACAAGCCAAATGGGAAATAACAAGACAGACATGCAAGACATTAAAGCTGAATTGAAAAATAAAACATGGCAGACAGGAGTTAATGATTAAAACTGAATGTCATACAGATTTCTGTTAGTTCTAAGGGCTGTAAGTGTGTGTGTGTGTGGGGTGGGGGTGGAATTACCCCGGGTGTGGAATTCCCCAACCTTCCTATATACATATATTATGCGGGTGGGAAATTAGGTGAAAAATCGAATTTTTATCGAGCATCGAATATTGATGAATTAATTCCGATTGCTCAAACATTTCCACACATCACTACAAGATCTTTTTATAATAAAGCTGGTGAGTTTTAAAGCTCCAGTTGTGAGTGAACATGACTTTTTAAGTACATATTGTTTTTGTTGTTGTGATGTTGCCATAACGCGATTTTTTCCACAGAAATTCTTATTACTCCGTTATTTATGAAGACCAAATGGGCTGAAACTGTGTAGACAGGTCTATTATAATACATGTATTGTACACAACCGTACAACAGTAAAAAAATTGATTTGCAATGTACTTTAAAAAAAAAAAAATTTCAAAACAAAAATACCCGTAAATTGTCATTACAGCGAGCATTCCCAAATGTAGAAGCTGGAAAATCTTTGAAATTGCTTTGACTGAAAATTTATGTTATAATAGAAGTGTTGATCTTAGTTTCTTTTATATCCTCACGAAACTTGAAGAAGATTGGCGAACAGATGAAGTGGAAATAAACGTGTTTTCTAAAGTTTCGTCAGTTTGCGGCCCTCACGATCCTTTCTTGGCTAAAGACAGCAATAAAAAATAAATGTGAAATTTTAATATTTTTTTCTCTATCTCTGTCTCAATCAAATGTGTTATTTCAACGTTAAGCTAAATATGAAAGGTCTTTATTTCAAGACAGGGATATCAGCAGCATATTCCGTTAACCCTTTCATTTGGTCTGAGAGAGGAGAGGCATGTTTGCACGATATACTGATAATAACAATAATGAAAACAATAATAACAATTATAATGATATCTATTATGACAGTTACAACAACAACAATAATAATAATAATA
>NW_004797310.1:2134984-2137411 GCF_000002075.1 Aplysia californica | reverse complement strand
AATAACAATATAGTGCAAAATCCACGCTTTACAACTATTATTACCTCAGTAGTCCTAAAACACTCAGAAACGTTCCCGGCTTCCCAGGAAGCATACAGTGCGAGCAGCCAATTGGACGCCCAAATACTAACAAATAGAAATGATCTTTGGCTGCCAAGAGCCGAGTACCCATTCCCAATAGGGTGGAGAATTCGTGTAAAATACATTTTCCCAAGGACACGACGTCGGGCCCCTGACGGGATTTGAACCCATTTCCTTTCGGTACAGAGCCTGGAAGTCTAACTACAAGACCACCGACGCCATGATAATGCTCATCATAGAGCAAGGAGAAAGCAAGGTAGATACTGCTTATTAAAATAAGAGATAACATTTGCATTGCGCAAATTCCCGGTCAACAGCAAGCTGTATGCACTTTATAATCTACACTATTACCTCAGCACACCTGAGAATTCTGAAACAATCTCAACTTCCTGGGAAGCATAGACAGACAGAACAGAGGGAAATAAAAGATGAATCCACGCAGAAATATTTTTGTAAATGGACATAAAAGGTGTTGAACAAAAAGAAAAAAAATTCGAAAAAAAAGAAGTGTCCAGCTGTCAGAAAAAATGCTGATTTGTTTGATTTTGTCATTTTGACGAACGTCTGATTACTCCACGATGCCTCACGTGATATCTTGAAAAGGAAGAAAGCAGCTTAATGTAAAGTACTTGAAGGTGAAAGAGTGAGGTGTAGGTCATGTATTATCTTGAAAAGGAAGGACAGAAGCATATATAATAATATAAAATACATGACGTGCTGAAAGGTGAAAGGGCAAGATGGAGGTCACCTATTATCTTGAAAAAGAAAGCAGCCTAGGCCTAATATAAAGTACTTGAAGGTGAAAGAGTGAGGTGTAGGTCTTGTATTATCTTGAAATGGAAGGACAGAAGCATGATATAAAGTACATGTGAAAGGGCAAGGTGAAGGTCACGTACATTATCTTGAAAAGGAAAGGAAGAAGCATACTGTAAAGTACACATGTTACTTAAAGGTGAAAGGGCAAGGTGGAGTTCACCTGTTATCTTGAAAAAGAAAGAAGCATCATGTAAAGTACTCAAATGGGAAAGAGTGAGGTGGAGGTGACGTATTTTCTTGAAAAGGAAGGAAGAAAGAAGCATTATAAGTATTTAAAGGTGAAAGGGCAAGGTGAAGGTCACGGACATTATCTTGAAAAGGAAAGGAAGAAGCATAATGTAAAGTACACCTGGTACTTAAAGGTGAAAGGGCAAGATGGAGGTCACCTGTTATCTTGAAATGGAAGGAAAGAAAAGCGTAATATAAAGGACTTACAGGTGAAAGAGCGAGGTGGAGGTCAGGGTATTATCTTGAAAAGGAAAGGAAAGAAGCATAATGTAAAGTACATGACGTGCTGAAAGGTGAAAGGGCAAGATGGGGTCACTTATTATCTTGAAAAAGAAAGAAGCATCATGTAAAGTACTCAAAAGGGAAAGAGTGAGGTGGAGGTGACGTACTTTCTTGAAAAGGAAGGAACGAAGCATATTGTAAAGTACATATTATACTGTACTTAAAGGTGAAAGGGCAAGGTGGAGGTCACCCATTATCTTGAAAAAGAAAAAAAGCATCATATAAAGTAAATAAAGGTGAAAGGGTGAGGTGCAGGTCACGTGTTATCTTGAAAAAGAAGCATCATATAAAGTATTTAGGTGAAAGAGTGAGGTGGGGGTCAGGGTATTATCTTGAAAAGGAAGGACAGAAGCGTAATGTAAAACTCTCTGGTACATGACGTGCTTAAAGGTGAAAGGATGAGGCGAAGGCCATTTCGTGGCTGAGGTCATCTCCAATCAGGGTAATTAGGGAAACTGCTGGCTCAAGATGGGACCATCAAGATGCGTGTGTTTGAGCTGTCAGGCAAGACTATACAGAAGTCTGCTCACGGAGAGAGAGAGAGTGTGTGTGGTGTGTGTGTGTGTGTGTGTGTGTGTGTGAGAGAGAGAGAGAGAGAGAGAGAGAGAGAGAGAGAGAGAGAGGGGGAAGGAAAGAAAGAAGGGGAGGAAGAGTGAAATAGAGACTGGGGAATGGAAATAGAGTGATGGGGTTGAGCGAAAAAAGAAAGGGGAGGGGGATTGAGATTGAGAGAGGAGATGGAAATAAAGGAAGAAGCGCGGAAAAGAGAGAGATGGAAGAGGGGGGGGGAGGGGAGGGGAGGATAGGAACGTGACTCTTTTACGCTGCCGTTAGCTGAAAATGATGTAGACAACGAAATACATATTATACCTTTTTCCGGCAGGAATGGATTTAGCACGTTTTCGCCCGTTGTTTGTCCTCGCAGTTTTTAACGTTTGTTGAAAGCCTTTTTTGTCACTTTTGTTTGTTTTTTCCCCCTGGTGTTTTGTTGCGATGAGGTTGTTGTTTTTTGGTGGGGGT
>NW_004797310.1:2130095-2131946 GCF_000002075.1 Aplysia californica | reverse complement strand
AGAGAGAGAGAGAGAGAGAGAGAGAGAGAAAGATAACACCCCAACTGAAATGAGAAATATAATAAACCACTTTTAACCTAATGTTGTGAATAATAAAAACGCCAAAGAACTTTGAACAGACAACAAACAAAAATCTCAGCACTTTTTATGACCTAATTGTGCTCCAAAAAACCGTAAAACTCTTACTAAAACTAGAAAAATAAACAAAAGTAAAAGATTCAGTTTGCACTGCTCAGTAATAAAATCTAGTCAAATAAACAGTGTGGTGCGCGCGATCAATTCTTTCTGAGGTTTGTCGTGAATAGATACAGGTAGACAGACAGCGTGTGAGGTTGGTACTATTGATTGTTGGTGGGATGTGTGTACTGGGTGCTTGTCGGTGGGGCATTTACTGTGAGTGGAGCTGGGCAGGTGGATAGATAGATAGATAGATAGATAGATAGATAGAAGATAGATAGATAGATAGATAGATAGATAGATAGATAGATAGATAGATAGATAGATACCCAAACACGATGATACTTTAATAAACAGACAGACAGACAGACAGACAGACAGACAGACAGACAGACAGACAGACAGACAGACAGATAGATAGATAGAGAGATAGATGATACCCAAACGCGATGATAGATAGATAGATAGATATAGATAGATAGATAGATAGATAGATAGATAGATAGATAGATAGCCATTCCGCAACTACGAAATACTGTAATGCAAATATTACTCCAAAACAGTTTTTAAAATTACTGAATGAGGGGATTTGGAAGTATAAACATACAGTGATAGACAGACAAGATTAACAAACAGACAGACAGATATTCGGACAAACAGACAAATACGAAACAATCGTGTCCTCCTCAGACAAAGGGAGATAACTAAACAAACTAACTAAAAGCAATATTAATTTGGTTGAATCAGACAACCAAGAAGATAGTGCAAAAGAGAAACATTTTGACTTTCTTTCTTTTCTTCCATTCAAAGTAACAGTACATTTGACCCCCCCCCCCTTCCCCCTTTCCACCCCACTCGCTCCCAAGAGTTCAAGCTCACAACATCTTTGTGCATGGTGCTCCGGTGACACAAATGTGACCCCCACTAAGAATTTAAAAACCCGGATGTTCGTTGTAGGTCATCATCAGAGCCTTTTTGTTTTAATAAGAATTTTACGGCATTTGCAACGCAATTAAGTCATATAAGCTGAAAAATAGAGATGTTACAAAGCAGTAACAAACTCACAAAAAGAAGGAGGAGTGATAAGGATAGTAGATGTTTGATGGGAAAGAAGGAGCAAACTATATGTGAGCACCCGTCATCCGCTTACATCGAGTCCTGCTTTGCTTACTGTGCCTCAGAGTATAGGCCACGAATAATCACTTTCTTGGACTATCGTGGTTGAGAGGTTACTGTGTTCACCTGACGGAAAATTTTCTTCTCTAAAACTTTCTTCTTTCACCTCCATTCCTGCTCTGTAACAATGTTCTATCGTCTGCTCTCGTCTCCACTTTCTGCCCCCACCCCTTCACCTCCTTTGCCCCTTCCTCTGGGATCCTGACTCTTTCTGCAGCCTTTCTACTGCTACTCCTCAGCTCTTTCTTACTGCTGTCTTTCTGCCACACCTCGATCTTAAAAGCCTAGCCTTCTCGGACAAGGACGAAAAATCTCGGAGGTCCCGAGAGCAAGTTCCGAACGTTAAAGATCCCTTGGTGGTCTAAAATAGATAAGAGTAGGATACTGTCGCCACCAGGGTAAAACATTCAAAATTTCCTACCAACTGAAAATTTTTAATGTGTTCCGTGCGCTCGTATGACCTTAAGCAGTTGCAAGCGTCGTAAAACACTCACCAAA
>NW_004797310.1:2128322-2129346 GCF_000002075.1 Aplysia californica | reverse complement strand
GAGAGAGAGAGAGAGAGAGAGAGAGAGAGAGAGAAAGTTCGTGTGAATGATCTTGATACTAACATGTTTCTGTGAAACAGAAATAACTAGTCCTCGAAACTTGAGCAGTTTTTATCTTTTTAACATCTTTTCCGAATGGGAAGACCTGACGCTAACAATACTTTTGCTAAGTTAAGAATTTCTCAAGAGACCTTGAAACAAAGTGCTCATTTCTGTTCTTTGTTTAGCTCTGTAAACAGATACTTGCTAAGAACAAAAGCAGAAAACTCTTTCCCTATTTTTAATGACCTTCGCGTTTCAGGCATAAAAATAGACGTAACAAAGTATGCTGAGTAGTTCTTGTTGCTGTTTTGAGACCTCGATATTTCATCTCTAAACACTGATGGTAGGTTGTGGTTGTGAATAGTTTACGGCCTATCTGACGTAATTTAGGTCACTGGGGGATGGAGTTAAGGAAAACAGTTTGAGGGAAAGGGGGGGGGGGGTGCGGAGACTACATCGAGCCTGACTCTCAACATGAACTTGACTGAGTTCATGCGATACAAAACTCAAGCAGAGTTTGAAAAAAACACTTGAACTTTATAGAATTTTAATTGCAGTGAGTTTTCTGCGAGGAAGAAGAAGCATAATATTATGTATACCTTCTGCGGGGAGAGGGAAATATCATTTGTGTCTCGACGTGATGGAATCAAGTGCTCGTCAATTTTGGGCAAATGGAGTTATTGGTGTCACCTTGAAGCTCTCTCATGTGTATTGCTTTAGATGAAAAAACAACAAAAAACCCAACAAATATCCATTTATCTTGAATACAAGTCGAGACATTTACGGTTGAAGGAGGCGGGGGTCGTCTGGTTTCAGAGGTAAAATTAGCGAGAACATGGCCACAAAAGTTTAGCTATTTTCTTAACTTGAGAGTCCAAGGAAACTGAAAATTTACCTTTTTTTCCTCCTTCCATTAACGTTTTTCTGTAAAAATCCACGAAGAAATGTATTTTTTAATGGACATGATAGGTGCTGAGCCACC
>NW_004797310.1:2122639-2126203 GCF_000002075.1 Aplysia californica | reverse complement strand
AAGAAGGGGAGATAAGGACGATAGATGTTTGACAGGAAAGAAGGGGCAGACCATACCAGAGCTCCCGCCAACCACCCACACGGTGTGTATGACAATTCATTTGTTGATGAGGAATTATGATTATTGAACTGATGCGAGCCATGCTCAACCATCGACTAGATCTATAATTTACTTACTTTACTTACTACCCATTACGCCATCTGGCGTTTAGGGCAGCTACAAAAGATCTCCAGCTCTGTCTGTTTTGGGCCATTTTGGGATTATAATTATGTCTTTGAATTTCGGAAAAAAATTGCTATAGCTTATAGCATCGGTGGGCGGCTGTACCCCTATTTTACACTGCAGACCACACAAAATGAATTTTTTAAACCTCATAGATACGAGAGAAAGAGTATGGGAGCAACACAAATCCTTATTTAAGAGAAACCTTGATCTAGTTTGAAATCTATAATAATAAGACATATTACGCCCAAAAAATGAATTTAAAGACAATTTTCTGCCTTAAGCCTAATCAGAATGAAATCAAGGAGCCCTGAAAGCACGATCTATTTTTAATAAATGTCATAGTCATAAGACTTCTGTAAGTTCATTAATTGACTGACGTAGGACTACATTATGAAAATAACGCCATTTTAATTTTAATGTAACCGCGTTATATATAGGGCTATGGAAATACACGATTGGCCGTATTCTTTGAAAGCCTCAACACAGCTTGTAGTATAACAATTTTAATGATCATTTTATTAGCAAACATGAAGTTAAAAATAATCAATTGGGTGACAGAGTGGCAAATACAATCATTCATTTTCACACCACACATCTTAGTTTTTAATTTGTTGTGGTTTATAATGAGCTAAATCTCTATATTTAATAACATCACACGTGAAATAACGATATTATGCACTCTTAAGTTCCTTTCGTTTCGTAAAGATTAACATATGTGAGGCAGCGTGGTGGAATCAGGCTCTCGTCAAAATAATGAAATCGAAGAAAACGGCAGTTTTCTCCCTGCTAAGCAATTTTTATCAAATTTTTGGTTTATTTTGGCTCAACACCTTTTATGTCCATTTATAAACACACTCCTTTGAGGATTTCACCGAAAACGTTGATTAAAGGCACAAAAATATAAATTTACAGTTTCCATGGACTCTCCAGCTTTGGAATTTACCAAGCTTTGCCCTCCATTTTCTCGCTAATTTTACCTCTTAAACCAGGTGACCCCTCCTCCTTCAATCCAAAATATCTCGACTTCTATTGAAGATGGATGAGTAATTTTTTGTGTGTGTGTGAAAGCAAAACAAATGAACAAGCTTTAAAATGATACCAATAACTCAATAAGCCCCAAAATTGATGAGAGCCTGATTCCACCACGCTGCCTCACATATTTATATTAATACGTTAGATCAAGACCTCAGACTTGACCTTTTTTTTTCGCTACAAAAGTCGGTTTACGCTGTGTCTGTTATTGTTATGATCACCTGATCTATGGCTCGTTAATTAAAGGATAAGTCAATTATCAGGGAAATTATCATCTTTTTGGCATCAATGATCCAAGTACATGAAATAATAATGATTGCAGATTTATAATAGACCTAATGATGATGATCTACTAAGTCTCAACCCCCTTTTTTTATTCCCTGCTACCTACAATGATGATGGTGATGATGATGATGATGATGATGAAACAAGACTCTCCCTCCTACCCTGCTTACCAAACAATGATGATGATGATGATGATGATGATGATGATGATGATGATGATGATAGCGCATATCCATGCTATGCGTTTTTTACATTTATTGATTAATTACATTTATACAGAACATTATTCATCCTCCCCTTTTCCTCTTACCAATTCATTTTTATGACCCCTAGCTCTGTTACAACGAGGCTGTTTGGCTGACCTAGTTAATCCCTGATGCTCTCGTTGGGCGGGTATTACAATTTCTGTGAGTTTTAGAACAGTTAGTTCTAGATCTAGTCAGAATTTTACGGCACTTGCCACACAAAAAGGTCATGCTGAAAGTGCAGGGAAACAATGACGTATGCACAGCTCGACCAGCTGTGGCTGCTGCCATTCGATATCTGTTAACGTTAGGCAATCCATAACAATACAAATGACAGCAACAAAAATCATCAGTGTTAGGAAGAAAAAGAAGACGACGAAGTAAAAAAACGTAAAATGATAACAGCGATGATAACAACATGATCGACAACCACAACAATAACGACCATAACATTAACAATAGCAGCAGCAGCAGCAACAACAACAACAACAACAACAACAACAACAACAACAACAACAACAACAACAAAATAAACAGTATTAAAAAGAAAAAGAAGACGACGAAGAAGATAAAAGACAGAGAGCAGCTTCAATAACAACACCATTAACAATAGGGACAAACAACACTACCCCCAACAACAACAAAAGCAACAACAACAACTATAACAAACAACACCACCACTAAAACAAAAGCAACAATAACAACAAAACAATAACAACAACAACAACAACAGCAACAACAGCAATACAACAACAACAACAACAACAGCAACAGCAACAACAACGACAACAGCAATAACAACAACAACAACAACAACAACAACAACAACAACAGCAACAACAACAACAGCAACAACAACGACAACAGCAACAACAAGAAACAACATCGCTACCAACATCAACAAAAACAATAACGACAACGACAACAACGACAAAGCACTCCCAGAAAGATCAAAGCGCATCGTCAAGTCATTCAACCAGTTGCTAGGGACAGAAAAACTTATATCACCCGCAAGCTGTTCAAATGTTCTAAGCCCAAAATAGAAATAAAAATTCTGGAGGGATCGAGAAGAAAACTGTTTCATTCTGTTAACAACTGTACCTACATTAAGCATTATACTATTTTTATTATCTTGCTCTGTTCGACATTAAATATTTGAATTTCAATCAACAAAATTTTGCTCGAGCTCTCGCAATCGGTAGCACAGATTGAGAAACTACAGTCCACCCAAAAAATATTTTAAAAATTTAGAATATTCATCATTTTGGGCATAGTACATCTGTACTGTTGGCTGACGCTCTGTTAAGAGTCGGAGTAATTCTGACGTACACAAATGCAGACGGATCTGGAAGTCATGGTAACCGGCGAACCAAGTGATCGACCCTGCGAGCCAGTGAAAAGCGAAATAGCCGGGGTGAGTACGGGTGGCACGAGAGATGACTACTCGCCATCACTGAGGAATCATCATGGTGGGAGATGGAAGATGGGGAATTATAGAAACGATTTGTTGAAGAAAAAAGGGGGAATTCCTTCTGACGTGTAATGTTGTGTGTGTGGGAAGGGTGGGGGTGTTTGTGTGTGTGTGTGTGTTGGTGTGTGTTGGTGTTTGTGTGTGTGTATATGTGTATGTGTGAGTGTGTATGTGTGTGTATGTGGGTGTGGGTGTGTATGAGTGTATGCATGTGTGCGTATGTATGTGTGTGTGTGTGTGTGTGTGTATGCAGTGTGTGTGTGTGTGTGGTGTGTGTGTGTGTGTATGCAGTGTGTGTGTGTGTGT
>NW_004797310.1:2119577-2120576 GCF_000002075.1 Aplysia californica | reverse complement strand
AATAATGATTAATCATAATATTATTATTATATGTATTATTACCATTATTTTATCATTATTATTATCATTATTATTAGAGACTGGGGCCACGGAGTAGCTAGTGTTTTGCTGTTCTATAGGACGTAAAGATGCTACCCTTGGTGAGTAGGCATCTCAGCAATTAAGAAAATATTGGAGAGCAGTCACCATGGTTTTGTGTTTGTTTCTTTGAGTTGGTCATAATGGTCATTTAGTGCTGGGGGAAAAGTACGACAGACAGACAGACAGACAGACAGAAACAACAGAGGGAAAGCACAGTCGAAGTAGGACCTACAAGTGGCGCCCTTTAACGACCAACTCAAAGAGATAGATACAACAGAGGGGAAGTTCAGAAGTGGGACCTATCCACCAGTGGCGCCCTCCAACCTGCTACACAGACAGAAATAACAGAAGTAGGACCTATCAGGGGCACCCTCCAACCTCCGCAGCCCTGGCAGTGCCAGATCTAGAACTACAAGTCTATGTATAATATAAGTTAATCTAATCGGTTCAAAAGTTAATCACAGATGAGGTAAATCTTCCTATTTTATATGTGGGATTAACAAGCAATTATGTGTACAAGTTCAGATCAGTACATCGTTTGCCACGATTAATTACGGCAGAGTAAAATTAGTATCAACGTACGTTGTGTCGCATACATTGTAGGATTAAAAGACAAGCCTATAAATATATTTTTTTTCATTTTTTTCTCTTTGAAGCAAGATTCAATAAAGAAATCAATTCGTTTCCAGCACTATCAATACATTACAAGCTATTGAGTCATTTCCATTTGTTTGCGAATAAAATTGTGTATACATGTATATCTGTTCAATGACTATTAATCTATGTTGGTGCATCTGTGTACGTTAGTGTGAGTATGTTTGTTTATGTGTGTGTATGTGTGTGTGTGCGTGTGTGTTTGTGTGTGTGTGTGCGTGTATGTTTGTGTGTGTGTGTGTGTGTGTGTGTGTGTGTGTGTTA
>NW_004797310.1:2116693-2117737 GCF_000002075.1 Aplysia californica | reverse complement strand
TAGTAGTAGTAGTAGTAGTAGTAGTAGTAGTATCATTATTATTTTTTATAGAGAATTATATATTATTATTCTTTGAGACATTCCACACCCTGGAATATTCTTTCTTCAAAGGCAGGACAAATGAAGAGGCA
The DNA here is from genome assembly GCF_000002075.1 of Aplysia californica. Taxonomy (NCBI): domain Eukaryota; kingdom Metazoa; phylum Mollusca; class Gastropoda; order Aplysiida; family Aplysiidae; genus Aplysia; species Aplysia californica. Next base: position 2,117,606 of record NW_004797310.1, on the reverse strand, counting down.
TTCAGGTTATACACCTGTATATATAACTGAGTATGCCCAAGACTGACGAACCTATGATTCCAACACGTCAGGAGGCTAATTAAATGTGAAGTATGCTGACAAAATGATTTACATCTCGGATTCAAGCTTTATGAAATAGAAACATCATGCTTATAAGTGAAGTTTTACTATTTATTAGTATAAGAAAATAAGAGGCATGTTATTCATAAAAATAGAACATCGATATAATTTCTACTAATTTAACCTAGGCGTTGATTTTTTGCCACTATCTCCATTTGTGGACTGCGAGAAGTAACTCATTTTGTTAGCACGCCACACAAATGATGATTGAATTCCTTTGTAAGGACAAGTCACACCCCGCCACACACTTCCTCATGGTGCTCCTTTCTTGAAACCAGCCAAAGTCTTCTTCACACAGTTTTCTTGACCTCTCTCCATTCTTTCAAAGATTGGATCAACAAACACATTTGTTCTATACATTGCTGTCAGGAAAAGGTACTCAGTTGACAATATAATCTGGTTAAGAAAACTATTAACAGCTTTATCGGTAATATGATGAACGGCCACGCAGAAATAGAAAGGTGTATTGTCTAAAGAATTTTTTAAAAGGTGATGACACAAAAAAGCTCAACTTTTTTTTGAGTACATGACATGATTTGTTATAAAGAGCTCTCTTGGTTGTAGAGATTTAAGATAACTTATGGCCAAAGGCATAATTAACAGTAAGACGATACGGGGTGAGTTGAAACAACATCCGTATTGTTACTTTGACTTTCCTCGATCCAAATATAAGAATGGAAATAGCAACTTGCCATTTACAGGGTCTGGGATGTTTTAAAAATATCTCTGAAAAATGATACGGTGCAAAACAAGAGTAGAACGCACCAGTTTGTTCTCTCTCTCTCTCTCTCTC
>NW_004797310.1:2109248-2113927 GCF_000002075.1 Aplysia californica | reverse complement strand
TGGGTTTAACGTCCTAATAGAACACAACTCCTTTTTGTCCAGAAATCAAATCAGCCTTGTAAAGAGCTCCTGCATTAAAATACAAAAGACCACCAGTCTTAAAATGTCCTTGAAGAAAATCCATCAGATTTATCTTTGGTTAAATGAGGACTTCAGATTTGCTAGACAAATTGCTACCTAAAAGTTACAAAGTTCTATCAGACATTTTTGGCTGTTCTGAGTAACTAAGACCATGAGGTCAAAAACCTAATGTTCTCTAATATGCTTAATCAAAAACGTAAGATAATTCAAAGTCATTATCCTTTAATAGTTGTAAAGCGCACAAAGCATGCTCTTGGGCATGGATATGCGCTATACAAATGCAATTATTATTATTTATAAAGAATTGCATTCGAAAAAGCTTGACATGTTGTGAAACTCAAAAGATTTTAACGTTAAATTTTTCAAAACTAGGTACTGGGAAAGTAGAACGTACTAATTTTAGGCCAGCAAAGTGTCTGAGAAGTGGACCACAATGACTCACTTAGAAAAGTTTTTTTTTTAATTCGTTAAGAAATCGAAAAAGAAGCTTTATTTAACAAAGAAAAAGAAAAAGTGCATCAAGTATATAAGGCAAACGATAAGAGACAACCAGAAATAATCTACACAAAAAGCCAGTTTTGATCTTTCATTAGCGACGATATCACTGTTGTCAATGGAGATAAGAAACGTAATATCTTCATGACGTTAATTTCTATTATTCCCTGAATTTGCGGCGGTGTGCTATTAAAGCCGGCGGTTCGGATTTAGAAACCGCAAGAATAACCAGGGCTGGATACAAGTCGATAATAATGGGAATTTAAAAATAGATGCAACCTAGTATCCTACCTCCAGGGGGCAGGATCTGGTTAATCCCCGAACCCGTGACGATGCAAATTTGCTGACCTATGATGGCAATAAAAGTTTTTGAGTCTCGTTAATCTTAGCTAGAATCTAAGTCAGGGCCGGGGGGGGGGGGGGGGGGAGAAAGAAAGAAGAATTGTGTCAGGTCGTGACTTCGACACATATTTTTTTTCTTCCTAACTTTGACATTTCTTTTTCTTGACTGAAATCGTCTAACTTGCTAAGCAAGGCACGGTGGGTTACGAGTTTGATTTAACCTTCTGAGACGTGGATTGTGGACGCTCGAATCCGACTCAGGTGGGAATCCTTTCTCTTTTCTTTTTTTCCTCGACCGTTCTAGACTATTCTCTTTTAGCCCCATGCCCTGCTAAGTAACCAACTGGCCTATCTATGAAAATAACTGTAGCTTAATCCCATCAAGAGGGACATAATATTATACAATCGTACCAACATCTCTCACAGAATTTTTTTTCTTTATGATTATTTTAAAAATCTAACCCCTCTTTTTCCTCCGATTCACTCATTACATTCTCATTCTCTACCTTCATCTTTTTTCTGTCTCCGTCTATCCTCTTCCTCTTCCTCTTCCTCCTCCTCCTCCTTTTCCTCACTTTCCTCCCCTACCCCCTTCTCATCCTACTCCCCTTCCTCAACCTCCTCATGCATACCTTAGCGAAGATCAGTTGTAAAGAGAAAAACGTTATTAACAGGGGATGTCGGTCCCAAATATTTCTTTGGCCACTAAAACGACGCGAGAACGACCCGAGACATTTGTAAAAGGACGAGAAAGCCAGGGGGAAGACAAAGAGTAGCTTGGAAGGGCAACATTAAAACATGGACTGGCCTGGGTATAGCAGCAGAGCGTACAGCAGCAGCTGGAGACCGTGACGGATGGAGGGTCATTACACGTCAACCTCTGAATCAGAGATGACACTTTCAAGAACCAGGTATCCCAATAAATGACATTACTATGAACAAATATCTATTATTAAAAGAACTTGAAAGTGTTTCGCAAATGACAGACATAATTTAGATAAATTAGGAAGCGGGCTGCTTTGGACGTACTTGTCAGAGCCAACCACGACAAAGTGGGACAGTAGGTGGTTGGCGGGCGCTCCGGTGTGGTTAGCTCCTTTTTTCTTACCAAACATCTATCGTCCTGATCTCTCCTCCTTCTTTTTGTGCTTGTTACTCTCTTGTATCTCCTCTAATCTTCGGCATTTATACGACCTTATTGTGTTGCAAGTGGGACAGGGCATCCCAACAAACAGAGGAAGATACTCCACCGAAAAGAATGTTTTAAATCTTCTCCACTCAGGTATTGAACTGACGTCTTTTGTTTGCTACAGCGAAGACTCTAACCACTACACCACAGACGCTCGTCAATACTATTGATCTCTGCCGGATTATAATAAAACGAGATCAACAGAATACTATCGATTTCTTCTTCCGGAATTCATCAAATCATGCCTGCTTTGAATAGAACAACATTAACCACGCCTGCTTTGTACTGAACAAAATTAATCATGCCTGCTCTGACTCTATTTCTGCTTCTCATGGGGCTGCTGTATGAACCAAACGTGTGGACACTTTGGATTGGAAAAACCCGCCGATCAATCACGATAGTTTATTGTTTGCTTTTCATGATGTCAAAACAAACAGGAGAATCCTTTTTCTTTTTTTTTTTCAATATGTTGTCTTACTATTTATGGCATACGCTCCTTAAGACAGCCACGATAAACAGACAAAACTACGAGTAATATTCACACTTTTGGAAGTCATATCGATCAAGCACGCTGTCTGTCTGTCTGTCTGTCTGACTGTCTGTCTGTCTGTCTGTCTGTCTGTCTGTCTGACTGTCTGTCTGTCTGTTTGTCTATAACGAATAGCACAAAGAGAAAACCGTGCTGATCAGGAAGACAGACAACAGGAAGGAAGGGGGTGCTCTGGTCGCCAATGTCTGCCTCCGATCTGACACTTCAAGAAAAATAATTGACAAATTTGAAAGCCTAGAGACTTTCTGTAAACTTGTTTCGCAATCCATTCATATTCTGACTACACGGACTCTATATGTCGTGTAAATGACCATAAAGATTTTAAATATCTACGCCACCACCACCCCCACCACCACCACCATCATCATCATCATCATCATCATCATCATCATCTAGAGTCAGATCTGCGACTACCTAACTAACTGAAGGATGACGGTTACCACGCTACCACATCAAATCTAGTCTGCTCTTTATTGCAGATTTAGTGATTCTGGAAGACAACGTTTGCTAGACCAGCGTCTGTGGTCAAGCGGTTAGCTTGACGCTTTGCCGTCGCACACGAGAGACTCTAGTTCGATTCCTGGGTGGGAAAATGAATTCCTGTCTCAGTCTTTGAACTGAGATGTTGTATCCCTCTCCCCCCGGGTTGGTCCACACATCAGAGATCGCAACCCGCCTCCTAAATGATCTAAACTGTGTCTATAAAGGCACAAAAACATGTACAATAAAAACACTTACTAACCAACCTACGTGTCTTAGTTTTTAGTAAGAGTCTTACGTCACTTGCAACATAATTAGGTCATATAAGTGCTGAAGGTTAGAGGTGTTACAAAAGAATAAAATACACAAAAAAGGAGGAGAGATAAGAACAATAGTTGTTTTATAGGAGAGAAGAAGAAAACCACACCAGAGCACCCGCTAACCACCCACTAAATGCCTGTGTGAAGCATGCAACAACCCAGTATCAAACCTCTCAACGACAAAATTAATAAACGAAGACAACTCTCTTGGGAGAGATATAAAAACTGTGAGGCAGCGTGGTGGAATCAGGCTCTCGTCAATTTTTGGGCATGTAGAGTTATTGGTATCATCTTAAAGCTTGTTCATTTGTCTTTATTTTGATGGGAAAAAAATCTATTTATCTTGAATACAAGTTGAGATATTTGCGAAAAAGGGAGGTGGAGGTCACCTGTTTTCAGAGGTAATATTAGTGAGAAAATGGCCGTCAAAAATGAGTTATTTCCTTAACTTAAGAGTCCGTGGTAACGGAAATTTTTGTGTGTGCCTTTAATCAACGTTTTTCAAGAAAATTTCCACAGAAATTAGTTCTTTAATAGGCATGAAAGGTGTTGAGCCAAAAACATAAATTTGATAAAAGTTCATAAACCTGCGGAAAAATGCCAGTTTCTTCACTTTGATTGTTTTGATCAGAGCCTGATTCCACCACGCTGCCTCACAAATGTCCTTTGTTTACTACAGCACTATTTCTGTAATTATAATGTGTTCTTTTCTTTTACAATATGATTATCATTGCCCCAGGTTTTCTGACTTGATCTCGCTGCTTGTGATTGTTGTCTGTGGAGAAAGCGATCGATGGAAAGAGGTGTGCCCAACGTAAGTGTGAACGGATTGTCACTGTCAGTACCCGTCTAGCAAAGAAATAATTTTTAAAAAATCAAAAATCGGTTTTGAACCATGGTTGTTAGGTTGTTGTTTTTTAGTAGAGGTTTTACAGCGCTAGCAACTACATATTATTATAGTCATATGAGCGCCAGAAGATTAGATTTCTAGAGGTTGTACAAGAGAGTAACAAACATAAAAAGAAGAAGAAGAAAGACAATGACAATGACAATGACCATCTTTATTTGTCTCGCAGGGAGAAATTTGTCTTGGTCGTTAACAATGGCAGTAGATGTTACAAATGTTGGCGCACTCACGCACACACTCACAACAAGACAGGACATTAGTAAATACATGACAACCCGCTCCGTAAGACAATCTCTCTCTCTCTCTCTCTCTCTC
>NW_004797310.1:2104063-2105435 GCF_000002075.1 Aplysia californica | reverse complement strand
TCGAACCTTCTCTATTGACCACCTGTCTAAGACAATCACCTGTACAAATGACCGGTCTTTGTTCCTCCTTGCTTTAAAAAAAAAAAATTCAATGGCAATATTCATTTCAAGTCGTGTAACTTCGGTTTGTCAATAATTTGTTGGTAAGTTCAAAGAGTGAACGAACGGGATCTGATGAAAATGATAACGAAACTGATTGTGCTAATAGTTAGTTATGTCACTATCAAGATGAAATGTGAGTACGCGTATCTTGCGAAATCTTAGGTCCAAAATATCTGAATCTAAATCTAAATGTAGAAGCAAAATAAGCATTGGTTGACATTGAAATACTCTGGATTCAGAGGTCAATCTCTGCCCTTCTAGATTAGCTGTAACGGATCACATTGCCATCTTTGCTGTCTTGTCATAAGCCTAATACGAGAAGTAGGTGATACCAGAACAACTGGCTTGAACTTTCGCAATTCTTTCATCAGCCTCTTTATTTAGGCCAAAACTAACACGCATAATGGCAGTACACAGATTACCTCTATCACCACAAGAAAATTAGCACTTTTCCGAATCAAGTGAACTCTTTTGTTACGAAAGAGAGTATTTTGTTTTGTTTTATTTCGTTTTTTGTTGTTGGCTTTTTTCCCATAGAAGTACTCCTGATTACGCCCAGTTGGGCTCGGTTTTCCTTTTGTCTTATGAATCGAGCATCTTCAGCTTTCTTTTGCGGTGGATGAAAACATTTTCAGCCCAGATTAACCCTGGCAAACAAGATCGTCTCCTAAATGATTCAAACTGTGTCGATGGGGTCGCAAAACATCTAATGTTCAAAAACCGTTACAGGCACTCCTGTTTCAGTCCAAACACTCCCTCACCCCTCACTACCTTACCCCCCCCCCTCCCCCACCAGGGCAGTGCTACTTACCGAAGTTGTCTTTAGGCCATTCCCAAAGGGGGACACCAACGTGTTCTTTTGCACAATAGAATTGTAAATGGGCTGATTTATCAATGTCATGCTTATACTGTGCCGGAACAACATAGGGGGGACTGCTGCTTTTTCTCTCGTTATGTTTACTGTGTCATTTTTTTCCTGTACTTTTGTACGTTTGTCACTCTCTTGTGAACTGCTATTTCCGGGTTTCCGTGATTGTCAAAGCAAACTTTGTGCTGTTGAGGCTAGAAAGGTGAGCAGGGTAAGCCTGATTCCCCGTTTGGACTTGTCTGTTGACATCCACCCCTTGGCGCTCCCATGACCTTATTATGCAGATGCGAGCGCCTTTAAACCTTACTAAAACTAAACTACCTATGTAAGTGAGCGAGTAAGTCTCACTCACCCCCACACTACGTTGAGCCTACCTACCTACCTACGTTTTCTATCAGAACT
>NW_004797310.1:2098928-2099970 GCF_000002075.1 Aplysia californica | reverse complement strand
GAGTGAGAGAAGAAATGGGTAAGAAAGAGGATGGGACGGGGGGGGGAGCATACAGACTAACAAACAAGACAGACATAATGTAGAAAACAGACAGACACACAGACAGACAGATTATACATACAAACTGACAGAAAGACAGACAAACAGACAAGAAGAGAGATAGACAAATAGACCTACATATAGCCAAACAGATATATAAACAGACAGTAAGTCAGACAAACTAGTAGAAAGAAAGATATACAAATAAACGCACAGATAGACAAGCAGACATATCGACTGATAGAAAGACAGACAAACAGACAGGAAGACAGATAGTCATATAGACTGATAAACAGACAGACACACAGACAGGAAGACACTGCCACGTAGCAAAAATATCGCATTTTTTCTTCACAGACGACAATTATAACCCTTCTCCCATCGCCCGTCCTTTATTCCCTTTCCCACCTACAATCTACACAAATGTCCATTCACCGTTATTGCAGTCATTATTCCTCCCTCCCTCCCTCCCTTCCTCCTAACCAACTCCTCTCTCTTCCTATTCTTCTCCCCTCAGGGTAGGTGATCGATAGGACGCGTTTCCCTGGCAACCAAAGACGCCGTTTCGAATGTGTCGCGAGTCAGAGGCTTGACGTGTTGGAGTCCGCTAGGGCTGGGCAATGAGTCGCTTTAGGAAAAATCCGGAAAATATGTTAGTGTACCTCTTCAGTAAATACTGTTATGAACCGATTCGGCAAATGGGTTAAAACCACTTTGACAATCGAGTTAGCATCACTCCAATAAATGGGTGCACCAAATTCGCCAAACTGGTCAGGAGAGAGAATTAGGAGTCTGAATTCGGATAATGTACTTATTGGGGATTATCCGATTGTTCGGATATTTATCCGGATTTTGCCCACCTCTAGAGACCGCTAGTCTGGGGACGTTCTCGGTTTGAGGAGTCAGGGCTCAGAGAATGGCGACGTCATCTGAGTGAAGATAAGTCGAGGCGTCTAACTGCGGACATTATTGTGTTGAGTGAGGGGGGGAGGGGGGAAAGGAT
>NW_004797310.1:2096597-2098266 GCF_000002075.1 Aplysia californica | reverse complement strand
TGAGGTCATATGAGCGCCTGGAGATTAGAGGTGTCACAAGAGAGTAACAAATATAAACAAGAAGAAGGGTTGATATAAGGACGATAGATGTTTGATAGGAAAGAAGGGGCAAACCACATCAGAGCACCAGCCAACCAACCACTCTTTCTGGTCTGCCTCTTGATCGTTTTCTAAGTTCTTGGTGCATACGCCAATAATTTATACAATGTTCTTGGTGCATAAGCAAAATAGTTATAATATTACTTGATAAAGTAAAGTTGTTCCCGCTTTCGATCAGGACATTGGGGATTGCCTTGTTAGTGAGACAACTTCCTGAGCCTTCGGCATATTGTGGTAGGGTGACCAGTTCTTTTCCACGCCGCCTTTGCTTCCTCAATTCGAAGTCAGGTACCCTTTACTGCTGGGTGGGCAGGAGGGTGCGAAAAAAATCCATGTCGGAACCGAGGCTTGAACTCGACTTTCCGCCCGAGACGAGCGCACTAACCGCTCCGCCACCGCACCCTACTTGGTACATAAGCCTATAATATATATGTTTTTGGTTCATATGCCAAAAATATATAAATGTTCTTGGTGAATAAGCCAACAACATTTGTGATACAGCGTGATGGAATCAGGCTCTCGTCAATTTTTGGGCATGTAGAGTTATTGGAATCATCTTAGAGCTTGTTCACATTTTGATGAAAAAAATGTCCATTTATCTTGAATACAAGTGGAGATATTTGCGAATGAAGGAAGTGGGGATCTCCTGTTTTCAGAGGAAAAATTAGTGAGAAAATGGCCGCCAAAGATTGGTTATTTCCTTAGTTTAAGAGTCCGTGGTAACTGGAAATTTCCATTTTGTGTGCCTTTAATCAACGTTTTTCAGAAACATCCACACAGAAATAAGTTCTTTAATGGGCATGAAAGGTGTTGGGCCAAAAAACAAAAACTTGATAAAAATTCACAAACCTGCGGGAAAATGCCCAGGTTTCTTTAATTTGATTATTTTGACGACAGCCTGATTCCACCACGCTGCCTCACATTTCGTTTTCCTGCCAAAGAGTCAGCTGGTACACTAGAGGTCTGACTTTGCTCTGACGATGATATCAATGACACGCAATTTTCTGTAGAGGGCTTGAAACGTAAATGACAACAGCTGATTTAATTTCTATTTTTTAAAAATTAATTCAAAATGTCAATGTAACACGGTCGTCAAGCTCCACGTCACTAGCATTTCTCAAAGGAAGTGTATCCTTAGGGCTGGTGTCTTTTGGTTTAAACTGAGATTTATGAAATGAAGGAATCACTTTTACTCATAGACCTGCTTCATCACTCAATCCTTGGGCCTGGCTTATGTACCAAGTATATTATTGTCATAAGCACCACGATATTATTGACATAAGCATCATGTAGCTTACATTATATTATTGACATAAGCACCACGTAGCCTACGTTATGTTATTGACATAAGCACCATGTAGCTTACATTATATTATTGACATAAGCACCATGTAGCCTATATTACGTTATTGACATAAGCACCACGTAGCCTACGTTATGTTATTGACATAAGCACCATGTAACCTATATTACGTTATTGACATAAGCACCAAGTAGCCTATATTACGTTATTGACATAAGCACCATGTAGCCTATATTACGTTATAGGCATATGCACCGTGTATATATA
>NW_004797310.1:2091821-2093943 GCF_000002075.1 Aplysia californica | reverse complement strand
ACAACATTCTCACTTTCTCTTTTGCTCTCTCTCTCTCTCTCTCTCTCTCTCTCTCTCTCTCTTTCTTTTTTTCTCCCACCTTCTCTCTCTCTCTATCTCTATCTCTCCCCCTCTTTCACTCTCTCCTGGATGTCTATTTCAACTACTTTATAGTTAGGTCCCATCTTAAGCACAACTTTAACTTTAGTAAGGTATCCATTATATGAAAGCATCAACATCTAAGGTGTGGATTTTATGTATGTATGTATGTATGACAACTTTAACTTTAGTAAGGTATCCATTATATGAAAGCATCAACATCTAAGGTGTGGATTTTTATTCTCTTAGTTAAATTGTCGATGAAGCTTTTTTATCAAATCTCTACAAATACAGCATTCTCTGATTTCAGTAAGCACCCAGAGGAAATGGAGTGATGAGCTATAACTATAAGTCATTACAACAGCTGTACCAACACCGCTGGACGAAGCAGCTGGAGCATCGTGGTGAAATCAGGTGCTCGTTAAATAAGTAAATCACAAAAACCGTCATCGTCCTTCTCATTGAGCGATATTTTTACTGTTGTTTTTGTTTTTGTTTGCTTTTGGTTGGGGTTCTATGCATTTAAAAACACATTTCTGTGTAGATTTTACTTAAAAACGTTAGCCAAATTTTTAAAATTTAAAAGTAAAGTTCAGGTTTATGGACACTCAAGTTTAGGAAGTCACTAAACTTTGGAGGTTATTTTCTCGCTAACTTTACCCCTAACTCTAAACGATCCACATCCCTTTCAATCTCAGATATCTTTGCTTCTTTTCAGGAAAGTTGGGTATTTGTTTCGTCAAAAACAAAGCAAATAAACAGGCTTTAAGATAATTCCAATAACTTCTTATGCCCCAAAATGGACGAGCGGCTGATTCCACCTTGCCACGACACAAGTCTGACTGCTGGATGACATTTTTATACCTGAACTTCCTGGTTTGATTGATTTGGTTTCTCCCACAATATGTTTCCTGTCTTGACAATACTATATCTTACAGAGTTTGTTTATTAATAACTTTTTAATAATGTAACCGTAACTTTTAATCACCTGACTTCCGGATAAAATGTTTGCATCTTAACTTCCTCGTCTGATTGATTTCATATCTCCCACAATACCTTTCAAAACTTGACAAGACTTGATCTCACAGCTTCTGATTATTAAATAGTGTTTTTTTAAATGTATCAATAACTATTTATCAATTTTGATCGTTTAGGAGCTCGTGACAACAAAATCACTGGAAGCGAAATTGAATGTTACCGCAAAACCCTTAACATCACAAGACGAGACAGGCAGAGACATGAAGTAAGAGCTACTACATGTATTGGCACTGCGTCCAGCCTGCGTTTCATAGAAATACAAGAATAAATAAACGGTTCTGTCACCTGCCACGAATGTCACCCAGCCAGCCGGCCTGGAAGGGCGTGCAGCACCAACCACTCAGGCTATGAAGGAAGAGAAAAGACCACGCAAAAGATGGAATGAGGGCGTCAATGAAGCCCTGAAAAATTATAATATCCCAATTTAAAGAGTTGCACAGCTGGCCTACCAAAGAAATCTGAACCTGCCTTTAAGAGCAATCATGATCACCCGGTGCCTTGCCGACCTGCATGGGCGATCATGGACCTCCACTTCACTCTGTCTTGCGTTGCAGCAATGGTGTCTGTTGTTTTTGCTGCTCCCAGCCATGTTATCAACCTGTCTTTTCCCTCTGTCTGCCTTTGCCTCTCTTTCCATCAAACTTGCCTGTTGTTACAATATTCTCCTTGAGTGTCCAATGAACTTTGCCTGTCGCTTTCGTATAAACGTCATAAGCTGTCGTCTGCAATTCGTTAACGGCAATAGAGGAAAAAAAAATACATGTAAAAATAAGAAGTAACCAAGTTGTTTCGACCGACCCTGACTTTTAGAGTCAGTCCGACATCGACCTGCGTGGCTTGCAACATCTTCTAGTGAAAGGCGGAAGAAAATAGACTTCAAAATAATTTTTAAACCTTCTGTGAATCGAACTCACGTCTTTTGGGTTGATCGGTTAGAAGCCAATGTAGGTAGGATCATCATCATCATCATCATCATCATCATCATCATCATCATCATCATCATCAT
>NW_004797310.1:2089598-2090211 GCF_000002075.1 Aplysia californica | reverse complement strand
TATGTATGTATGTATGTATGTATGTATGTATGTATGTATGTATGTATGTATGTATCTATCTATCGATCTATCTGTCCACAAAACATTATTTTGAATTGCGATTCTCGACCACGTCTCTTTTCTGGGTTAACTACCGGCAATATTTCCAAATAATTAATTACAGTGACAGAGACCGAAACGGAGGCGAACGTAAATCCGGTAACAAATTCTAGTATTCATTATTGTGACGTCATCCCACTATATTGATGTTCCCTAGTTTGCGTATTGCGCTCTGAGGGGGTTACTCAGGGAGGCAATCGCTTTTTCTGGGATAAACAAGCTAAACATGGAAGCTGAAAAGTATTTCTGTAGAACTGTGGGGGAACAAAACAACAGCTAGAGGTGGGCAAAATCCGGATATCTATCCGGATAACGGGATCATTCTGAATAAACCATTCTCCAAATTCAGACTCGTGACTCTTTTTTCCTGCCCCGTGTGACGACGTGGGTGCTCCTATTTGTCCAAGTGATGCCAACCCGTTTGTCCAAGTGATGCCAACCCGTTTGTCCAAGTGATGCCAACCCGTTTGTCCAAGTGATGCCAACCCATTTGTCCAAGTGATGCCAACCCATC
>NW_004797310.1:2085962-2087020 GCF_000002075.1 Aplysia californica | reverse complement strand
TTAATCATCTTTGTTATCATCATTGTTATGATAATCATGATTTATCACACCTTTTATTTTCTTTTTTCTTTCTTTTTTTTTTAAATCACGTGTAAAAACACTGCAACCCCCTTTTCATTTTCGTTTAACCATTTCTTGAAGAACGTGCCAAAACGCAGATTATTTCTCATACAATGTAATCGGGTTGTTCAAACAGGGGAAGTAATGAATGTTAACCTTTCTCTCTCATTTATCTTACTATTATATCCCTGCTTTCGTGGCGTTTCGTGGTTACGGTTGGGGAAGGGGATGTTTTTGTTCGTTGTTGTTGTTGTTGTTGTCGTTGTTGTTGTTGTTGTTGTTGTTGTTGTTGGGGGTGTAAAACTGTCAGAGATTGGCCTTGGGTACTTTCTACAATAAGTGCGAACAAAAATATGTCCTCATATAATATTTCAGAACACTAATTACAAAGAAATACTAGTTTGAAATTTATATAGAACCAAAGGTTACATTGTAACCTGAGCAATGAACAGGACATAACAGGAGCCCTTCTCAGTCAGCTGATGCTCGCCTCTGCATTGTTTGTTTTTGGGTTTTTTGGTACGTGTTTTACGGCCCTCGCAACTGCATAAGGTCATATGAGCGCGGGGGACACATTAAGCATTCTCAGTTTGGTAGCAATTTTGAATTTTGCCCATGTGGTGGCCAAAGCCTACTCTTATCGATCTTAGGACCGCCGAGGGATCTTTAACGTGTGCAACTTGCACGAGGTACCTCCGAGATTTTTCGCTCCTATCTGAGAAGGTTAGGTGTACATCTTACTTACCTTTAGATCAGGGGTGTGGCTGAAAGACAGCAGTACGAAGGGACCACGGAGAAGCAGTGAAAAGGTTGCAGAAATAATCAGGAGCCCAGCGTAGGGGGCAAAGGATATGGGTGAAGAAAGTGGAGACGAAAGCAGACGACAGAACATGGTTACAAAGAAGAATAGGAGGTGAAAGGAGATAATAGTAGAGAAGAAAATGTGTTCGTAGATGTCAGGTTTCGAACCTGGGACCTACTGTCGAACAGAAGACCCC
>NW_004797310.1:2083471-2084572 GCF_000002075.1 Aplysia californica | reverse complement strand
TGTGTGTGTGTGTGTGTGTGTGTGTGTGTGTGTTTGGGTTGTTGTTGTTTCTTAATTAGTTAAAAACAAATATATAACTAGATATTTTGTCAAGGCTTTTTTTTTCTTTACAATGAGAAATTATTCTTGAACCTTTAAGTGTGTTAAGCTTCCACAAAGCGGGTTGTTGGCGGGTGCTCTGGAGTGGTTTTCTACGTCTTTCCTATCAAACATCGGTATTCCTGATCTCTTATCCTTCAATGTTTGTTGCTCTCTCGTAACTCCTCTAATCTTCGGCACTTATACGACCTTATTTGGGTTGCAAGTGCCTGAAATCTTTTACTAAGAAGAAGAAGAAAAAGACAACAAAAAAAAAGCCCAACTCTTTAATAAAAACTTAAAAAGATATGTTTCACATGTTTCAGTGCCCAAGTCTAATTGCATTTGGTTCAGATTTTCTAAATGCATGGTGCACGTGCACTAGAGCAAAGAGAAGAAAGAGGTAAAGAAGTTGAGCACAAAACTGAGGTAGAGTTGACATTTTGTCAGGCGGCATTTGAAAATTGTGTTTGACTGATTGCTATTTGTTTTAGTTTGGTTTCTAGTGGGAAGGGAGGGGTTGGGGGGTATTGGTTTCAGTGGGATTTATCATTTTTCGTGGGGGTTTTCTAATTTGTTCTTTTTTCTTGCTCGTGCTTTTGTTACTGTTGTTTGTTGTTATTTGTTTTTAACTTATATTCTCGAGAAAGATGGGGGAGGGGGGTGGGGCGGGTTCTCAAAATATAAAAAGAATACCAATGCTCTACCAAGTAAAAGTGTGAGGAAATGAACGCTTTTAGCTTGTCTACACGTTTTTTCATCAAATCTTAGTTGAGATGTTTGTTAAGCCTACACATACCTAGTTTTTTATGGTTTTTCCTCTGTGTTGTTTAGTAAACTTGCTTTTGGTTTGGTCCATACTGTCAGAGTTTTACTAACGTTTTAGCTAAGTTGTTGACCGTTTTTCTATTTGCTGTTGTTGTTGTTGTTGTTGTTGCTGCTGCTGCTGCTGCTGATGTTGTTACTGCTCCTTCTGCTGCAGTAACCGTCATTTTGTTGTTACTGTTGGTGTTGTTGTTCTTG
>NW_004797310.1:2078154-2081386 GCF_000002075.1 Aplysia californica | reverse complement strand
GTGGGTGGTGTTGTAATGCTGTTCTGAAGAGCAACCCTTTCTTAGGATTACACACCTATATCTCTATAATTTAGGTATGCAAGTCTGTAAGACTTCCAAACTTTACTTTAAAATGGTTCAAAATTAAACAAAACCATCTTTCACAGAGTCTGCGCCATATCCAAGTCTTTTAAACTAAAAAAGCAAGGATTTTAAACAAACTTTTTCAAAAACATCGGGGTTTTATTTTAAAAGGGTTATCAAGCGCATTAGGGCACTTTTAACACAATAAGGTTATATAAGTGCCGGAGATTAAAGTTTTTACTGGCGAGTAACAAACACAAACATGACTTGAAAGATAGACGAGAACGATAGATGATTGATAGGAAAAAAGGAACAAACCACACCAGAGCACCCGTCAACCACTTACTCTCAATACCCATAATTATCTCAAACACTCCTGATTTACTCTAGAACGACAGTCTTACACACGTATTTCTCAAAACCCATGTTTTCAACCCTCTTGAGACCCACAAAAAACTACAGTTTATTATATTATAAAGAGATAGCTTTCAAACGCTGGCATCTTTTAATGACGCCACAAGAAGGGAACCGGAAATCCCTCCAAAGCTTAAGTAGACAATTGTACGCGTGAGATCCTTGAAGTGGATGTTAAATCTTTGTAACAATAACATTATTATCTTGTCAGAAAAACGAAAATGTTCAATCCAAACGGATTATCAGACAAGGGTTCTACTTTGTGTGACCGGACAGTAATGAATAATGAAGTCGTTTATTAACTTTGTTTGCAACATTAGCTCAGTTTTGTCAAATCCTTTTCATGAGTATTAAGGAGAGGAAAGATATTACTTCAGGCTTTAGGTACACATCTAGTTGTACAGGAAAAACGTGTGATTCGTATTCGGTGAGATGGAGAAATTTTAACGAGGTTTAGGGGGGAAGGAGGTTGGAAAGGTGATTTTTTTTTTGGGGTGGGGGGGGGTATCAGGGACAAAATGCACCCACCTCAATATCCCCCGTTAGCAAGTGAAATTTGATTCTTGAGCACTTGGAGGCTCGGATTTTCAGCCATCTGTAATTCTGCACCACACAATTTTGAAATTACGTAATAATTTAAGTGTTATTACATACATCTGCTCTTCATAGCTCCTCAATTTGTTCTTGATAGCCGGCTAGTGACAAGACGTAGCTATAAAAGATTGGCATTCACAGGCTGCTTGTTGTGGAAATAATTTAAAACTCGTACAGCAATTTTTGTAAACTGTGTCGAAAAAAAGTAAAGCCATATGTCTCTCTTTCCAAAGGATTTTCAGAAACAGAAATAAGAGGAGGGAAAATTAACGTGAAATAAACAAAATCGTTGGAACCACAAGTTGGAGTATTTAACGTGAAATAAACAAAATCGTTGGAACCACAAGTTGGAGTATTTAACGTGAAATAAACAAAATCGTTGGAACCACAAGTTGGAGTATTTGTTCTACACATTTTTCTGCTCACGGAATACGGACGAGGGCGTGACAGGAGCCAGGAATTACACAGCACGTGCATTCATCGTGAGTCTCACCATGTCACAGAGGCGATTTTCTCACGCCAAGATTCTCATTCTTGGTGGATCCGGAGTGGGAAAGACAGGTAACCGATTGATTATTACTTCCCTTGTCATTTATTCAGAGTATCCTTTTTACTTTTGATTCTATTTTGAACTCATAATATTTCAAAATGTGGCTAACTCTTGGCTTTGTGCTGTCAGGTTAGAAGCGTTTTTATTTCTTATGCTGACGAGATGGTAAAAAATATTTTATATCAGAAATCTAAAAAACACCCCTTTTTATAGCTGATGCAGCCATTTTCCCATCAGATATCCATAACAGAGATTGAACGCATAATAATATTTCAAAATATGGATAACTTTTGGCATAATGTTGACGGGTCAGCGGTGTTTTTATCTCTTGTGTTGACGGGAATATTTTAAAAAAATTGATATCAGACCTCGAGAACTATCCTTTTTTAAAAACGGAAGACGGGGCTCTCGTGGCCTAGAGGTTAAGGTGTTTGCCTCTCATTCAAAGGTCCCAGGTTCGAATCTGGGTAGCGACCGGAAAATTTTCTTCTCTAAAATTGCGTCCTTTCCCCTCCTTTTGAGCTCTCTAGCAATATTCTGTCGTCTCCTTTCGTCTTCCCTATCTGCCCGCACCCCCTCACCTCCTTTGGCCCCTCCTCTAGGCTCCTACCTCTTTCTGCAGCTTTTCTACTGCTACTCCTTGGCTCCTTCTTACTGCTGTCTTTCAGTCACACCGTTGATCTTCTGGTGGAAAAGATCTATACCTAGCTTTCTCGGACAAGGGCAAAAAATCTCGGAGGTCCCACGTGCACGTTGCGCACGTTAGAGATCCCTTGGTGGTCTAAAATCGATCAGACTAGGCTTCGGCCGCCACCCGGGCAAAATTCAACACTTCCTACCAACTGAAAGGTATTTAATGTGTCCCGTGCGCTCATATGACTGTGTGCAGTTGCGAGCACCGTAAAACACTTTGCAAAATAAAGAAAGAAATAACCCCACCCCCCAAAAAACAAACAACCAACACACCAGAAGACGGGTGCACTGGTAGTCTAGTAGTTAGACTGCCGGACTCGTAATCGAAAGGTTACGGGATCAGGGGTTCAAGCCTCAGGTCTGACGTTGTGTCCTTGGGAGAGGCACTTCAGACGAATGTTCCTCACTTCACCCAGGTGGGAAAGGGTACCCGGCCGTAGACAGCGAAATATCTTGTCAGTATGTCAGTGTTTTCGCGCCTGTATGCTTCTCAGGAAGTTGAGATGGTGTCAGAAAGTTATCTGGTCTGCCAAGGTACTAATACAGTCTGTAAAATACACAGAGCTTGCCGTTGTGCGGGAATATGCGATATAAAATAGATGGTATCTATTATTGTGTTTATTATTATTAAGACGTCCCATTACGAAGACAGCTCTTCTGTTTGCTAACCGGCCTGTGATGATTAACAGTGAGGCATTTCAAGGAAATTTTAAAAGTATATTTACAGAAAGTTCCATTCCCACATTTTCCTCCTGACGTCATTAATTTCGACAGAATTTTTAAAAATCCAGCGAAGAGCCTTAGGAATTGTTCATGTCAGAATTCTATCAATGAAGCCAATTTGACCTCCACTCTATTTTTGTCTGTCTGTCTGTCTGTCTGTCTGTCTTTCAGTCTCTCTCTCTCTCTCTCTCTCTC
>NW_004797310.1:2068012-2073644 GCF_000002075.1 Aplysia californica | reverse complement strand
GAGAGAGAGAGAGAGAGAGAGAGAGAGAGAGTTAGAGAGAGAAATTGGGGGGTGGAGGGTAAAGAGTGACCGGCAGTCAAACAGAAATGTTAACAAACACAACATTTTGAGTGGTGATGAATATGCAAACAGACAAAGAAAATCTGAAATACATCTTGTCTAGTCAAAATGGGACTGAACAGAAATACCCAAGAAATGATAGATCTACAACACAAAAAAACAAAAAACAAAAAAACAAAAAACAGGAGCACGTAGAGACAGAAATGAAATGTTCTCAAAGCAATGCTATATCTTACAAAGATATTCCCCGTCGACTCATAGCCTCAGGTGTGACGTTCCTCGCGATCATATACACCACATTTTCACCTCACTGTATCCTTCCTCTCATCTTTTTCGTTTTTCCCCCCTGTTTTTGTTTTTATTTTTCTTTCAGGGTCAAACAGGCTATTAGACAGGCGCCTTCATAGCATAACTCACCCAGGAATCCATAGGTAAACCATAATCCAAGGAAAGGGAGATAATATAGGACCTGCTCGGCCAGGCATACTCCCAGTTATCTGCCCCTACGGGTCTCTTTAGCTAAGATTTGTGGCGAAAATGGTGTCATCTGATAACGGCACATGCTTCACTCTCGGTATACGCGTTCAGAAAGAGAAGGGCCTATTCGGACAGAGAAAAAATGTAATTTAAGTGTCCTTTTTGTTGGGATAATGAGGAAACACTTTTATAGCCAGCTTAATCTTCATCAGGATCTTTGGGCAACGCTTTGAAAGGTTCTCTAAGAGATATGGAAATATAAAAATATGAAGTGATAACCCACAGGGCTGCGAGTGATAACGTATTAATCTATTCCTTAGATATATTACATTCGCTGGCTCTTTTGAGGTGATTTAAATCCACGACAGATTCGCTCGTTCTGTTGAGGTGATTTAGATCTACGACAGATTCGCTCGTTCTGTTGAGGTGATTTAGATCTACGACAGATTTGCTCGTTCTGTTGAGGTGATTTAGATCCACGACAGATTCGCGGCAACTGTATTGTACGTTTACCTTGGCTAACAACAGAGCTTGTAAAACTTGGGAGTGTGCAAAAATGAGCCCCCTTGCCGAAAACAAAACATAATTAACCAAAAATAAATCTTAACACGCCTTCGTCAAATTTATGAATTTCAAAGCACGAATCGGCAAAACAAAAGCTGAGAATAGCAGTTATCAAATCTGTGGAACAAACATTATTTAATATTTTTCGTCTGTGTTTTATACTACATTGCCCTGGGCGGGTCTGGTGATGAACTGGACTTTCAACGGTATTGTTATTGATTGTTTCATTAATTGTCAGAGTAGAGGTAAGCACATGGACGCAACATAGGCCATTCAGTTTGTGTCTTTGAACTTAGGGTAGAACCATATTAACACTCGACCGACAGTCAGACCAGACCCGCCGTTTCCGTCGGGTGCGACCGACCATATCAACACCGGAGTTTGGCGGTCAGACGCCGCCGTTTTGCAAATATGGCGTGTGGTAGAAGAAGAGAATTGTTGTTGTTGTTGCTTTTGAGACTCAGTCAAAAAATGAAAACCAAGACAAGAAGATTTTCCATGCCTCCCATTCAAAGAAAGCGTGATACACTAGGTGAATTTCATCCTTTTGTTTTTGCAGTTGTTGGGAGACAGTGAAAAATTCCAACAATACTATCGCATGAAACATAGCAGTTTCAATGAACTGCTAGAGATACGTAGAGCTGACCAAGAACTGCTAGAATTCTGTGCAATCGGGAAAGGGGACACAACTATGCAGAGATAACATCATTGAAATTATCTCCGATCTCTCCCGACGGACCGTCTTCGATAGAACATGTTTTATCAGAGACAGTCTGACCGGGGACGACGCAGGACGCCGGGCGTCAGTATGGTAGCCGAAACTGTTTTTTGTTACCTTTCATTACTAAAAAGCCTGTGCGCATGCTTTTGTGCTCGAAGACGGTCTGGTCTGACTGTCCATGTCGGGCGTTAATAATAATAAATAATAATAATAATTGCATTTATGTAGCGCATATCCATGCTCAAGATCTTGCTCTATGCGCTTTACAACTATTATTACCCCAGCAGACCCTCTGAGAACACTCAGAAACATTCTCAGCTTCCGCGGAAGCATACAGTGCAAGCTACGGATTTCACGTGCTCAAACACTATCAAACTGACAAGATCGTTCACTGTCTACAGTTAACTGGGTACCCATTTCCACCTGGGTGAAATAAGAAAATTGGTGCAAAGTGCCTTTCTCAAGGACACAACGTCGGGTCCCTGACGAAATTCGAACCCATGACCTTACGGTTGCGAGTCCGAGAGCCAAACCACTAGGCCACCGACGCCACAATTAATATAGTTGCGGCGTTATCCTGCCCAACTACAGGTCTCTTCCTTAGAATTACAAAGTTCTACCCGACAGTTTTGGCCGTTTTAGGTTACTAAGACCATGAGGTCAAACACCAAAAGTTCTATCTGCTCTATCAAAATGGTAAGATTATTTGAAGTAGTTATCAAGATATTCAAATAATTGCATTCGAAACAGCTTGACATGTTGAGAAATGCATTTTTTAAACATGTCAAACTTCTCAATACTAGGTACCTTCCGCTTAGTACCTCTTTTGGTCTTTCTTTAACTTTCTTTCTGCCTCTGTTTCTTGGTGTCCTTCTCTTCTCTCTCTCTCTCTCTCTCTCTCTCTCTCTCTCTCTCTCTCTCTCTCTCCCTCTCTCTCTCTTTCTTTCTTTCTCTCCACTCTCTCCCTCTATCTATCTATCCATCTACCTACCTACCTATCTATCTATGGCGCAATAGTGAAATATTAGACTTTATAAAATGCTTGATATCCAGTTTAATTTGACTTACTTTGTTCTACATTTCTGTCCTCCTGTACAACAAAGTATCGATGGAAGATGCTGAATTAGAAAACCGACTGAAGTTATTAACAAACATGGTTGTCAAAATACATTTTGGGAATCTTTTTAATACGCAGTGTTTTACACTGAAAGTACAATTATACACACTTGAGATGGTAAAGGACTATTTAAAACGTCATTGGTTGTTAACCCTTTACAGCTGAAACACTCGGTCCGACGTTGTGTCCTTGGGAAAGGCACTTTACACGAACTTCCCACTTGGCTCAGACCTATTGGAGCCGGATGTTAAACTAGGAGGTCTTGTCCCTTAAATAACCTAATATTGTTGATAGGGGCGTTAAATCCATACCATTTTTTTTCATAGCTGAAACAGTGTCCATTGGTTCAACGAAATTCCCTTTTACAACCAGATTTCTTCCTCACCCCAACCCACTTTAAAAAGTCCAAACCCACTTAAGTTGATAGGTACCCCATAGCGACTGCATCTGACACAGAAATCAAACCCCAGACTTTGTTGATAGGAGACAAACTTCCTACCTGTCGACCAAACCATTAGAGGCTTGCGATTTATTTGCTTTTCGCTGCGGATTTTTTTAGTTCTTCTTCTTTAGTAGATGCCGTCCATCAAAATTAAGCGGTGTTGCTCCTCTGAAGTCTTCGGTGGCAGACGGGCACATCCTGGAAGAGCCTTTCTAAAGGGGTTTATGAGACGCTCTTTGAGAGTGTGTACTTAATATGCTCCGCCTTAACGAAGATGGGGGGGTGGGGGTGGAGATAGGATAATTACTGGTGGTCGACGGCTGGCCACTAACGCGCAGTAACTAAAACAGACTCTCAGAATTTGGGCATTTGATACCTCGAGAGTTCAGGTATTTTTTTCACGTCCGTCTGGGAATGCTTTCTTCATAATTTATCTTCGAGAAAACGTATATCATTTGTTTGAATTTAGTTATCTCTCCGGTAAACGCAACAAACAAACTTACAAGCGTCCGTAAAATACATCCAGATGTTTAAAATACTTCAGAATAAGAATTTATAAAATCATATTCCAAAAGCCACTAGATGATAAAACTACGTGGGTACATTTTGCTTGACCTTGATTCAAGGTCAGTCAACAGATGAAAACTTCGCTTCTGAAAACAAAAATAAGGGGTTGGACGATGGGAGCATTGTGTCCTTATTAGTTTATAGATCTACGATGAAGTTTTCAATGCTGGACAAACATTACAGTGACGCCCCATTGACCATGACAAGCAGTTTGACCTTGGACTTCATCTACCCCGTAGTTTGGACGACCTTTGGGGGCACCACTCTAGATTTTACAACCAGCTTCTTCCACTCGTGATTTTCAGCATCCAGTTGTATGTTGTGCCTGCCACGGCTAGTCTACTCTTTGATTTTGTCTTTGAATCGTTTCCTCCAGTCCTTGGGGGAAGTCAGTTTGAGCCCTTCAATACGTGTAATTTAAGATCGTCTTTGATGTTTGATGTCAAGGCGACTCACGAGATGGTGCGTGGTAGGTCATGTAAGTTCCGAATTGAGGTCTATACTTTACTTTCAACGAGTTTCCAATAGATGTCCAGGTGTCCCTTTCCACCCCAAACCTGTTTTGAATTATGCCAAACATTTTCTCCATCGCCATTGCGAGCATTTTACTGTACTGTCAAGACAAAGAACATCGTCTGCGTTACTTTTTGAATTTTTGATTGATAACAAGACGTCAAACCGGCCATTTTTTTTGGTGTAGCGATTAAGCGCTTCACCGTCTCGCACAGAAAACCTGAGTTTGATTCCCACGTGGAAAAACTTGTATCAAGTAGATCTACCTCGATCTTCCGCTGGGACATTGTATCCGTCTCAGCCTGAATACATCATGACTGGCAGGGTCAAAGCCGGCATTCTAAATGATCTAAGCTGTGTTGATAGGGTGTAAAACGTTTGCATTAGGAAAAAAAAGCCAGTTGGCAAGACAAAGCTCATTCACGTATTATTTCACCAAGGAGGTGGAAGCGTGGACGAGTTGAGAAAGTTGGTGGGTGGGGTGGGGTAGATGATACCCGGATACCTGGAGGTGTCATCTCTGCCTCTGATGTTGACGAGTAAAAAAAGACCCTTAGTCTTTCACGGTCACGAGCTACCGTTACACATTCAGCCATATCCAGGCCAGTCCAGGTTCTTATGTTGTCCATCCATGATTCTTTGGTTATTACATGTCTTTGGGTAGTACGTGGTGTTAAGTACCCTACCTTTTCCACCGGCAACAATTGTCTTTTGGGTCTTGAAATCTTGAAATGCCCTAGGGAGAGGGGATTATCATTATCATTTTGAACGAAGAACCAACAAAAACCAAATGCACCCCAAGTGAACGCGCACAGAAAGGTGTGCAAAATATGGAACAAGGACATACCCATAAGTCATGGAGAGCAACTGGAAATGGACACGCTAGGGAGGATTTATTTATGCGTCTCGGAGAATTACGTACATATAAACGAACGAACTCAGTAATGAGAGAACAACTACGGAACCTCTACGACCGCCTGGCGCGTGCCTCCGGTAGTTCATGCGTTTCGCACGTTCCTTTGAGTGCACATGTATAAAAATGTAACATTCGTATTGCGTCGAACAAACTAGGAGTAAGAGCTTGTGTAGGTAAATAGATAGATAGATAGATAGACCGATAGATAGATAGATAGATAGATAGATAGATAGATAGATAGATAGATAGATAGAT
>NW_004797310.1:2061658-2062792 GCF_000002075.1 Aplysia californica | reverse complement strand
TAATAATAATAATAATAATAGATAGCATTTGTATAGCGCAAATCCCCGCTCAACAGCAAGCTCTATGCGCTTCACAATTTATACTATTACCCCTGCAGACCTGAGAGCATTCTGAAACAACCTCAACTTCCTGGGTAGCGTACAGTGCAAGCAGCCATTTATAGGCGCCTAAGCATTTTTGACCGTTTTGAGTTACTAAGACCATGAGGATGTTTTACCAGCTCTATCAAAATCGTTAGATTATTCAAAGTCGTTACCAAGATATTCAAAGAAATACATTCGAAAAAGTTTGACATGGTTTGAAACTATTTAAAGTTCGGGATGAGATAAAAAATAAACAACACCAACTAGAAAGTAAAGACTCAGGATAAAGATGGAAGACAATTGTGCTGTTTTGGTAATAATACATTGTCATTTCATGTCTCTAGTGTGTCTGTCCCACTCCCCACCTCCATACCCCCTTATCACCCCCACCTACTCATTATCCTACCCCCATCCCACCCACCCCCACCCCTCAATCCCTAACTCCAATCCTACGTCTTGAAAAAAAAGATTATTTATCCCGACCCCCCTCACTGTCATCATGTTTTTCTGTAAAAAAAAAAATTTTTTAAAGAGTTCAAAGTACAGCATTTCCCAGTAATTAATTATTGTTGTACCTTTCTTTTTAACAAATAAACAAAATTCTTTGATAGTGTAAATTACTTTATTAATGTCAATCAAGTACCTCAGAAATACATAACCTCCTTGATGCCAAGGTACAATGTTTTTTTGTGGAATTGGTTTCTTAGTAATGACTATGGTATTAACAGATAGAACCAATGATTCATGGTATATCCCTCACCGCAAAAAATGCAACGGAATAAAAACGGGTGGAAAGAGGGCACACAGTCACTGTGCTTACAACATATTATAACAGGAGCTGACAATGAATTATCTTACATATGCAAGATTCAATTCTCTAACGTGTTAAAGGGTTAGTTCGATCAAAGGTCAAACTCATGCGAAGTGCATACTTTATGTATATACACACTCACAAGCGCGCACGCACGTAAACACACGCACATGCACACACACATGCACAAATACGTACACAAACACACACACACACACACACACAAACACACACATACA
>NW_004797310.1:2054886-2061558 GCF_000002075.1 Aplysia californica | reverse complement strand
ACACACACACACACACACACACACACACACACTCACTCACTCACTCACTCACTCACTCACTCACTCACTCACACACACAGTCACATGAGACTCGTTCTTTAAAGGACTAATATAGAAGCTGATGATGGGTCATTTTGAGATGTTCTGTTACGCTTCAGCTTTTTGACCCCCGCCCCTCCCTTGTTTTGGGGCATTTCGAAAAAAAAAGAGCATAATATCATTATCTATACATATTATATTTGTGGAAGTTCGTCACTTCGGTCGCCTAAAATTTCAGAACCACTTAACTTTCGAATTTGACAATTGTAAATGTGGTTCAAAATCATTTAAAGGGTGCACAGTTTTCTTGAGGAGCTTGAAGTCACTGTTGTTTAATTTTCTGTTTTTCATTAGTTTCGTTCAGATCTAATCTTGGGAAAGTCTGTCTTCTAAGACACCATTGTAAACAAGTGAGGTTTCCGTTCACTAGCCGTGCGCACTGACCACACCTTTGAAATTCTGGAGTGACAACCACGAAAGCGGAAGAGAGAATCAATCTATACATCTCTATATCTAAACCTTCTAATTTTTTACATCTGTCAAATTGTATTGCTCCATTCCAGGAGAGTGTAAATATAGTAGGCCAATGACTTTAAGTTGATGTTAATGCACCTATCGTTCCTTTCATCGAAAGGGGGTCCAGCTAGTTCCTACATATTTCCCAGTTCTGTCTTGCTTTGTCTGAAATTTTAAAAGGGAGGCGACAATATGCGCACTTTGAAATATGCAAATTCGTGTTTCTGATTTTAACGTGATAGTTTAAAATCGACGGTTCAATTCAATAGTTTAAAATCGACGGTTCATTTCAAGAAACCTGTACGTCAGATTAATTTTTTAAATAAAAACGGAGGTTTTTTTTCGCTTTTCCGTGGCCATAGCTGCAGACATTTCTCCTTCACGACATGTCTTCTCGATGTGAGTATCAGGCTCAGTTGTTTACAGTCCGATTTTCTCACATCAAAAAGTTTTGTGACCGAGAAAGATCTGCGGCTACAGGAAAGCATCCAAAAAAAAGTCGATTTTAGGAAAATGTAACATATGGGTTGAACTAGCATTATAAATGCTCAGGATAAAAATGGAAGGCAGATGCGTTGTGCTAGTAATAATAATACATTGCATGTCTTTATTGTATCTGCCCCACTCCCCACCTCCATCCCCACCTCAATCCCCATGCATCATCCTACCCCCGCCCCAGCCCCCAGGTCTTGAAAAAAAAGATTCTTTATCCCGACCCCCCTCACTGTCATCAAGTTGGGGTTTTTTTTGCAAAAAGAGTTCAAAACACAGCATTTCCCAGATTTACCTTTCTTTTCAACAAATAAACAAAACTCCTTTTCAAAAAGTTATCAACTGTATTTGCTTTGAGGTTCTTATATACTGCCAATCGCTTTCTTTCTTTTCCACAAATAAATAGACACATAAATGTTCCCAGCACTCATTCCTCCAGCAGGTTCTGCCACACATGAAGTGCTGATGCTAGAAAAAAAATCCTACAGAACAATACAAGTTTTTACCGTGCCGTGATGCACATTTGCAATACCCATCGGCATAATATTCTCACAACTCAGCGGACTGGTTCAACAAACGTGAATGCCATATTGTGGAACAAAGTCGAAATTTTCAGTTACGAGCTTGACTGAGATAAGAATTATTTTGGCCGTATCATGTCTTCTCCGTGTTTTTAAGCACAACTTTCTTTTTTTTAACCAACAACAACAACAACGACAACAACAACAACAACAACAACAACAGCAACGGCAAAAAACAACAACAGCAACAACAACAACTTTTATTTTTAGAAGAGGAAAAAAGAGGGACAGAAAAAGCTTACGGTACTGCTTTCAGTCACCTGTACATACTGAAAGAATGTTGTCACTTAAGGCGTTCCCAAAATCATAATAATCTGTGAATACGTAAAAGAGTAGACTAGTAGGAAGATCTTCAAGGACAAAGAGAAGAGGACGGAAATAATAAAGGAGGAATCCAGATGAGCTATGTGCATCATTTTATTGTTTGACCCACAAGTACATCTACTGCTTCCACATATCACGCATTTCTACTTTACCCAGGGCTCAGCCCTGACCTTTTGTGTAAGCGAATTCTTAGTAGATGGAACGCTGGCGAATATATATAGCTCAGGAGCAATTTGTTTGAAGACGCGAGATAAATACACCTGGCCCATCACTTCTTTTGCTGTGCCTCCTATATCGGTTTGTCCGTCTGTGAGTGTGTTTGTGTTTATTGGTGTGTGTGTATGTTTGAGTGTGTGTGCGTATGTTTGTGTGTGTGTGTGTGTGTGTGTGTGTGTGTGTGTGTGTGTGTGTGTGTGTATGTGTGTGTTCATGTATTCGTGTGTGCGTTTGCGTGTGTGCGGGTGTGTCCATTTTAATATAATAATATATATGTATATTTTTAAAGCTGATTTTCATGTAGTTATAGGGGCCGAGCTTATCGTGTATGCTGCCATTTTTACAGGTGTTAAAACAATAACATACTGACAAGATCTTTCGCCGTCTAAAGTGGGGTACCGATTCCCACCTGGGTGAAGGGAGGAAAATGTTCCCAAGGACGCGATGTCGAAACTGAGGCTCGAACTCCAGAACCCACCACAACCTCACGGTTACGAGTCCGGAGGCCTAAACACTACACCATCGACTCCTTACAGGTTTTCATTTAATTTTTTCACCCAGCGTAGAACTGAACCCCATAAAATAATGCCATCTTTTTTTAGCACAGTACCATTAATTTAGAGAAATATACGATGAATCGTAATCCTGCAATGAGTATACATCCTTTGTTGATGTTGTGTCAATTACTTTATTAATGCCAATTAGGGAACCCAGAAAAATATAATAACCTCTTTGATGCCATGGCACAAGGTTTTCGGGTGGAATTCGTTTCTTAGTAATGAATAATAATATTATGGTATTTACAGGCAGAACCATAGACTCAGGGTACGTCCCTCACCGCTCACAAAAAAAAAAAAATGGAAGAAAAAACAACGGGTGAAACAAGCGGAAAAAGGCATTGTTGCTTCAACATTTAACAGGTGCTGACATTGAATATGTTATGCAAGATTCAGTCAAAGAGTTTTACAGTAAATACAACTGTATACCTTCTCTGATTCAATTCTACAACGTGTTAAAGTTAAAGGATTACTTAGATCAAAAGTCAAACGCATACGATGTGCATACTTTATGTATAGACACACGCCCGCGCACGTACGTAAACACACGCACACACGCATGCATGTGCACACACACGCACATGCACACACGCGCACACACACAGACACATACATGCACACACTTGCACATTCTGACACAAACACACGCACACAGACATACAAATACACGTACACACACACACACGCGCGCGCGCGCGCGCGCGTGCACACACAGACATACAAATACACGTACAAATACACGTACACACACACACACACACACAATCAAACACACACACACACACACACACACATATTCGCCCAAGGCAAACACGCACAGCACTAAATTAGATATGTGCCACCTGGCGATGGAATCAGTCGCTCATCAATTTTAGGACATTTGGAGTCATTGTTATCATCTTAAAGCTCGTTCATTTGTCTACCTTTCGTTGAAAAAAACAACCATAAGCACCTATCTGAACAGAAGTAGAGATATGTACGACTGGATAAGGTGGGGGTCGATGATTTCAGAAGTAAAATTAGCGAGGAAATGGCCGCCAAAGTTTGGTAACTTCCATAGCTTGAGAGTCCTTGGAAACTAAAAATTTTAATTTCTTATGCCTTTATTCAGCGCTCCTCAGTAGACGCACAATGAAATTTGTTTTTAAAAGGACATAAATGACGTTTAACGGAGAAAAAAATAGATAAATATGGTCAAACTAGCGATAAAACGCCGTTTTCTTCGATTTCAATATTTTGACGAGCACATGATTTTTCACCAGGATGCCTCATACATATATATATATATATATATATATATATATATATATTATTTCAAGATTACATGTTAACAGTATCTACAATTTAAACGTTGCTAAAGTCAAACTCTCATATTGCGTAGGCAAACTCATACACGTTGCATAATAATATAAAAATCTTTGTCAAGTGCATAAAACATTCTGTAGAGTGTGGATATGCTCTGTATAAATGCAATTCTATTATTATTAGATCTATTAGGTTTCGAACTAAAGCATTTTCTCGAAATACACATCTTGCTTGGATTTTACTTTCTGTGTGAGAGAGACGCCATACTCCTTGAGACAATGCCCTATCCTTTCCTCAATGACATCTTTGTGACTGGAGTCAAACATTATCGTCCAGCGGACACTTTCGTGCCCTACATTCTGAAGTCGGTGTAGGTGAAATTTGAGATGAGATTCCAGATCACTGAAGTCTTGGCCGTGAAGGTCAGTGTTGTAAACGAAGCCAGATTCGGTTGTGTAGCAAAACAGAAGGGACATCATAGAAATATCCGAAGCCTTTATTGTTCCCAGTGGTTTCGAATCGGGATCGAACTTCGCGTGAGATTTGCACGACATAAATATGTGGGTTCTGCAGTTTATAAGATGTTTTAGGTTATCTTCGACCGGCCTAAGAGGAACCCAAAATGATGGAACTCTTCCGCGTGGAAAGAACTTTTCACATATCCCCTCGTCGTTGAAAATATTCCAGAGATCTTGGTGAGTCATTGGTCTGATGTTTGAGAAGCTGGTCTCTCTCACAGGAAGAATGTCGCTCACCTTGAGATACATGTCGTAAGATTCCTGGGGAAGAAATAAGAAATAATAATATAAGTACAAATAAACGTAAAAAGAAGGTTTGGTTAAGATATACAACCGAAGCAAAACCAGCCCTAACTAAATTACTTAACGGAAGGAACAATTGAGACCAGTCAGTTACTTAGTGTTGGATCGGGCGTTAAACCTATACCATTTGTGAGGCAGCCCGGTGGAATCAGGCTCTCGTCAAAATAATCAAAGTGAAGAAACTTGCATTTTTCCGATGGTTTGTGAATTTTTATCAAATTTTTGTTTTTTGGCTCAACACCTTTCATGCCCATTAAAGAACTCATTTCTGTGTAGATTTTCTGAAAAATGTTGATTAAAGGTACAAAAACATATCAATTTTCAGTTACCACGGACTCTTAAGCAAAGGAAATAACTAATCTTTGGCTGCCATTTTCTCACTAATTTTACCCCTGAAAACAGTTGACCCTTACCTCCTTCTTTTGTAAATATCTTGACTTGTATTCCAGATAAATGGATATTTTTTTCATCCAAATAAAGACAAGTGAACAAGCTTTAAGACGATACAAATGACTCTACATGGCTCAAAATTGACGAGATCCTGATTCCACCACGCTGCCTCACATTTCATCATTTTTCAATCTGTTACTTTCAGAAATTCAATTGCTTGGTGTTGTAAAGGGTTTTAAAAGACACCTGAAAGTGTCAGCGCCTGTGGAGAAGATCTCTTTATTACTCCTCCTGAAAACATTTTAAGAGGTGTGTGGGTTGAGAAGGAGGGGGTGGGGGTATGAGTGTGTGGGTTGAGAAGGAGGGGGGTGGGGGTATGACCCTCTCCAGTCCGAAATGATTCTTGAATACAACGAATAGTAAAACAGTGTAAACGAATCAGGTGGTGGAAGGGGTGGCTTGTAATTGTAGATATCTAATTTTATGCCGCTTTCAACATACTTTAGATCGTTTAGAAAACGGACATCTTCGATATCCTAACAAATAGAAACGGATCCTTGATTTTAAAAATCTCCCCACTCCAGAATCGAACCCACATTTTCTCCGTATGGTGGTGCAGAATCGAACCCACATTTTCTCCGTA
The DNA here is from genome assembly GCF_000002075.1 of Aplysia californica. Classification (NCBI taxonomy): domain Eukaryota; kingdom Metazoa; phylum Mollusca; class Gastropoda; order Aplysiida; family Aplysiidae; genus Aplysia; species Aplysia californica. The sequence continues at coordinate 2,055,674 of NW_004797310.1, read as the reverse complement.
TGGTGGTGAACCACCACAAACGCCAGTGAGGCATATTTACTTTTGGGTTGTTTTGTTTTTGTTGTTGTTTTTTGCTTTTTTTTGGGGGGGGGGGGTTTAGGGGAGGGGTGGGTGCACTTAGACAGAGATCTTGAAGACATCGAGTACATACCATTGCGTATAATTCCTTGAAGTTTGCTCTTTGGATGTAGCCGTTTCGGACTCTCTCGGCGTTGGCCCACGCGCATGTCTTAACCTCCCACTTGATCATGCCGTGCCGTCTGACCTCTTCATCCATGACCTCTGACAGGCGAGTAAAGATGCCTTGACCTTGGAGATTCTCTTTCACCCTCGCTGCTCTTTTACATAACGTTTGGCCGTTGTCTACGATGATTCCAAAGTGAGCCCCGACCTATAAAGAGAATGATGGGGTCAGATTTCTATGTCAAAGTGCAATTCTGGGCCACATATATCCACCTTCTATCTTATAGTCGTATACACGGCACAGTTTTACCTGGGCGGTAGAAATAACATGGGAAGTAGATTGCCCAAGTACTACTTCCCTTCCATCTGGTCTTTACTTCCTTGATACGTTCCAAAGGAGAGACATCGTCAGTACGTTTTGAATCAAAGAAAGTGTAAGGGTATGATTGACTAGTGAGTCAGTACAAAGAAAGTGTGAGGGTATGATTGACTAGTGAGCCAGTACAAAGAAAGTGTGAAGGTATGATTGACTACTGAGCCGGTACAAAGAAAGTGTGAGGGTATGATTGACTAATGAGCCAGTACAAAGAAAGTGTAAGGGTATG
>NW_004797310.1:2053770-2054786 GCF_000002075.1 Aplysia californica | reverse complement strand
ACACACACACACACACACACACACACACACACACACACACACACACACACATACACACACACACATACACACACATTCACTTAATGCGAATACACATTGCACTATAAGAGATATATTCCAAGAGTACATTTCAACAGTACCTACAAAAATATCTTTAAAAACGTTGTTGAAGTCATACTCTCATATTGTGTAGGCCAACTCATGCCCGTTACATTATGAAATCATCGCTGTAAAACGCACTGGGTATGCTGTAAAGCGTGGATATACGCTATATAAATTCAATTATATTACTATTATTAGGTTTCGAGCTACAACGTTTTCTCGAAATACACATATTGCTTGAATTTTACTTTTTGAGTGAGAGAGACGCCATACTCCTTGAGACACTGCCGTATCCTTTCCTCAATGAAATCTTTGTGACTGGAGTCAAACATTATCGTCCAGCGGACACTTTCGTGCCCTGCATTCTGAAGTCGGTGTAGATGAAATCTAAGATGAGATTCCAGATCACTGAAGTCTTGGCCGTGAAGGTCAGTGTTGTAAGCAAAGCCCGATTCGGTTGTGTAGCAAAACAGAAGGGACATCATAGAAATATCTGATGTATATATCGTTTCCGGTGGTTTCGAATTGGGATCGAACTTCGAGTGAGATTTGCACGACAAAAATATATGGGTTCTGCAGTTTATAAGATGTTTTAGGTTATCTTCGACCGGCCTAAAAGGAACCCAAAAAGAAGGAACTCTTCCGCGGGGAAAGAACGTTTGACATATCCCCTCGTCATTGAAAATATTCCAGAGATCTTGGCGAGTCACTGTTCTGATGTTTGAGAAGCTGATCTCTCTCACAGGAAGAATGTCGCTCACCTTGAGATACATGTCGTAAGATTCCTGGGGGAAAAGTAGCAAATATTTAATTTGCACATATATCCTAACAGATGGCATGTCAGTACTGCTGGCAATCACTTCCGGCAAACTACCAAGGCTACGAAAAGAAATTGAGGACATCCCATGTCTGAG
>NW_004797310.1:2047987-2053670 GCF_000002075.1 Aplysia californica | reverse complement strand
TCTCTCTCTCTCTCTCTCTCTCTCTCATGATTTGGATTTTCCCCCCTTTTTTTCTACAATGACCTTGATTTCATTCACCCATTCTTCACGCTAGACACAATTTTCGTAATTTCAAATGCATAGAATTGCATGTCTTCATCTTTCGACACAAGGCTGAAGAAAAATCATGTTTCAAGATTGACACCGAAAGCTTTAGATTGTAAAGAGTGTAAGTCCCCATCGACACAACTTAGATATTATACCTGCCTGTGGTGGCCACCTTGGGCAGACTGGAATGCTGAATTCCTACAGAAGGACGAAAGCTCTTGATTAATGGCCTCCTCCTTGCGGGAATCGAACGCATGTCTTATTCGTCTTTGTTTTGCTAAGTCTTTTGTGGCGCTCGCAACTGCATAAGGTCATATGAGCGCACGGAACACTTTAAACATTTTCAGTTTGTAGGAAATTTGGAATTTTGCCCGGATGGCGACCGAAGCCTACTTTTATCGATCTTAGACCACCAAGGGATCTTTTACTGGCACAACTTTCACAAGAGACATTCGAGATTTTTTGCCTTTGTCCGAGAAGGCTAGGTGTAGATCTTTCCTACCAGAAGACCAGGGGTGTGCCTGAAAGACAGTTGTAAGAAGGAGCAAAGGAGTAGCAGTAGAAAGGCTGCAAAAAGAGTCAGGTGCCCAGAGGAGGGGGCAAAGGAGGGGAGGAGTTGGGGGCTGAAAGTGGAGGCGAAAACAGACCACAGAACATTGTTAGAGACCTGGAAAGGAGATGAAAGGAGACAATTGTAGGGAACAAATTTTTTTCCGTCGCTGCCGGGATTCGAACCCGGGACCTTTGAATGAGAGGTGAACACCTTAACCTTTGGGCCACGAGAGTCCCAGCATGTCTTATTCGTGCAACAGCAAATTATAGCCTAGAGCAAAACAAAGAAAAATAAAAAGTAGGAATATAACACGTAGAAATGTAAAACATTGAAAAATAAAACGTAGAAAACTAAAACGTAGAAAACGAATACTTAAAAACTAAAAGCATAGGAGAAAAATAACGAAGGAAAATAAAACGTTGAAGAATAAAACGTAGAAGAATACAACGTAGAAAATTAAACGTAGAAAGTTAAAACGTAGAAAACGTAAACTTAAAAACTAAAAGCATAGAAGAAAAAAACGTAGGGTAAAAAGGGTAAAAAAATAAAGAGTCGAAAAATGAAACGTAGAAAAATATAACACAGAAGAAAAATGTGGAACAATAAAACGTAGAAAACTAAAACATAGAAAACTAAAAGCGTAGAAGAAAAAAACTTTGGAAAATAAAAGGTAGAAAAATAACATGTATGAAAATAAAACGTTGAAAAATAAAGCCTGGGAATATAAATCGCAGAAAAATAAATAGTAGGCCCAGTTGGGTGCACGAAAGTCAGATAGATTTCGTCAGGATAGTTTTCCGACACGTGAATGGGGAATTGTTCAAAAGTGGAAATTTTTGTTCCTTTCACTTTTAGAAAGGGATTTCCCATTCTTCCACTAAAATTGGCAGAGAGGAAAAGTGATTTTGTCATTCGATTTAGACGTTACAATGCAAGAATCTGAGTAAAAAGGATTTTTTTCAATTTTTTCAAATATGGAATGGGGTTGTAGGGGGTTTTTTTCTTGTTCTTTTCTGGGTTTTTTTTTTAGAGCTCTCCTGAAAAACAAAATTCGATAGACTTACGCATGTAGAAAGTTCCATCGTGGATTCGACGATTCCCCAGAGATCAACCCGGTAAAAGTTATTGGATGCTTTATAAGCTTACGTTGTTTTGTTTTGTTTTTGGTTGTTGTTGTTTGTTTGTTTTTAGTTTGCGATTTTAAATTTTTTTTTTTTTATTTATAATTTAATTCTTTTTTTTTTTTTTTGGGGGGGGGGGGTATTTTTTGTAGATTTTTTAATAACTACATACAGGATGGCTGTGGTTTGCAGTATAACATGGTGAAAGTGAAACGACCACCACGATAAAGACACACGTGTACAGTGCATTGAAGTAAGACAGAATAATTCGTACTTCATTAACATGCGCAATGATATTGAATGACACTGTTGAAGTCAATAGACATACAGTAGCATGTATAATGAAGGCTAAAGCTAGTGCAAACTAGGGATAGAGTCTGCAAATATCGGACACAACGCATTTTTAGTTTTACGACATTTGAAGCACAGTTAGGTCACATAAGGGCCGACGATTAGAGGTGGTACAAAAGTGAAACAAACACAAAAAAGGAGTAGAGATAAGGAAGATGGGTGTTTGATAGGAAACAGAGAGCACACCAGAACACACGCCAACCACTCATCACCTTGCGTTTGTGCATATCAAGCAAAAGTGTAGATGTACAGAAGGGGTGCAAATAGGTGGATATAGCGGGAATAAGCAGACAGACAGGTGAACAAGTAGCAAGGCAGTCTTTTTATAAGTATAATTAATGGAAAGATATTAGAATCAACAGTTGACAAGAAACATAATATAATACCCTTGATTACTAGATACTCCATAAAAATGTTTTCCCTCTCCTGAATCACACTGAATGAAACCTATGTCTTTTGGTTGCAGCAGCAAAGAGCCAAGCCAACTCACCAGATGTGCTGGTCTTACTTCCAAATAAATAAGTAACGAAACAACACAATAACTATTATAATCCTTAGTGTTACCATAATAAGATGTTGTTAGTTGTTGCTCGCTGCTAGATACAACGTCATATGTCACCTTCTGAGGAACATACGAGAACAGGGTCATGCTAAACCGAGAGGGATACAAATTTAACGTCCCAACAGACAGACGGAGGTTCTCTATTTAAAAAGTTCCCCACAAAAGAATCGAACTCTCGTTTTCTGCGTGTAATGAAAACTAGGAGAAGGAGTTCACCGCACCAGAACACCCACCACCCACAAGACAGCAAACCACACGCAACCTCAGAACGATGGGGGCAAAGGGGGAAGATGTCAAATTTGGTCGACTTTGAGTTTGACTTAGACTTCAACCATGCATTATTTCAAAAGTTCCCCTCGACAATTATTTAGATTATTGAAGGGGCTGAGAGGGACACAATAGCCCATATGGAATTGTACTCATTCTTCAGCAACCCCCATCGACTAATATTTAGATCATTTAAGGGACTGAGAGGATTACAATACCCGAGCAGAAAGACGGAGATACCCAATCAAAATTCTCCCCACTCAGGAACCAAACCCACGTCTTTTATGCTGCTGGGGATAGAGAGGTGAGCAGAGTAAGCCTGATTCCCCGTTAGGACTTCTCTGTTGACATTCACCCCAAGGTGTTCATACGACCTTTTGCAGTTGCGAGCGCCGTAAAACCATACTAAAGCTAAACTAAAACCCACCTCTCCTGCGTGCGACGGCAGAGCGCCTAACCACTACACCACAGAAGACGGGCCAATGTCCCTACAATAACCACATTGTGCTGGAACAAGGTAAAAACTTAAACAAGAAACAAAAAAGACAACACAACTCCCCCCCCCCCCCAAAGAAATAACAATAAAAGAACAGTAGGCCTTTTAAAAAGTAAAAAGACAGGAAGATTGTTTTGGGGTTTTTTGTTGTTGTTTTTTTATTTGAAGAAATTGAATGAAATTCCCATCCTTCAGGGAAACCGGAAGATTGTCTTCAGCTATTGGAAAGTCGGAGTAAGAATGGGCAGTGAAGTAGTGTGTGGAAGCGAGGCTGGCAGAAGGTGAGGGTCAGGGTCATGGGTCAGAGAACGAAGGTCACGTGATTGAACGCATGTTTGAGACAAGGGCACAACCTCCTTATTATTTTCTCAAACGAAAAAAAAAACCCCTCAAGATCCCAGTAGGAAAGCAACTGAATTGTTTCTTAGTGAAATGTTCTCATACCCTACGTTTGTCTACTCTACGTAATGGCATCATACTGGTATCTGTGGTGTAGTGGTTAGGTGCTTTGCCTTCGCACCCCAAAAAAATGTGGTCGATTTCCGCCTGGGATATTTTTGTGTGTGTTTGTTTATATGTTTGTCTTTTGCTTTTCTGGGGGAGGGGGGTTAATAGAGTAGTCTCTTCTTTGTCTGACGAGACGATGTATCCATTTCAGCCCGGGTTGGTCCTGACCGACAGAGTCAAAGTAACCCACCTCCTAAACGGTTGCACCCCATAGACACAATATCTAGACCATTAAATTCAAGAGGTGGGATACTTCAATTCTATCGGCATTGGCCAAATGGGGATGAGAGGGATACAATGTCCTAGCAGAAAAGGCGAAGGTCTAAAAAAACAAAAACTTTTTTTAACGTACAGCATAGAAATCAAAAGATTCACCTTTTCGACAAGCAACAACGAAGCACCTAGAGGTGCAGCCAAATACACAGTCACAATAAATAATAATAATAATAAATAGCAATTGTACAGCGCATATCCCCGCTCTACAGCAAGCTCTGTGCGCTTTGCACTATATTATATAGCAGATCATAGAACACTCAGAAACATTCTCAGCTTCTCGGTAAGCATCCAGTGCAAGCAGCTGATTAAGCGCTCAAACACTAACAAACTGACAAGATCTTTTGCTGTCTATAGCTGGGTACATATTCCCACCTGGGTGAAGTGAGGAAAATTCGTGTAAAGTGCCTTTCCAAAGGATACAACGTCGGGCATCTGACGAGTTTCGAAACCACGACCTTACGGTTGCGAGTCTGAGAGCCTAACCACTAGGCCACCGACACCACAAACGTAGAAGTAACTTGTAGGAGTAAGATTAGAGAGTGAAAAGGTTAGGTGGAGAAGAAAAACAAGAATGATACCAGGGTATAACCATCAACGTCAACTTGTCAAGTGAAGCTTTATACAGAATCTGGCAGAACAAATAGATTATATAAAAGCCGAAACTAGAACGCTACAATCATAAGCCATAGATCGAAATAAAAAAAGAAAAGAAAAAGGGCTAGGCAGCCAAGAGAACGAGGTTTTTTTACGCTTTAAGAAAGCAGGAAAATACCTTGGGCGATGAAATAATAATACGAAAGAAACTTTTGCCCCACTCGTTAGGAAGCAAGGAAATTGTTTTTGGCTGCAAAGAATGAACGTAATGAAGTGTAAAAATGAGAGGGAGAGTGAGGGGGAGCGAACGAACCTCGGGTACGAGATTGCGAGTCATAGAAAGGGGGTTATGAGATTGAATACATAATGGGGACATGAACGAGACATGAAACAGACGTTACTATTTCTGACAGGGGATGGGGGTTGGCGGAGTGATTATACTATGGTCGTTTAGGTCTTGGGTTAGAACAACGTTTGATACTGTCAAATATAATTTGGAAGATGGTCTGTCAATGCCAACCCGGACAGAAATGGGAAAAACATCCCAGTGGACAAAAAGAGAAAATATCTTTTTTTTAAATCCCCTACCCAGGAACTGAACTCATGCCTTATAGATCTACGTGCAACAGAAAGGCACCACACCGCTACATCAAAGGCACAGACACAAACGTAACAATAACCTAACGTATCAGGGCTTTACGGATTTTTTAAAGGTCAAATTGTAAGGAAGGATAGAAATCAACGCGGAGAGCTTTATTGTAAGAACTAAAAACTGGCAAAAGAAATGGATTTCTAGCAGAAAACAAAACGACAGCCAGTGCGCGACAATCAGTCTTAGAAAAGGGTGGGTGTGGGAGTGGGAGTCGGGG
>NW_004797310.1:2046770-2047887 GCF_000002075.1 Aplysia californica | reverse complement strand
TTGACTAGTGAGTCGGTACAAAGAAAGTGTAAGGGTATGATTGACTAGTGAGCCGGTACAAAGAAAGTGTGAAGGTATGATTGACTAGTGAGTCAGTACAAAGAAAGTGTAAGGGTATGATTGACTAATGAGCCGGTACAAAGAAAGTGTGAGGGTATGATTGACTAGTGAGTCGGTACAAAGAAAGTGTAAGGGTATGATTGACTAATGAGTCGGTACAAAGAAAGTGTAAGGGTATGATTGACTAGTGAGCCGGTACAAAGAAAGTGTGAAGGTATGATTGACTAGTGAGTCAGTACAAAGAAAGTGTAAGGGTATGATTGACTAGTGAGTCAGTACAAAGAAAGTGTGAGGGTATGATTGACTAGTGAGCCAGTACAAAGAAAGTGTAAGGGTATGATTGACTAGTGAGTCAGTGCAAAGAAAATGTGAGGGTATGATTGACTAGTGAGCCAGTACAAAGAAAGTGTGAGGGTATGATTGACTAGTGAGCCAGTACAAAGAAAGTGTGAAGGTATGATTGACTACTGAGCCGGTACAAAGAAAGTGTGAGGGTATGATTGACTAATGAGCCAGTACAAAGAAAGTGTAAGGGTATGATTGACTAGTGACTCGGTACAAAGAAAGTGTAAGGGTATGATTGACTAGTGAGTCGGTACAAAGAAAGTGTAAGGGTATGATTGACTAATGAGTCGGTACAAAGAAAGTGTAAGGGTATGATTGACTAGTGAGCCGGTACAAAGAAAGTGTGAAGGTATGATTGACTAGTGAGTCAGTACAAAGAAAGTGTAAGGGTATGATTGACTAATGAGCCGGTACAAAGAAAGTGTGAGGGTATGATTGACTAGTGAGTCGGTACAAAGAAAGTGTAAGGGTATGATTGACTAATGAGTCGGTACAAAGAAAGTGTGAGGGTATGATTGACTAATGAGTCGGTACAAAGGACTTACTACTACTGTGTTGTGAAAATAACTCGCTCAGTTACTTATATCACGTCGTTTAGCATTTTGGAAGCAGAGTAACGATTTGATTGTGCGAAAGTAAAAATGGAAAATGGAAAACATATTGAGGAAAACTGTTTTGTGTGACAATAATAATAATAATAATAATATTAATA
>NW_004797310.1:2041267-2045913 GCF_000002075.1 Aplysia californica | reverse complement strand
GAGGGCGATGAATGGCTTGCACGAAACTCCATGTCATAGAAATGTGGTTATGAAATTGTAAACATAATGGGGTCGTGAATCATAAATATGAGGTGAGAGTGACATTTTGTAGTCGCTCAGATTAGAAGAACAATGGCGCTATAAATAAAGGGGCGAGACAACGGTGGATGGTCTTGGTCAAACCATGGATTTTTTTCTACAACTAAGAACCACGTCGTGCGTTTGTGGAATAACGGTTTGGGCTTTCGCTGTGGTGCACAGAAAACCTGGGTTTGATTCCTCAGTGGGGGAGAATTGTTATCAAGTATCTCGAGGTCTTTCAGGTTGGCCATTGCATCCCTCTCAGCCAGGTGAAAATTGTGAAATGGTATAGGTTTAAACACCCCTATTAACACTATTAGGTTATTTAAGAGGCGTACCTCCGAGTTTAACGTCCATCTCCGAAAGGACCGAGCCAAATGGGAAATTCGTGTAAAGTGACTTTCCCAAGGACACATCGTCGGACCGAGCTGAGGCTCGAACCCCCGAACCCGCAATCTCACGATTACGAGTCCGGTAGCCTAACCACTAGGCCACCGACGCCACCTCTCAGCCCGGGTTAGGCCAGACAAGCAGTGTCAAATCCTGCCTTTTAAATTATCTGAATAGTGTCGATGGGAGCATAATATAATGAAAACACCTAAAAGATGATAACAATAATAACAAGAAATAGAGAACCACGCCAGTGTGAATTAGATACTAAAAACCAACAGATACCTCCAAACGTGGGTTTTTGGTTGGGGAGGGCGGGGGGATTATTAGTTTTGCTTGCAGCTTGCAAGTAACTGGGTTGCTGTTTCTCTCAGTATAGTACGTGTCCGCAGTTTACTCTCGCACAAGACGTTAGAAGCGCAGACGGCAAAATTTGTTAAATTTGAGTCAACACAAGAAAAGCCATCCAACAACAGGGCCCAAAAAGGACAATAATTCGGAAAAGACGAGAAGAAAACGTACCACGTCATAGAATTCACTCAGCTATCGCAACGACGACTTTAAAAGGTCTTATGCCCCAATCAAAGTCTTGAATGAACACAGATGGAACCCAAGGTGCAACAATATTAGGACAACTTTTGTATATTTGGAACTCATATTGGAAGGAAAAGGTGTACAATTAATACTAGATGTTGTAATCCACTGTCGACACTATTTAGGTCGTTCAGAAGGACGGGTATTTGGGCCCTGCCTGTCAGGGTAAACCTCGAGTGAGAGACCTCACACCCCAACAGACTGATGGAAGTACTTGAACAAAAAACTCCTTTTTTTTTGGTAAGTGCTTTACGCCGCTCGCAACTTCTTAGAGTCATATGAACGCGCAAGACATCTAAACATGTTAAGTTAGTAGGAAATTTGGAATTTTGCCTATGTGGCGGCCGAAGCCTACCCTTATCGATTTTGGACCACCAAGGGATCTTTTTTATAGTGTGCAACTTGCACCTGGGACCTCCTTGATTTTTCACACTTTTCCGAGAAGGCTAGGTGTAGACATTTCCTACCATAAGATCTGGGGTGTGGCTGAAAGACTGCAGTAAGAAGGAGCCAAGTAGTAGCAGTACAAAGGCTGCAGAAAGAGTCAGGAGCCCAAAGGTGCGGGAAAAGGGGGTGATGGGGTGGGGGCAGAAAGTGGAGACGGAAGCAGACGACAGAATGTTGTTAGAGAGCAGGAAAGGGTGTGAAATGAGAAAATTTTAGAGAAAAAAATTTCCGTCGGTCTCCGGATTCGAATCCGGGACCTATTGAATGACAGGCAAACACCTCAACCTCTAGGTAAGGAGAGCCCCATAATATCCCTACCCGGGAATTGAACTCGGGGCTTTTGCGTGCTTAGACGAATGATTTAACCGCTACACCACAGTGGCTGGTAGGTTCAAAGACTACGGTAAAACAAGAAAAAATGGTGGAAGAAATTCTAGAAAGTAAAATCATTACACGGCAAACAGATATTAGAGAGAAAATAAAAAGAAGAAACTTAGAGACAATCATCTTTTTGTTGCTGAGTTATTTGTTTGTTTGTTTAAAGAAGAAAGCCGAAAATGTGGCTGAGAGAAGTAAAGGGAACACACTTTAGAAGATTCGTCCCTCTGGGAATCAAGGAAATTGTTTCTGAATGTCAAAAGATGGTATTATTAAGCGTAAAAAGAAGCGATGAAAAATAGAGATCGGAAATTGGGTGGGAGGAGGGGAGTTTTGTGGAATATCTCAAGTCACAGAAATAAGGAAAAGTTGTCGGAAAAAAACAACAACAAGCAAAAGTTTGTGCAGATTATCGGGAAGATTATCGACACTCAGTTTGGCTGATTTTGGGTCAAGCTTTGCAAATTGAGATGCTGGCTGATTTTTTAAGATCATCCAATTCTTTGTCTAAAAAATAGCAAGGAGACAATTGAGAAAGTTTTTATTCTCCTCGTAAACTGCCTTTGAAAAGAGGAGGATGGGTTAAAATGGTCGATTTTAAGCACAAGGGACTATCCTGAAAAATGTTGTTTTTAGAAATTCGAAGGTAAAGTTTTTGCCCCTTGTTCAGTTTCTTTAAAAGACAAGAAGTGTTTTCTCTATAACCAAACAAATATACACACCAATGAAACCAAACTTCTCCTATAGGTAGGGCAATGCCCATTTTTGGTGTCGGTCAAGATTTCTGGAAACCCCCGAAATCTGGGTTAGCCCGCTTGTCCTTAAATGCGACCAAATATAGTAAATTTTCACACTTGTCGTTTCTCTCAAAAAGTCACTATTTTGGAAAATTTTCTTTTTTTTTTTCATCTTTTGCACGTATTGAAAAACTTGTTGTAACGTTGATAGGGACTAGTTCAGGTGTATTCTCACCATATTTGGTCTAATTTGGTTAGTAAATAAGAAAGTTTTAGGGATTTCAAATTAATTGTTTATTTTCAAGATGGCGTCCGTTTCCATAGCAACCGCTGTAGCTACACAAAAATAAAAGCACGTACCAAGAGATTTTATATGTATAACTGATATGTGTGCTTAGATTTGATCTCGGGCATCAAACATTGAAAATGGACCTTGAGGGTCGCTCTTCCTGTTTTCATATTTTTTTACGAAACATTTCCCCCGAAAGTTGTATTTTACGACAGCACTTTAAGATTTGATTTTGTTGTTGTTGTTGAAGTTGTTGTTGTTGTTGTTGTCGTCGCCGTCGTTGTCGTTGTTGTTGTTGTTGTTCTTTTTGTCTGCTTTGTTTTGACAAAGGTGAAGGGCGTTGGTTTCATAGACAAATGAGCAGGCTCCATACTGTGACTAGGACAAACTGAACTATTTCCTTTCAAAACGTTTAACAAAAGAAGAAAACTATTACTTTTTCAACGTTCGAAAATTACCCACTGATTTCGTAAAGACCTGTTCGGGTTTTGGATTCGTAAAACATGTGTGACATATGCCTGGCCATCATTTAGGATAAGACTTTTAAAAAAAGGTCTAAGGAAAACACAAATTAAACGCACACAAAAAACAACAACAATTAAATTATATGGGGTCAAACAAGGCAAGTATGTTAGCCACTACGCTTTAGCTCTCATTCATTTGTCTAAACTAAGAATATACGTATTTCCTGAAGGTACAGTAATTGTTCGTCAGTTCTTTCTGAAGAGTATTGCAGAATGAAACTCGCCCTCTAACAATGAATATTTAAACAGACAAAACGAAACACAGCACCCAGTCAAAAAGCAAGGTATAATATTATTCAAACTGCTGAACTTTTTACCTGTACTATCGAGATAACAAATAGGATTTACTGAGCTTTTATTACCATGCATTCTGTTTCCTTCGCATTCAACAACAGCCCTTGACGTTTATTTTCCGTTGTAACAGTATTTAGGAGTATTAATTATTGATCCTTTTCGTAATTTTATCCTCTTATATTCGTTGCACCCGCCTTCAATTCATAGATAGGTGTTTTGTTCCAGTACAAATACTTGATAATTCCAGCAGTCAGTGAAGTCACTTTTGGGAATGCCTGTCTTGTAACACGGACACGCTATTACCAGACAAATAACAAAAAAAAATCTGGTAAAACGAAAGCAGAAAACAGCAACAACTGTAGGCTACAATTATTGCTCCATCGAGTTACGCATCACTAAAAACAAAAATAAATGGAAATCGAAATTGAAAATAAAAATAAAAAAACACACACAAGAAAACACCGTAGAGTTGTCTCCCCACAGGAAATAAGGAAATTGTCTCTGGCTTTCAAAAAGTTGCGCAATGACGTTAAAACTGAAAGAAAAAGGAACAAATTGAGAGAGAGTGCCCCCAGGCCTCACAACTGAACTCAGTAGCCCTGAGGGCCCCAGAGAGAGGGCCAGGAGATTGAACCCATCACGTTCGAGATTCCTGTTCCATTTTTACGAGGCATTCTGGCTGAAAGGTAAGGCGTTGTCAGTTTGATTCCTGGCTAGGTCGGGTATGACATATCATTCCAAGAGCAATACTTCTCCCTACTTCCTTCGCATCTTTCAAATTTACGTGGCTAAAAGACGCTGCAAAGCAAATGATTGTAGAAGCGTTACACCCGCATCGACGCCGTTTAGATCAATTAGGAGGCTGGCTCTTTCAAATATTCCTTTTAGGACAAACGCCTTCCACATTCCAGC
>NW_004797310.1:2035690-2041167 GCF_000002075.1 Aplysia californica | reverse complement strand
TTGTGTGATATCTACTATCTACAGGCCATATCTGGTCCCATTTCACTTTGATTACCCTGTCAAACAAGTCAGCCTTCGTCCCTGGGTATCATCTTAAAGCTTGTTCGCTTGTCTTTATTTGAATGAAAAAAATATCCGTTTGTCCTGATTACAAGTCGAGATATTTGCGAATGAAGGAGGTGTGGTTATCTGTTTTCAGAGGGTAAAATTAGTGAGAAAATGGCAGCCAAAGATTAGTCATTTCCTTAGTTTAAGAGTCTGAGGAAACAGAAAATTGACATTTCTTGTGCCTTTAATCAACGTTTTTTAGAAAAATCCACACAGAAATTAGTTCTTTCATGAGCCTGAAAGGTGTTGACCCTAAAAACAAAAATATGATAAAAATTCACCAACCTGTGGAAAAATGCAAATTTCTTCACTTAGATTATTTTGACGAGAGCCTGATTCCACCACGCTGCCTCACATATGATCTTTTACATGTCCCCCAACAAGAACCAAAAAAACACCAAAAAATCACACACATTGAGGTCTGGGTATAAGGCAAGCCAAGCACAGAGAGGACGTCCCCCTTTCCGACCAATCCATCACTAGGCCACTTTCTCATTTTTAAAAAGCCCGAACCACAAGACGTCAATTTGGGCAGTGGCGCTGAAAAGGGAAGTCGTGCGAATCTGTTTGCAGCGAGACGAGCTTACTACTAGTAAGAAGGTCGTCTCGGCCTACAGTGATGTGAAGAACCAGTTTTTGGAATATACCCGAGACAGGTTTGTCCTGTATTTCCTTTAAGGGAACGACGCATCCCATGTGATAGCTATTCAAAAGTTATAGAAGTTATAGCTCATCCTCTTTCACATGGGCACTGACTCGTCACATAACGATGCTTGAGAACGGAAGGAATGTTATGTCATAAAATTGGTTCATTCTTTTTTTTTAATCATCCTGTATTATCATAAACAAATTAAGTTAAGGACAAGCCTTGTCAATAATTATATGAAAAAGAGAAGGTTGAAGTAAAATATTTCGTGGCAGTATGTAAGTGACAGCCTGATATTTAACGTAACCCCTTTAAATATTATCCTACATTAGATTGGCAAATAAAATTAAAACGTTGGGTGTATACATAATTATTTATTCCCTTTCTGCAAGTTTACTTTCAAAAATATCATTTCATATTATATCTCCTTTAAGAGAGATCTGATCCTTTAATTTATTCAAAGGTCAGCTTAAGTCATTTCTGTTCTTAAATTAATGAGATAAATATTTAGAGAGAGATTTTCTTTACGTCAGAACACAATGTACTGATACATTACTGCTGTATTGTAAAGCGCTCAGGGCCTGTGCACTTTAACCGTGGTTTAGAGCTAAATAATATTATTAGTAGGCTAGTAGTAGTATACAGAAGTCTTTACTTAATTCTCCTTTGTATGCAACCGATTTTGTTGTCTAAGTTGTCAGAATTAAAAGCTTCTTCAGAATTCTTCTCCTGTTTTAACATAACAGTACTTGCATAAAAATGAACGCCAGACTGAGTGGAAATGAATGACGCCAGCAGTAACCATACAGTCCGGTGTTAGATACACATGTGTAGCTGAAGTTTAGTAGATTTGGTTACGACTGAAAACATCAAAGCTATGTCATGAGCTGGATAAACGGGCGATACGTATGCTATGAGGGTTTTTTTTCTTTTTTTATTTGGGGGGGGGGGAGGAGTTCATCAGAGGGCCGGCACTGACCGTGACAAAGTCCACTGAGCAAACTATAAAAGAGTTATGGTTATGGTTGGCCGGCCATCTGAGGAACTCCTTCCTTTTTAAGAAATCTATTTTCGTCCTATAGGTGTGTGGGCTAATGTTTAGGGGTTATTTTAAGGTACCACCAGCAGGAAGAAAGTACATGTAGACAGACGACACACTTTTTTGCCTTCGGATACGTCTTGCACATTTCGTGTCCTCCAGACTTACTGGGTGGGTGGCCCAGGTTTGAATCCCCAGTAAGACATGCCGGTATTTACATGTACATGTAGTTTGTTCAATGCTATTTATACTTTCCAACTCTTTGGCATGTTGCTATCAGAAACGGATCTTCGGAAGGACTTTCGTAACGAGCGACCACCCCAACAAACACAATAAAGAAGAGGCCTAGATCTAACCTAACCCTGACCCAACCCCAACCCCTACCCCTATCCATACCCTTACCCCAACCCCTAACCTCTACCACTACCCCTACCCCTACCTCAAACCCTAACCCTAACCCTAATTCGATTCTACTTTGTTACATAGAGGTCGCTCGTTACGGAATTCCTAACACGGGATGTCCTCACCATGTGGAAATAAGACGTAAAATCCAAACCACAGAAATGTGTAGCATTTAACGTTCCATACTATAAGACTTCCTGTTGAGTGGTTAAATAATAATTCCACCTCTGCTTTTACCTTCACCCGTTTGCGTATCAAAATACATATAAAAATATAATATAGATATAGGAAAATTAATACGAAACGTTACATGTTGAAGCGTTTGCGCAACGCTTCGATAGTGTAGCAAAGTTTTAGAGACCTACCTGAGATTCAGACGCAGAAACCGGTTTTACATCGGTTCAAACATTCGCGGAAAACAGCGAAGTGTTTGGGAAGTCAAAGGCTTCGTGCTGCGACAGTGTTTACTCCTAGTGAAAATAGTTGTGAGTGACGAGAAGTGTTGTCAGCTTGACAGAGCAGCACAGATCTTGGGTGTAGTGTAGATCTACTGTGTATGTGCCCAATGCTTTGATCCCGTTGGTCTGGTCAGCAGTCAGACAATTTTGCAGAGGACATGACACAGCGTAGTAATCTCGTGTGAGTGGTTAATCCATATGGGTATATATATATATATATATATATATATATATATATATATATATATATATATATATATATATATATATATATATATAAGGGTATACACCCACCCACACATATATACACATAAACACACACACATATAAACACACATACGCACACAAAACACATACATACATACATACATACACACACACACACACACACACACACACACACACACACACACACACACACACACACACACACACACACACACACACATACATTTAGAGTGAGTGAGTAAATGAGAGAGACAGACAGACAGACAGACAGACAGACAGACAGACAGACAGACAGACAGACAGACAGACAGACAGACAGACAGACAGACAGACAGACAGACAGACAGACAGAGGGGAGGGGAGGTTATGAGAAGAAGACTAGAGATTGGTTGGTTTTTGTTTGTTTTTGTTGGGGGGTTTTCGGAGGTGGGGGGGGGGGGGAAAAAAACCCAGATCACAAGCTGGAAGACTACGACACATGGTCTATAGAAATATTCTGTTGTGAGCTTAGCCTAGTAAGCTAACGGTTAAGGAAAGTCATTGAAACCACTGCCCCCGTTTCCTGATCTGTTTTGAGCCCGCTGGGTAGGAAAGCCCTTACATAATGAGAAGGGGAACCAGCGGGGCATTGGTGCGTGCCACAGAATTGTTTTCAAGGGGGTCAATGACTTGTAAAATGGTACTCAGAGAACCAAAGGAGGGGCAAGGAAATGTTATGGCTTGGGTTGGTTTCTTTTTTTTCTCTTTTTTTTTGGGGGGGGGATGTTTTGTTTTGTTTTGGTACGTGTTTTATGGCGCTCGCAACTGCTTAAGGTCACATATGAGTGCTCGCTACACATAACGCATTTTCAGTACGGTTAGAATGAATGTTCCGTGTAATATGGAGCTGACTCCTTTTTCCATTACTGTACCTCGGCCCTTATTTGTACCATGTAATAGTTCTCGTGAGGGGGCTCTCGTGGCCTAGAGGTTAAGGTGTTGGCCTCTCATTCAAAGGCCCCGGGTTCGATTCCGGGTAGCGACCAAAAAATGTTCTTCTCTACAATTGTCTCCTTTCACATCCTTTCTTGCTCTCTAACAATGTTCTGTTGTCTGCTTTCATTTCCACTTTCTGCCCCCACCCCATCACCTCCTTTGCCCCCTCCTCTGAGCTCCTGACTCTTTCTGCAGCCTTTCTACTGCTACTCCTTGGCTCCTCCTTACTGCTGTCTTTCTGCCACACCCCTGATCTTCTGGTAGTAAAGATCTACACCTAGACTTCTCGGACAAGGGCGAAAAATCTCGGATGGCCCGTGTGCAAGTTGCGCACGTTAAAGGTCCCTTGGTGGTCTAAAATCGATAAGAGTAGGCTTCGGCCGCCACCCGGGCAAAATTCAAAATTTTCTATCAACTGAAACTATTAGGTGTGTCCCACGCGCTCATATGATATTATGCAGTTCCGAGCGCCGTAAAACACTTTACCAAAACCCAAAAAAGTTCTCGTGACTGTACCGTTGTTCGAATCTTTACTTGAAAGTTAATTCTGACTTCTTACCAATATTTTAGCTTTGTTTATGCAAATAAAGGACACTATAGATGAAAAAGAGAAGAATGATGGATAAATTATAGTTGTCGTATGTCCAAAGCGGATTTTAAAAAAGAAGAGATTGCAACTGTCGGAACTCCAAAAGCATTAATTTCGATTCATTTAGTTTTGTCACATCTCCGTTTGAGCCAATGGGATGAGAGTGTCCCGTCACGTGATTTTGTGGGCAAAGCAAAGTAGCGTCGTCCAGAAGAGAACTGTTCAACGATCAGGAGGCCCGTAAAGTGCATGTTCATTGAATTTGAAAGAGTAATTTGATGAGTGTGTCTGTATGTCCCAAATTCTTTAAATTCTATTTATGTTATTGTTTAGCATTCATCTGGTATGCACTCTTTATTGTTTTGTTTTTGTAGTGCCTGCATAGAAATTGTTGGTGCCTCTTCTTTTAACATTAGTTGGGGTTCAGACTGTGCCAGGGATTTATTTCGTTTTTTTCGGAGGGGGGGGGGTTGTCCCCAAGCTTTGTTCTTTCTATTTTTGTTTTGTTTTGTTATGGTAACATTGCTTTTATTTCAATCCTCTCTGTGAGTTGAGTAAGAATCTTTCCTGACCCAAGAGAGCAAACACTACCGGTTGTGCATGTGAAATCAAAACATAGTTGGTGTTATGCTTTTTATTGTTTCTGTACTCCTCCAATTATCGTTGCCTTAAGTCTTATGAACATGGGTATTTGGTTGTCACAATTTGCATAGTCGTGTATCTGAGTGTTTCCTTTTCACTGTAACACCCAGTGGCGGTGGGTAGTGAAGGGCTTACTGACTTGAGCCCCTCACCCCCACCCCCTCCCCACCCCAACTCTATCCCTGAGTTAATGAAAGTTTGTTAAATAGCGAAATAAGCAGTTGAAACCGCCATGATCACACGCAATGAACACAGTTCTCAGCTTGGCGGCTTGCCCGTTTATCCAATCATTGTTGTCACCGCTTACAACTATAGTAACCTAACAGCCAATCAAATGTCGTTTGGGCTCAGAAAGAATAAGCCGGTTCCCACGCCCGTCTTTAATGACAC
>NW_004797310.1:2033509-2034698 GCF_000002075.1 Aplysia californica | reverse complement strand
GGGGGGGGGTAGCACAAAGAACAGAACGAATAAGGAAGAACTGAAGAACTCGAGGTGGTATATGAAGAAAAAGAAGTTAGCCACAAAAAGAAGATTTAGTAAGATTGGATAAGTAAGAGAGAACGGTTGATAAGACGATAATGACTGAATCGATAACAACAAGATGATAATGTTCACAAAGCACTTACGTAACGGTGAAAGAAAAGTGTAATGATTTACAAAATCTAGTAAGAGTTTTTCTGCACTTGCAACACAAATGAATGGGTCAATATTAAAGCTGAAGATTAGAGTTATTACCAACAAATGACATACAAATAAGAAGAGGAGAGATAATGCCGATAGGACAGAAGGAGCAAACCGCACACGTCTACAACAATACACGAAAGAGATTTTTAAAAACGCATTTTTAGTAAGTGTTTATGCGCTGGCAACTGCATGAGGTCATATGAGCTCACGGGACACATTAAATATTTTCAATTGATAGGAAATTTTGAGTTTTGCAAGAATGGCTGCCGAAGTCTACTCTTATCGTTTTTTGGGGCCTCCAAGGGATCTTTTAACGTGCGCAACTTGCACACGGGAGCTCCGAGATTTTTCTCCCTTGTCCGAGAAGGCTAGGTGTAGATCTTTCCTACTAGAAGATCAGGGGTGTGGCTGGAATTCCGGAAGACAGCAATAAGGAGCCAAGGAGTAGCAGTAGAAATGCTGCAGAAAAAGTCAGGAGCCCAAAGGAGCGGGCAAAGGAAGTGTGGAGGTGGGGCAGAAAGTGAAGATGAAAGCAGACGACAGAACATTGCTATAACATGAAAGGAGGTGAAAGGAGACAATTTTAGAGAAGAAATATGTCCCTCGCTATCCAGATTCGAACCCGGGATCTATTGAATGAGAGGCGAACACCTTAACCTCTAGGCCACGAGAGCCCCCACGAAAATGAGGAGAAGAAAGATGTTTGTAACAACCAAAGAATACGGTAGTAGAAGACGTTGTGGTTAGTGACCGCACACAATGTTGGTGAAACCGTATTCAAAAGTATCTGGAAATAGATGTGGGATAAGTGATTACAAGAAATACGTAGTTAGAGGATTAGGGTTCTCCTAAGAGATGTTGTGGAGGCTTTGAGTTGAATCGGTACAGGACACAAAACAACAATTATATGTTATATGTATTATGATTTATACATTTATATTAT
>NW_004797310.1:2032313-2033409 GCF_000002075.1 Aplysia californica | reverse complement strand
GGGAAACAATATACAGAACATCGCTAGAGAGCAGGAAAGGAGGTGAAGGGAAACAATATACAGAACATCGCTAGAGAGCAGGAAAGGAGGTGAAGGGAAACAATATACAGAACATCGCTAGAGAGCAGGAAAGGAGGTGAAAGGAGAAATTTTAGAGAAGAAAATTTACCATCGCTGTCCGGACTCGGTCCCATGGCCTATTGAATGAGAGGCTAACACTGTAACCTCTAGACCACGAGAGCCCCAGCCTCCTATAATAACACGTAATTGTGGGAAGCAAGACCGACTAAACATCAAATTAACTCGGACAAAAACTGAAAAGAGAAAAATAGTAACATAGGCCACAGCACAGAATTGCTCTTGTCTTACTCTTCACAGTTAGGAGAATTTAAATGTACCTGTGAAGTAAAAACAAACTCATAGACAGAGAACAG
Source organism: Aplysia californica (assembly GCF_000002075.1). Lineage (NCBI taxonomy): Eukaryota > Metazoa > Mollusca > Gastropoda > Aplysiida > Aplysiidae > Aplysia > Aplysia californica. Next base: position 2,032,975 of record NW_004797310.1, on the reverse strand, counting down.
ATTTTTTTTAAAATTACTTCTTACTCCAAAATTTACAAACAGTTGTATGACCTTATTGTGTTGCAACTGCCGTAAAACTCTTACTAAAATTAAACAAACAGTTAATACACGTAGGTTTGGAACATTCTTCTTCTTTCTCTTTGACCTGCTCTTTCTATTTCCATCTATCAAACATTATAAAATAGTTTGATTTGATACAGCATTGCGTCTATTTTGTCAAGAGGCAGTTTTCCTTTGTAACAACCACATCACTCTAAGAGACAAAGAGGTGGAGGTGGTGAGGAAAAGACCAGCAGCCTGGCGAGCTATTTTTGTTTGATTCTTTGTTCATGAGGAACGCGATATCAAAACAGATTAGCTATTGGGACTGTAATGAATAGCAGGAGTCAGGTGAGATTTCTGGAGAAAAAAAATAGGGCCTTTTACCTTTACACTGAACCCCCCCCATTGGAACCAAGGTAAACAATGGCCACTCGTCAAGAGAAGTACTCGAGGAAGGCCTACCTCAAGGTTCCTGTCTGAGTTGCACTGTGTTCCTGATCTTCTTTAAACATGTAACGAACGTGCTAAAAATCAGAAAAAACTCTTTATGCCGATGATCTCGCTCTCTGGCAGACACATCACAGCACGATAGTAGGAGCAGGGAAATTAAATGAAGACCT
>NW_004797310.1:2026820-2032213 GCF_000002075.1 Aplysia californica | reverse complement strand
AATAGATAGATAGATAGATAGATAGATAGATAGATAGATAGATAGATAGATAGATAGATAGATAGATAGATAGATAGATAGATAGATAGATAGATAGCCTTGAGAGAAAAAAGGAGGTAAGACTTTTATCGATGATGAAAGCTGCGCTTACAAAAGGAAATGTGTTTGTCATCAGTCTTGTCAAGTCAAATACGTGTACTTTATATAGAAAATATAATTCAGTTTATAACTTCTTAATCAAATTCCCACACGCCTTAAATCAAAGGATGTGGCCTGATTTATTAGCCATCAAATTATCTTCTACTCAAGAGAATAAAATCCCATTAAGAAGATGACATTGACAGGCTCTTTAATCCACCTGAACACAACACAATCATTTAAGACATGTCTTAATAACACGATCAAAGGCTGATTCTTCTAATGTCAATTAGATAACTTAATGATCGATGCCTCACAACAGGCAGGCAATGTTGGCTTAAAATGCAATCTTTATTATAAAGTGAATTTTAAAAATCGCCGATTTTCTTTGTCGGTGATTGAAGATTACAATGGAAAAACGATCAAACTCACATAAAACTTTTATTTTTTTTCTGTCCATTGGCACCGTAAGGTATCGAGGGGAGATGTAATCATTTTATTGCCGGATGTGATCAGGTGTGTTTCCTTTTGGATCGTCACACTGTGCCTTTGGAGGTTCTCTTTGACTTTATCGAAAGTTGCTGGCTGGCTAAGTGACATATTATGTAAAGTTGTTCCCTTATCCGATCCGGGCTTTGGGGATTGCCTTGTTAGTGAGACAACGTACTGGGTCTTTAGCATATTGTGGTAGGGTGACCAGTTCATTTCTACGCCGCCTTTACTTTCCCAACTTGAAATCAGGTACCCATTACTGCTGAGTTGGCAGCAGGGGGCGAAAAAAAATGAGTGTCCGAACCGAGTCTCGAACCCGGACTTTCCGCTTCGGACATATATAACAAGTGGCTAAACAGGGGTGCGAGCTGGTAGGTGACAGCGTTGGCTTTTTGAGTTCGCATTTCTATTAATTTGTCTATTGACCCGTTGAGGCTGGCTGTTGGGCCCCATTCACATGACGTTCCCAAAATACCCTATTTGATGTCTCTCGTTGTATTTCCTTTTCTATTCTACGCCTACTTATTATGTGACGTCACCATTTCTTCATATGTCTCCTTTTCAGGATATTTAATGTTTTTCTAGGATATTTCATTTCGCATGCTTTTATTCTATTTTGCTGCCCTTTGTTGAGAGTCCAGGTTTGGCACTCGACTGTGAAATGGTATTAACATTGATCTGATGAGCTTTGGGGGGGGGGGGTTAATCTCCATTAAGATGTTTTGATGAGAGAGGATGAGTGCTATTTATAGTTGGTATGTCACCGACGTGCCTTTTGTACTCATGCTTCAATTTCTTTGTCCATTTGCTCATCTGATGTGAAAAAGATTCCATGGTATTTGAGTTCTTGTACTTGTTTCACTTTTGTGTGTTGTTAACTTAGATATTCAACGAGGTTTGGTTGCTAGAGATCTTCATTTGTTCTGTTTTAGCTGTGCCCATTTTCATTTCACCAGACTCGCCAACTACAAAATGTGAGGCTGCGTGGCGGAATCAGGCTCTCGTCAAAATGATCAAAATGAAGAAACTTGCATTTTTCCGCAGGTTTTTGAATTTTTATCAGATTTTTGTTTTTTGGCTCAACACCTTTCATGTCCATTAAAGAACTCATTTCTATGTGGATTTTCCCGAAAAACGTTGATTAAAGACTCAAAAAATCTAAATTTTCAGTTTCCACGGGCTCTTTAGTTAAGGAAATAACTAATCTTTGGTGGCCATTTTCTCATTGATTTAACCTCCGAAAACAGGTGACCCCCCATCTGCTTCTTTTACAAATATCTCTACTTGTATTCAACATAAATGGATATTTTTTTCATCCAAATAAAGTCAAGTGAACAAGCTTTAAGGTGATACCAATAACTCTACATGTCTAAAAATTGACGAGAGCCTGATTCCACCACGCTGCCTCACAAATATTGAAATATTGAAATACTGCCCATAGTAGAAGCGTTTGCTTTCATGGTTTACCTTTTTTAAAAAGCTGTCAAACTGAGCAACGCACTCAGTCTTGATTTAGATACCTTTCTTTAAAAGATTATAATAAGCAATTGGAAATTGGAACTCAGTGTGCTTTGAACTTATTTAATTTCTCGGGGTGGGGGGGGAAATTCACTATGGTCATTTCTCAATATGCAAATCTTTGAGTGTAACATAGATGGAAGTAATGAGTCACTAAATAACAAGCTGATAAGATACTTCGCTCTCAACAGCTGGGTACCCGGTGATGATGATGATGATGATGATGATGATGATGATGATGATGATGATGATGATGATTATGATGATGATAACCTGGAGAAGTACGTACTACGAACATTTGTGATTTATGTAAATTTGATGTTGTAATTTTTATTGAATAAATTCACCCTACCAAAAGGTAAACCGTTTTCAGATGTGCACTCCTGCCTTGACCTGATTGAACCGTGACTGCATTCTAGTTTTGGTTCGGAAAGATCAAGGTCGCTACGTCCCCGATTACGTTCTGGTGGCGGTGAACGAAGATCAGCTGATCACAGCGACCAACCTCCAGGAACCACTCAATTACAAACAGAAATAACGCGTCAAACATCTCATTTTGTCATAACTGTGACAGTACATCAAACATCACATTCTGTCAAAAATGTGATAGTACATCAAACATCTCATTTTGACATAAATGTGACAGTACAACAAACATAAAATTTCTGTCATTAATGTGACAGTACATAAAACATCACATTCTCATATAAATGTGACAGTACATCAAACATTTCGTTTTGTCGTAAAAGTGATAGTACAACACACATCTCAAACATCTCATTTTGACATATATTTTTTTCATTAATGTAACAGAACACCAAACATCACATGTTGTCATCACATGCAATGTGACAGTATATCAAACATCTGATTTTGTCATAACTGTGACAGTACATCAAACATTGTCTTTAGTATTTGTGCAGCATTTACTGCCGTTTAGAAAAGTTAACCGAACAAAGGCTTTCAGAACGTTCATTTTTGGTTGTAATTAAAATATTTCTCTTTTCTCAGCATTGGGCTTATTTTATTGAAAGTATCTTTGGCAATTGAGAATCTTTGTTAATTTCTGTGGAACTTAAGGCATAAGATGTAATTATGTATTGTCCTGAATATTCTAATGGTTGACTTGTTTGATCTTTAAACTTTGCCCATGAGCTTACAAACAGGAACTATTTTAGGATATTACCACGCATTCTGGGTTTTTTTCACATTGAACAATAACGGTTTAAGAACCTTTTTCTTTTACAACAGTATTTAGAAGCGTTGTAGATTTTTTTCTGAATCTGCTAGTAAACTTGTGTCATCGGCATATCTGATGCTATTAAATTTTTCGCCATTCACTTTGAGATTTGGACATTTTGCTGCATGTCTAGGGATTGTTTCGCTATATGTTAAAGAGATCATGAGGCATTCCGCATCCTTGTTTCACTCCTCTTTTAGACTGCTTATATTCGCTGTATTTTTTAATCAAACAGCAGTGTATTCTTCTGTGTAGAAATTCCTAATTTACTTGACATTTTCTATCAATGTCTAGTTCTTCCACAATGTTAGAAAGCTCATCATATCAACCCTCTCTGATCATATTTAACTTTATCGAAAGCCTTTGAATAATTTATGAAGCATAAATACAGATCTTTCTGAGCTTCAATTTTAAATTATGTCCGTTGTCATTGTTGGTGTTTCTGGTAACCTTGTCAGAAACTAAACCGAATTGTGTTTCAGATATCTCTGGTCTTCGACTTTTTTCTTATTCTTCCCATTAGTACTTATAGCAAAAGTTCTGTAAAGTGACTCATAAGGCGCTGACTGTTCTATGCACCTCACACTCAGTGGCATCAGTGGCACCAGGTATTTCAAGCAAAGCTATGAAAACTGACTTAATCAGTAATATCTTCAGGAATCTTACCGCTATATTCGATAGAATTTACAAACTTTGTAGATATTTCAGTGCCTAATTATTCTAGTGTGACGATTACTTCAACTGGATAGTATCTGCACCTGTAACCTTTCCTTGTTTCATTTCCTTAATGGTAGCTGGTATTTCTGCTTTCAGTACTGATGTCCCATTTATGTTGTTCTTAATAAATCAGCATTTCTATTCTATAATCTTTGAAAAGCCCTTCTACCAATTCTGACCATCTGTTTAAAACATCCCCTTTTTTCGTTTAAAATATCTCATGATTTCGATCGTATGCACCCTTTACTTTAGCACCCTCTTAATCCCACATACGTTTTATTATTTTTGAATACATGTATTTCGTATCTTTGTTTTTGAATTGAATGTCTATATTTTTTTAAATCTGATCATTTATCCTTGTGGGTGTTTTTTTTCCTTCACATGTTTCTTTATTTCCTTAATTAAGATATTACATTAACTTTCCACATTTAATTTTGCATACCTTCTCAATTTCATTAATTTTGATATGTTCTTAACGTTTGAGGACATTCATTTTTATTTGCTTTCTTAGCTTGAGGGGTATTCTAATCCCCCCCCTCCCCCTCCCCGCACAAGCATCAGCAATCTTATTTTAATTGTTAATTTTAGTCCTTCCGGTTTACAAATGTTTTCCAGAGCTTGAAATGTATTGCTTCCTTGTATAAAGAAATGTTCTTTCACTTCTTGATTTGTCTTTTAAGAGATACTTTTTTAATTTGAGTTTGTGCTTTGATTTCTTAAGTTGTACAGTCTCATCTGCATTTTACACATGAGGGGCACATGGTCACATTTTGCACAAGTGGTTACTTTCACAGGCCTGGCAATGATTTAGATAATGTTATTGCTTTTTTAAAGCGTTTCTGAATAACAATGAAGTCTATTTGGGTTTTAGTTCTCTCTCCAGGGCTCTTCCAAGTGTATTCTTTTCTTGGACGATTTTCATACCAGGTGCTCGAAATTAAAAAAATATTTTCTCTGCATCGTCCTATAAATCGTGTGCTGTGTTCATTCTTTTTACCATTGCCTTCTGGCCCAACTATAATAATATCCTTTCTGCGTGTGTCTCCTATTTCTGCATTAAAGTCTCCCTTGACTTACTTTATCTCCTGAGATTTTAGTAGTTTCAGTTCCTTATCAAGGTCTTCATAAAATCTCTCTATTCTTGCTAGGTTCTGATGTTAGCTCATATCCTTGAATGACACCCACGTCAAAACGTTTCCCTTCCGGTTTAGCCACGATGACTCTGGCGTCGGTACAAGACCCGTAATCGTGAACTTGGAGCCTCAGCTCGGTGTGTGTGTGTGTGTGT
>NW_004797310.1:2025165-2026273 GCF_000002075.1 Aplysia californica | reverse complement strand
TTCTCTCTCTCTCTCTCTCTCTCTCTCTCTCTCTCTCTCTCTATTTCTACTAGGCCTAAGCATACACACTGTAAATATGCGAAGGCAATGAGATAATAATATACACCCCCTAGGACCGCAGCATCGTCTAGTGCAGTCTTTTTCGTACGGATGAGGCCTAGATCTAGACCGGAAATAGTGGAATAATGAATTCTGAGAACGTAACAGCAGACTGTGGGTTTATCCTGACCGAGGGTCCCGGCGCTCATTTGCTGGCACAGCCCTTGTTTATAATAGCATCTAGATGGGATGATCAGTCTCTGGGCAGCTCTTCCTTTCTCGGCCACTGTCTCGCTGTCATTCCGGTCGTTTTTAGTAAGGTTTTACGGCGCTCGCAACTGCATAAGGTCATATGAGCACCAGGGGGTGGATGTTCACAGAGAAGTCCAAACGGGGAAACAGGCTTTCTCTGCTCACCTCTCTAGTCTCAACAATACAAAGTCTGCTTCGACTATCAAGGCATCCCGGAAATAGCAGTTCACAAGAGAGGGACATACGCATAGAAGTAGAGGAAAAAGACGATAGTAAGGATGGGGGGGGGGGGAAGCAGCAGTTCCCCGCTATGTTTTTCTGGCATAGTTTGAGCATAGCGTTGATAAAGCAGCCCATTTACAATTCAACTGTGCTTAAAAACAAGTTAATAATATCCCCCTTTGGGAATGGCATGAAGACACTTCAGTCAGTAGCACTGCCCTGGGGCACAGCCCTTGTTTATAATACCATCTAGATAAGATGATCAGTCTCTGGGAAGCTCTTCCTTTCTCGGGCGGGCGCATTGCAATCCCCCCCCCCCTCCCATGACGTCACAGCCCTGCGTGCAGAAAGTTCGATCCTTAACTCGCCCCCATTTTGTTATCGATTCGTTTTTAAATGACTGAAGTAGGGTATCAAAACTGGTAAATGATGATTCACATTTTTGGGCATAACGTGCGTGTGTACATGTTCTTAATTTGAAGTACAGTGTTATATCTCCATGGGGAGGTAGGAATAGGACTTCAAAGAGGGTATCTGCTTATCATTTTATGTTGGATATCAATGATTTATACACACACACACACACACACACACA
>NW_004797310.1:2022410-2024692 GCF_000002075.1 Aplysia californica | reverse complement strand
GGGGGGGGCTGCTCAGTCTATGCCATGGTCTGGAGCAGAGAGGATGTCCTTAGTGATTGTTCAGCAATGACAGCCATATAGAAGAGTTGACCATACACAGCATTTCAGACATTTCCTTTTGGTAGATATTGAGATGTTTTTATTTTTCAGGATTGGGCTCATTTCATTGAAACTAGCCCTAGCCATTGCAATTTTCCTGGGGGGGGTTTTCAGTGGAACATTTGGTATCAGATTGTATCCTATATCCTAGATATTTAAACTATTGGACTTGTTTGATCTTTTCATCTCTACTAATGATATTACAAATGATGCTTCTTTTATAAATATTGCCATGCATTCTGTTTTCTTTATATTCAACAATTATCCTTTACATTCACTTTTTGTTACAACGGTATCTTGAAGCGATTGAAGGTCATTTTCTGAATCTGCTATTAAAACTGTGTCATCGACATGTCTGATGTTATTAATATTTTTGCCATTCACTTTGAAACCTGGACATTCTTCTATGTTTCTAAGGATTGTTTCACTTTACATGTTAAAGAGGTCTGTTGACATAACACATCCTTGCTTCATTCTTCTTCGAATCTGCTTATATTCACTGCGTTCTCCATTAATCCGTACAGCAGCATACAGAATGTATTATTTACATGAACTAAAGTTTTCCTGATGTATGTCAGGGAAAGCCGAGGTGTCTGTTTCTCCAATAATAGACTTTCCAGTTATAAACAAATCGTACTTCAGCCATGAACTCTTCACTGCTCTATCATCAATATTTTATGGTGAAGGATTAGCCTGATAGCAAAGATACAGCTGCCTTATGTCATTCAGTCCGAATAAAGTACAACGGAAAAAATGAAAGCACCTCAAAGATTTCCATAAACCTTTACCTTCGTTTGGCGATACGAGTGCAGGCAGTGAACATGTGACTTTTCTAGCATCGTCAACGCTAGTCTCATTATAAGACTCATGTGAGTTTTGTGTGCGTGTGTGTGTGTGTGTGTGTGTGTGTGTGTGTGTGTGTGTGTGTGTGTGTGTGTGTGTGTGTGTTTCTTTAAAATCTTCAGATTTACACACAACATGATCAGGTTCAACACTAATTCTGGAGATGTTTATGAACACAAGATACTCAGACTAGGAACGAAACATTCACGAACATCGTTGCTCCTTATGGCTGTGTAATCTCCCCTGTCTTGTTTTCACTCGACACTAACATCTGCAATTCATAACAAAAGCTTCAAATTCATGAACTTAGCGGGTGATTCCACTCTCTAAGGCCTTATAACCACGAATAAGAATACCTAAATGTAGGAACGTTGTAAACATACAAGAAGAGCACAGGAGGGAAGAGGTCAGAGTCACAAACTGGAATAATGATTGATACTCTCAAAATTTCCACTTTTTTTCCCCATGCCCTTCATGCGTATTTTTGAAAAATTGGTGTGACAACCACTTTCTTTTATTAAATTATGGTCAAAAGACAAAGGAATTAACTATAGACTTTAGAATTTGAAAAGAACAATACCAATTGTAGCATTTATTCTTTAGAGAAGGGGAAGTTCAGGCTGCAAAAACGTACAACTAGGAGTAACCAACTACTACAAAGCTGGATTGGCACCCTCACGCTGATGTTTGTGCCCCACCCCGGGACAATGCCACGGACTGTAGTGTCTTTTAGGCCATTCCCAAAAGGGGGACTTATCTCGTTCAAGCATAGTAGAATTGTAAATGGGCTGATTCATGTCACGCTCATAACTGTGCTTGATCTACAACAGGGAACTGCTGCTTTTTTCTTTCCTGATCCTTACTATTGTCATTTTCCTCTACTTCTTAAGTCTGATTCACTGTAAAGACTTCCCTGTTGACATCCACCCCTTGGCGCTCATATGACCTTATGCAGTTGCGAGCGCCATAAAACCCTCTACAGTAAAAAAAAAATGATGTTTGTGCTTAAAAGATTAAATCAAATAATGTTCTTTTTCAGGAAATTGAGAAGATTTGATATTGTAGATAGGATTATGTCCCTTCCTACCAATCCATGATCGAAAGCATGTTGCTGCTTTGTATTTAGTTTACAGAAAAGAAGTTGACCGAATCATAAAAAAGCCAGCAAGACACTTGGATATCGCCTGCTTGGAGTTAAGACTCCTTCGTGTGCCATTTTGAAAACTGTCGTATGACAGAATTTCGTACACTGAGCAGTCGGTATAAGTTTAATAGTGCAGGCGAACTTTATAAAATCACAACCATGAAAAGTAACAGCATTTGAAAGACCCATCTAACAC
>NW_004797310.1:2020849-2022310 GCF_000002075.1 Aplysia californica | reverse complement strand
CCCCCCCCTGTTCTTTTTTCTTTTCGTACAAATTTGAAGGTCATGCAGCAGCAGATACATACCACCAAAAACCTATAAAGGAAAAAAATGTAAGGCTGATGTCGAAATGAACATGTTTCTGTATTGCTGTTGTTTCTGTATACATGCACAAAATATATTACTTTACGCATACCAAATCGACAGAACTTTCAATATAGATCTAATGTGATAAATTCCTGCATGAGGTTTTAGAGATGCATCTGATATGACATGCGTTATTGTTAACTTTGTTCTTTATATTTAAACATTTTCTTTTGGAGGCTGTTGGTTGATAAAATCCTGGTTTTAGTGGCCATTATATGCGGGGTATTATTTTACACAGTGCCATTATATAGAAAAAACGCAAAGGGGAAATGAAAAGTAGCCACTTGTATAGATGGCTGTCTTATACAGGTAGATGTCTTGTGCAGGTGGCTGTCTTAGCAGGTTTGACTATATACAAAGGATGTGCTGGAAAATAAGCGTTCACATCATCGTGAGGTCCATCCAGATCTATACTATAAAACATTTTCAAAGACGAAACGATAACGCAAAACGGGTCGTTTTCAAGTGGCATAGTGCATTTCTATGTATTTCTGATGACCTAATTATCTTAAAAGTTGAGGTCATCTTGCCAGACACACAGCCTGGATCAAACGCTAAAGATAGCAGAAGAGGATCGCCGGATATCACTCACTGCTGAGATTATCTTCTCATCTGACAACGCCACTTTTTTTCAGGCATTCTTTTCGGCATCAGCCACACGACACGCATTAGATAAAGAATTTGTTCTGTTTCGTTTTGTTTTGTTTTGGCGTGAGGGCCGGCCTGTTGACACATCACGTTGTAGCTTGAACAGGCTGGTGCTCCGCGAAGCAGGACCAAGCAGCTCAGTGATAATTTGTGTGGCATCACAGTGAAAACAGCGCTCGTCGAAATAATGAAATCAAAGAAACCGTGATTTTATCGCCCGTTAGGCATTATCATAGATATTTTGTCCTCAACATTGTTATGATTTTTCAAGAATACGTTTATCCTGCACAAAAAATGTAAATTTACAGTTTACAAGGTTATTCAAGCTTAGGAAATCACCAAACTTTGATGGCCATTTTCTCGGTACTTTTATCTCTGATTGCAAGCCACGCCCACCTCTTTCTATCGAAAATATCATCATCTTTGCTTCTATTCAAGATAGATGGGCACTTTTTCTCCAAAAGGAAGACAAATGAACAGGCTTTAAAAGGATACCAATAACCCCACATGTCCAAAAATTGACGAGTGCCTGTTTCCACCGTGTCGTGACATATTGTTTCAAATTATTCCTCGTGTTTTGTGTAATCTCTGTCATGTCATTGTAAGGCAAGACTCCCGACGGAGATGAAAAGAGCTAAAATTTTGGTTTATCTTCCAAATCTAGCTGTATGTCTGATGTTTCCTTTTGTT
>NW_004797310.1:2019632-2020749 GCF_000002075.1 Aplysia californica | reverse complement strand
AAAAAAAAAAAAAAGAAAGAAAAGAAATCCCCAGCACACACATACACATTTTCCGCTCTTTAACATTGATTTTTTAAAATGCATTTGTCTATTTGAAATTCAATTCCCAGAGTCGTAGATAAGAAACACCTCATGTTTTAAGTCTAGCAAAAATTAAAAATCACAGTGACAAACACTGGCTTGGGCCTCTAAAGATAGCCCAGTCGGATCGCCAGATGTCACTCAAACTCTGAAGATTTGCTTCTCATCTGACAAAGCTGCTTCCTTCTTCCGGCTTTGTTCTACTATTTTTTTTATTGGATTTGTTAGGGGGTGGTCCCCAAGGTGAGGGGAAAGAGGGGAGGGGGATTCCGAGAGAAGGTCGGGACAGCAGCTACACAACATGTCAGCTGTATCAGATATATGCGATTTTTCTTCAGTAATAGTTTGCTTTGAAGAGGCCCCCAAGCGCACCACGTGATATCTAAATAAAGCGCTGTGCCGCACATCTCAGATATCGAGCTCTTGTCTTCCGCGACCTCCGCAGGCACAGTGACATTGTCTCCTCATTGGCTGGAAATCGTTGTCATGGATCTAGAGATGCTGTATGCAATTGAGCTGTGGGCAAATGAGGTACATAATGCGATGTTATTATTTCTGTGGTCGTGGGTTGCGTAGTAATCAAGCTTTCGCCACGCGACGCTGTTTCTGTAGTCTTGAAATGAGACAATAGCTTTACTTTTTCTGTCGATGATTGCAATCATTTATAAACAATTTGGCCACTCTGTTAGCTCAGTTTGGTACATGCGAGACTACGGAGCGGACAGCATGTTTCGAATCCCTCAATGGGCGTTCTTGAAACCGGGTTGTTTGTGGGGTTGGTTGTCAAGGCTCCCAATCCATTAATTGGCTCGGTTCTTTCGGAGACGGGTCTTAGATTCGGTGGTGTCACCTCTAAAATAACCTAACAGTGTTGAAACTGGCGTTAAACCCCGACACTTACTTTATACTTTATCACTAAAAATATTGGACCCATGGAGACAAGCGCAGAACAATAGTACAAAACGATAAAGGCTGTCGGGTATTTCTGATATACTAGTTATGCAATAGTTGAAATAATTTATTTTTTTTTTTTTTG
>NW_004797310.1:2015470-2018688 GCF_000002075.1 Aplysia californica | reverse complement strand
TTTTATTTTGTTTTTCTTTTTTATTAGGGGTGTTGTTTGTTTGTTTTGTTTTTTCACATATTCCATTGGTTTTTATTGCTACCATTAAATTTTCGAACCCTCAATTATTGTCGTTTGCTTTGTGCTTTGTGAAAATAACAATCAAATTACAAAATAACAAGAGAAGAAGAAAGTTGCATAAGACCAAACAGAAGCATCGATTGGTACACATACCCTATTGACTTACATGGACATATCCAGATGGACATGTGGAAAAAACCCTCAACTCAATCTTCATTTTTCCCTGGCACACAAGTGACTCGAAAATGCCCTGGGTCAGTCCTTAAGGGACTTAACGATTTTATCACCATGGAGAGAAGATGTTAAGAACAAGGTAAAAACATGACCCTAAATTCAACGGTCAAGGGTTCTCAGGTCGTGGATGTGATGAGACCAACGCCCTGCAACGCCCTGTCCACTGCTACTTGTAGAAGTTTCAGACAGTACGGGCAGCTCGCGATCCTGTAACGACAAGGTCGTAACTCCAGTCTCTGCACAAAAAAATGGAGCTGTGTTGGTGCGCACGTCGTTCTTGACTACAAAATACACCCTGGCTGTTTAGCACTAAACCTGTTCTGGCATACCGTCGAAGTGAACAATCCCGTCAGAGAGGTTGTCTTACATCTTACGTCCAGATTGGTGATTTTCCATTTGTGTCACGACGCAGTGGAATCAGGCGCCTGCCAATTTGTGGATATATGGAGTCATTAGTATCACCTGAAAGCTGATTTATTTGCTTTGCGTCCAATGAAATAATATTCATCTATCTTGAATAGAACTCAAGATATTTGCGATTGAAGGAACCCTTGTTGCCTTGTTTCAGTGGTGAAATTAGCGGGGAAATGGCCACCAATGTTTAGTAACTCAAATAGCTAAAGAGTTCTTGAAAACAGAAAAATAACATATTTTGTGCCTTTAATCAATGTATTTCACTAGAATTCACATGGAAGTACTTTTTATATGGACATAAAAGAGGTTGAGCCAAAAAAATGATAAAAATTCGATAAAATTTTTCAAACTGACAGAACAATGCCTGCTTCTCCGATTTCTGTATTTTGACGAGCGCCTGATTTTTCCGCGATGCCTCACATATGTGTATTTATTGAGAACACAGGGATTGTGGGCCAAACATAGACCTAGAGGCCAACGGTCAGCTACAAAGGGGCGTTCAGAGCAGTGCACAGAGGTACATCTATAGTGGGACATGGCAACCTTAGCTCAAAGGGCTTAGATCTATACCTCAGAACCTAATAAAAAGATGTTTTTCTTTTGGAAAGCGTTTTGTTTAGTTTAGTTTTAGAGAGGTTTTACGGCGCTCGCAAGTGCATTAGGTCATATGAGTGCCAAGAGGTGGATGTCATCAGAGAAGTCCAAACGGGGAATCACTTTTGGAATCAGGCTTACTTTGCTCAGCTTTCTAGCCTCAACAGCACAAAATCTGCTTCGACTATCAAGGCACCCCGGAAATAGCAGTTCACAAGAGAGTGACAAACATACAAAAGAAGTAGAGAAAAATTACGATAGTAAGGATGAGGAATGAAAAAGCAGCAGTTCCCACATGTTGTCCCGGCTCAGTATGAGCATGATATTGATAAATCAGCCCATTTACAATTTTACTGTGCATAAGAACATGTTAATATCCCCCCTTTTGGAAATGGCCTAAAGACACTTCAGTCAGTATCACTTCCCCAGGGGTTAAGGGTTTTGTGACACCCCCAACTGCATAAGGTAAGAAGTCAAAAAGATTTATATTATGTCTTATTTCTTTGTTTGATTTGTTTCGGCTTTAATTGAGGTTCGAGATGCGAGTGAGTTGTTTGTTGAAAGTGGAAACGGGTCGGGGGGAGGGGGGGAAGGGGCGGGGTCAGTTTTTATCGACAGTATATTACCTGCGCCTTTGTGCTATGAACTTTATTTCCTGTCACTCACTGTCAAACAGATTCCAGTTTTCCAATTTGAATAAACTTTTTTTGTCTTTCTATCTTTTTCCTTGCACCTCTTAAATTCCAGCGGATGCCTCATTGTCTTTTCCCCAGCTGCTCCTCTGAAGAATAACATTAATTACTTGAACGTCTCAGCTGGTCTTCGTCTTTTTATCGTTCCCTAAGTCCCCGAAGAGAACTACCAAGCAGAAAAAAAATGTGGAGGAAGAATTTTGTTTGAAAAGGGAACATTGACAGTTAAGATTTTTCTTCACTGACCTGACCATGTAAATCCGACTAGTCGAATTAAAGTAGACCCACTTTATGTGGGGGGGGATACGCGGTAGGGAGGGGGGGGCGAAAAGTCAAAACTGCAGGGTTGATTCATGATTTCGCAATACTGTGTTTGTTTTTGGATGGCTATTCCTTCCCTGAAAGGGAGCGCTGTTCTAAAGAAATTCTCAGAAGTCTGTTTCTTAGAGTAAGTGTTCACTTTAAGCAGCAATTAATTGTAATTCTTGCTCTCACATTAAAGAAGAGGGGTAGACCGCCATATTATTGAAGCTTGAGAAAAAACAAGACCTTCCGGTATACAGTTTCTTCCCCTCTGTGCTCTGTCTGGAGTTCCTTATGGTGACTGTATTTAGAATATGCAATGCTGTAAATATCAAAAGAAGAGGAGACGACAAGTATTTCGAAATTGCAAAGAAATTATTTCAATATTCATACCAACATTACGCTACCATTGCAGGACCAGGACATTAAATAAAACCCATGAAAGCAGAATAACCGCATGCGAAATGAAATGTCTCCGCAAAACCCTTAACATCACAAGACGAGACAGGCAGAGAAATGAAGAAGTGAGAACAGCTATCGGCATTGGGTCCTGCCTGCATTACACAGAAAGACAGATAATAAAATGGTTTGGCCACTGGTTACGTATGTCTCCTGGCCAGCCAGCCTCGAGAGCGGACAACATCAAGCACTCAGGCTATAAAGGAAGAGGAAGACCACGCAAAAGGTGGATCGAGGGTGTCATGGAAACCCTGAGAAAACATAATTTCACTACTGAATGAGCTGCGGAGCTGGCCTGTCATAGAAAAATGCATCTCCCCTCGACGCTTGACGGCAACAGATGATGAAAAAGTAAAAGTAAGTAAAAGCAAAGATATTATTGCTGACCTTTTCGGAATCAAACTTAAATGCAGTCTTCGATAAAAGCATCATCTATCTATTTGTTTATCTATCTATCTATCC
>NW_004797310.1:2013408-2014747 GCF_000002075.1 Aplysia californica | reverse complement strand
CCACCTTTTTTTTTAAATCTCCACGGCGTCGCGGAACACTCCAATAGCAGGGCGAGCCTGTCCGCACGCGAAAAAGAAGTGCTGCAAGCACGCACGTCTTTTTCGGTCCTCGCGACTGCTCACGTCTAGTCGTGTCTGTCAGTGAAATCACCGATAGGAAATAAAGTAGAGTGCACTACTTCTTTCACGGCGCACTTCTTTTTTTTATTCTAATTTTTTATAGTTTTAGTACGTGTTTTACAGCACTTGCAACACAATAAGGTCATATTAGTGCCGAAGAATAGAGGTGTTACATGAGAGTAACATACACAAAAAAGATGGAGGAGAGATAGGGACGATAGATGAAGGGAAAGATGGAGCAAACCACACCAGAGCACCCGCCAACCGACCACTCAGCGCACTTCAGTAGTTGTGCGTGGCAGCATATTTTCAGCCTTAACCACAGTCACTTTCTTGGTTGAGTTCCCTGCATGTCTTGCTGTTGTCAGGCCAACTCTCATGAGCTGTGTTAACTGCTCACCCTCGAGGGAACTAGTTACTCACGCGCCCTCACCCACGCACTCGGTACAGAAACTTTCTCACAAGTCGACAAGCTTTTTGATTATCTAGTGCTTTCTGTGCTTCCATTTGTCTGAGGTTTTTATCTGCTTATCTGAATATTTGTATATTTGTATTTATCTGTCTATCCACCCATGTATATTATCTGTTCAGCTTTATTTATTTAGGTATAAGCATGAAGAAAACATGTAGGAAACATACAAAACATTATGTCATATTCATAATATTATAGTGTATAGATGTGGACTCTTTCGTCTGTCTCCGTTTAAAAAGAAATTCTAGCTTATTTCTATTAATTTGCCCCTGCCCACGAAACTTTGCATGGCACTTCTGCAGACCAGCCACCAAACAAAAAACATTTTTTCAAAAAATATTGATCCCGTAACAAAATGGTTTTTCTCTTTGGGCCCTATATTACAACTGCTCTTTGGATGCATTCAGTTGCTTAAACCACGGTCAAACGAAAGTGAACTAGCTATTATTATTACGTACACATGATGAACACACACTTATTCATAATGCTCTCTGTCTGCCTGTCTGTTTGTCTGTCTGTCTATAGTCTGTCTGTCTGTCTGTCTCTCTCTCTCTCTCTCTCTCTCTCTCTCTCTCTCTCACTCTCTCTCTTTCTCTCCAATACGAAATCAAACGCACGCCGACCCAGAATCATTCCAACTCATTCCTTGACCCACCCCAGCTTCCAGTTCTCTGTGTCAACAACTCCCGTCTATCCCCTCTTCCCTACCCTTATCACTCGCTCACTCATCCCCGGTACACCCACTTC
>NW_004797310.1:2008045-2010713 GCF_000002075.1 Aplysia californica | reverse complement strand
GGGGGGGGAGGGGGTCTTCACATGCACGAGAAGTCTCATAAGTCCGAAGAGGTTATAAATAGAACTACTTATAAACTCTTTGTGTAAGTGACACAAGTCATGCTTTTTTTTTTTTTCATTTTTGCTGCAATTCTTACGCTTTAGTAAAAAATATTAAATTATCGTAGTGCAAAGTAGGTGCATTAGAACTTTTGAAACTCAGTATATAATGGGTTTGGCGCCAATACAGTGACATTCCAAACACTCTGGTCCCAATCTTCACATTCACCTTCACTTATCCCGTAGACTGGATGTCCGTTGGGGCGCTTTTGAAGATTTGGCGACCAGCTTCCTCCACTTCTTCAGGTCTTCAGCTTTCCTGAGTGTATCTTTGAAGTCCAGGCCTGTCCATTCCTTCATGTTGTCCTCCCAAGTCTTCTTCGGTCTGCCTCTGATCCTTTTTCCCTGGACGCTGCCTTGCAGGATCATCTTGGCAAGGCGGGTGAACAGGTGAAGTGTCAATACCATTACAGTTTGCGTTTCCTGGCCAGAGTGAGAAGGTCAACATGGTCCAACTGAATTTTTAGATCCGTTGTTTGACTTCGTCATTTGTTATATGATCTTTGTATGAGATACCAAGAGTTTTTCGAAAGGTTCCGATTTAATGATTGAAAAAAAATCAGACAGAAAGCAAGCAGGAACTACGAAGACGTAGGTCTAGACTTATAGGGACAGAATCTAAAAGCAGACAGAAAGGGAGCTACAACAAACGCAACACACGTTTACAATAGAAACTCCATGATGAAAGAAGACTTGCGGGATTCTGTAGGCCACTGGTGTCCACCGTTGCAGAAAATGAGAGGGAGAATTCAAAAACTGCTCGGAAGAGAATCAGAGAGGCGTCGGACTGTCAGGCTGACAGACAGGCAGACAAAAGATTATGATAGAAAAAAAGAGAAACGGTAAAGAACGAGATGAAAGAGAAAGCGAAGGGACAAGAGAGAACATAAAAAGGGAGAAAGAGGGAAAAGAGGTTAAAACTTTTTTTTTAAAGAAAAGGAAACGAGGGGAGAGAGAAGAGGACATGAAGAAACTAGAATAAAACTATTATGTGAAAAAAAAACATAAAGACAAATCTGTAGCTGTAAAAGAACACTTTGTTGAGTGAGGTTTGATGGATACATGGGGTTAATTAATTTTTACTTGTGTTTCCTATAAACATTATATTACCTGTGGCACACCTACCGTGCGATTGTTTAGTCAAAACGTATTGTTAGATGTTTTTACTATGACTAAGAGTCATGTACGAGGTGCTAAAGATGAGAAGTGTTTCTGTAGAGAGTAACATAATTAGAAATAGAGGAGAGATAAGCGCGATAGATGTTTGATAGGAGAGACGGAACAAGCTTCATCAAAATACCCGCCAACCACCCTGGTTGTTGGATGCAAGCGTTGCGTCTGTTTCACACACTGTAATTTGTGTTACCAGCACTCACAGGGACTACTTTAAATGGCGAACTCCTGCGTAAGCAGTAGGAGTGCTCCATTGTCTTTGCCTCGGTGTATTTTTATTTGCAACTGTATTACACGATGTAGAGAGCAGCCTGGAAAGAGTGGCCTAGATCTTCTGCCCGGGCCACGCGGAGGTAACCGGCAACGAGAGAGCAGACAAGCTGACTGGAGAAGCAAAAGTGGGACGGAATTTGACACTGGACCCACCAACCGTCCTAACTGCTGTAAGGGAAAATTTGAGGAAGAATAGGGTAGATAGCGGTTCCCACACCCAAGGTAGATTGAAGGAGAAGGGGATCCAAAGAAGCGAAGGGAAACACAGCCACCTGTGCGGACCAGTCTGACGGATCTCTAACCAGATTATGATGCAGACTATAAGCAGACAGACTCTGGGGTGGATCCTGAAGAGGGGCGGGGGAGAGCAGAGATGGACATGTTCCGACTGTAGTGACCCCAACACTGTGGACAAGATGTGACAAGGTGTGTGTGTGTGTGTATTACACGATGTAACGCCAGTATGATTTAGTGATTTAGTGTTACACTGTCGTATGATTCGGTGTCTTTGTAATTGCAATATGTGAGAATTACTCTGAGACAGAGTATGGCTATTTCATTTATTGTATAAGTTTTCGTTTCAATAAACCATTATGTTACGTCCTGTGCGTGCTGAGTAATGTGGGTTTTTTAGTGACCATTTCCACATTAAAACTAAATGATCGTTGAAATTTTGAGTTTGAGTTGGAAGGACTCCTGATACACAGTGTAGCTGACCTGTCTTTAGCAAACAAACAAAAAAGAAAAGAGAGATGAAAGTGTGGTCGTGGTTGCGGTCTTCTGACGTCACGACAGCGGAGATGGAGGGAACGAAGAGAAGATGTATATTAGAGTCACGATGCAGTGGAGGAATCAGGCGCTCGTCAATTTTGGAGTATATGGAGATATTGCTACCATCTTAAAGATTGTTCAGTTGTCTTGCTATTGGCTAAAAAAATACCCATCTGTCTTGAATAGAAGTCAAGATATTTGAGATTGGAGAAGGTCGGGGTCTCCTGGTTTCAAAGGCAGAATTATTGAGAAAATAGCTGCCAAAGTTTGGTTATTTCCATAGTGTAATAGTCCGTGGAGTCTGAAAACTTACATTTTTGTGCCTTTAATTAACGTTTTTCTGTCAAATTCC
>NW_004797310.1:2006146-2007388 GCF_000002075.1 Aplysia californica | reverse complement strand
GAGAGAGAGAGGGGGGGGAGAGGGAGAGAGAGAGATAGAGAGAGAGAATGAATGTGTGTATGTGTGAGTGGGTTTATTCTTGTATTTGTATAGAAAAAAATGGGGGGAGAGGACCGCAAAACGCCGTGGTCAACTACCATCCCGAGAGGGCTTCTTGCACTGGCATAATAATATACACTGTATTTTTCTACGTAATGTATGAGATTTTTCCCTAACACGTCACCAAGCGACACCTAGTGGACTCTCTGGGTCTCATCACTCGGCGAGGTGATTTTCATGGACGAGACAACTGGGGTTTTTTTTGTCATGATTACAACTGCTATTATTATTTTATTTTACGCCCCGAACCGTTTCGAACCTGTCTGTGGGTCGTGAGGGCCCGGCCAATGTGAGAGGCATGCAACGTCGTAGCAGACAGGCGAGGATGCAAGGTACATACATGTATTATATTAGGGGACAGGAGGAGTGGGAAAAATGACCTGAAGACGGAGACGCACATTATTGTCTGAAATGAAGTCCTGGAGCCATTCGTGGGGGGCGTTGACCAAGATGGCCCAAAACAGACAGAGCTGAAGATCCTTTGTTGATGCCCTAAACGCCAGATGGCGTAACGGGTACATGTAGTAAGTTAAAAGGAGTAGAAAAGGAGGGAAAGAGGGGGAGTGTGTAGTCAAAAAAAGAGAGAAAGTGGGTGGAGGTGTGGGTAGATTATGTCCCTTAACGGCACACTGAAGCCCTGTATGCTATCCCTAAGTGACGCCATATAGGCTACATTATGAATCTATAGAATACGCTCCGAAAAATCCATAAGGGTCCAAAAAATGCGAGAAAAACACATCACGATAGACGCACGGAAAGACGCGTCCAAAATAGAAACACGAGGGAAGGGGGATGACATCACAAGAGAGAAGATTCAATGCCGCTGGCCACTGGCTCCAGAGAGAGAACAGTAAACTTGATTATGTCTCCGCTGGGAGTCGCCAGCGGCCAAACCGTCTTGACCGCACCCGGCAATGGCGGGGAAACAAAATTATCTCCAGGGGATGAGGACAGGGTCTGGTTCGCTGCTGGTGTAGTAGTTAGAGAGCTTGCCTGTGTCCCCAAGGCTAATGACATTGGAGTGAACGTATTCTTTAAAAGATATGAACGATATATGCGTACGCAAGTTTCTAAATTATGGTGTTGAGGAGGGGGGGGTGGAATAAGAGGGAGGTAAGAAAGAGCCAAAGTGAGAGAGAGAGA
>NW_004797310.1:2002836-2004358 GCF_000002075.1 Aplysia californica | reverse complement strand
TGTGTGTGTGTATGTATGCGTGCTTATGTGTGTGCGTGGTGAAACACCAAACCAATGTGCCAGGATCTGGACAATAAAGACGTGTCTTATCTTATCTTCCTTTTTGGAAGCCATTTTACTCTAGCATAAATCTAGGCGAGGTTTTGGGGGAATTGCTTCACATCTAAACATGAATACAATCGGCACTTACAATTGAAATACTCAAATTTTATGGCACAGATTGAAAGAGTGTAGGGGGAGGGGGGGGGTGAAGTCCATGTCCAAGGAAAGCAAACGATCGTGTCATCAGTTCGTTCTAAGGGCACCGTCGTCGTGGTATGGGGTTTCGCTATCGCATGCAGAAATCAAAAGTGCGATTCCCATGTGCTGATGCTTTTAGAGATCATGGTTTTTTTCAGAGGGGGGGGGGTTGTTGTTTGCTTTATGTTGTTGTTTGTTTATCTGCTTTATATCAAGCCTCTCTGTCTGTCTGCAGAGATGTTGTAACATCGTCATCACAGGTTTGGCCTTGACTGGCAGGGCTGAAGCAGTCCACCTGCGGGTGGGTGGTGGGTGCTCTGGTGTGGTTGTGGTTTATCAAAAATCTATCGTCTTTATCTCCCCTCCTTCTTTTTTGTGTTTGTTACTCTCTTATAACACCTGTAATCTTCGGCACTTATATGACCTTATTGAGTTGCAAGTGCCATAAAACTCTTACTAAAACTAAAACTAAGCAGCCCGCTTCCTTAACGATCCAAAAAGTGTCGATTTGGCTGGGGGTGGGGGAGGGCGTAAAACGCCTACATCTACGTTCTAAGTGGCGATTTCTGGTGCCCACGTAACCGCTAGATACTATGTTAAACTGCAGGACCAAACGAGATTTCTCTGTCACACCTCAGTGGATGGTTGACGGGCGATCAGGTGTGGTTTGCCTCTTCTTTCCCATCAAAACATCTACCGTCCTGATCTCCCCTCCTTCTTTTTTGTGTTTGTTACTCTCTTGTAACATATCTAATCTTCGGCACTTATATGACCTTAGTGTGTTGCAAGTGCCGTAAAACTCTTATTAAAGCTAAAAACCTCAGTGAGAAGCCTGCGTCAGGATAAATACATGTACTCTGTTTTCTTGATATGTACGCTCTTTTGAATGTCTGTTGTGTGGAGTGTGTCTGTTCTTTACGATGTCCTTCAAAGACGGATCAACCTGAATCATAAGCAGTAGCACATCAACTTGGTCAAGCCTTCAATCGGGTATTTTTAATGTTTTAATGCACTTGCAACACAAATAGCTCATGTAAGTGCTGAACACTAGAGGTGTTACCAGGGATAGAAAAAATACAAAAGCATACAAAAGAAGGGCAAGGACGATAAATATTTGACAGGGGGAAAGGAGCAAACCAAACCAGAGCACCAGCCAACCACCCACGAACAAGGTGTGGGGACAATGTTCCTGGACAATTAAATAACCAAGGTTTTGGTCATATGAGAAGTGGAGAGGATCTCTCTTTCTCTCTCTCTCTCTCTCTCTCTCTCTCTCTCTCTC
>NW_004797310.1:1990454-1999413 GCF_000002075.1 Aplysia californica | reverse complement strand
CTCTCTCTGTGTCTGTGTCTCTAGTTTTAGTAGAGGTTTTACGGCGCTCGCAACTTCATAAGGTCATATGAGCGACAGAAGATTAGAGGCGTTCACAGAATTCTAAGTGTAGAATTTTGTGGAGGTGTTATAAGAGAGTAACACAAATAAAAAAGAGGAAGGGGAGAAAAGGACGATAGATGATTGATAGTAAAGAAGAAGCAAACCACACCAGAGCACCCGCCAACTACCTACTCTGTCTCTCTCTCTCTCTCTCTCTCTCTCTCTCTCTCTCTCTCTCTCTCTCTCTCTCTCTCTCTCTCTCTCTTTTGGGGAAAAACTTGCGACTTCAAAGAGTTAAACCTCTACTAAAACGAAACTAAAGAGTGTGAAACAGGGATGTCCTACATGTATTATCAATATATAAGGGTGAAATTGTGGCAATCTTAATTAATCTTATAGTTGTATTTTGATATCAAAGACTGCAATCTGACGCAGTTTTGGTTCAGTACGGAACGAACCATTTTATTTTGTTTGATCCATGCGACGTGGGAAACTGTGCCACCACTTTCCGTACGCTTTACATAGCAGTCTGTCAAAATCATTTTTTGAGAAATACTGAAAGTTTTAAAGAGATCTTCGTACTAGAAGTGTTCTAGAATGTGAAGAATACAACCCCGGGGGTACAAAATGACCCTAGGGCGTACGGATAGGGTTTAACAGGGTCCTTACCCGCCCGTGGTTTCTAACCAAAGGGGAGTAAATCTGTATTAACAGAATCCTAATAAATAAAAAGCTGTCTACTTCCCCTGAATTTGTATTTTTCAAAGCCATGGCGTTGGTTGTTTTGTTCGTGAATGGAAGTGCATTTTTTGTAGACAAAATGTATATTTCTTTCTTTTTACTTTACTTTACTTATCTTTTAGTCCAGATGACAGTTAGGGCACCAAGGATGACCGGGCACCACTTTTCTCCATCCTTTTCTGTTAATTCAGCCTTTCAAAAGGCTTCACACAACTTTAATTTTGTTCATTGCTTTAATGTCTTCCCATCTTTTTTTGTCTGCTTTTCCTTCTCGCTCCTAGTTCATTGCCCTACAGGATCATCTTTGCAAGTCCTGTTCTTATTATGTGCCCATACCATCTCAGTTTGCTTTATCAGTGAAAAGGAATAAGCCTACAGGCCAGTACTTCTTCATTTTCAATAGTGGATTCTAAAAAAAGTAGATCTAAGCTACTATTCCTTCCAGAGATGTCAAAATCATGATGATGACGACAATAACGATTACCCCTTAACTGCTTTATTATGGTACCATGTTCCTCATATTTGGCCTTGAATGTTTTGTTATTAGGCCTAGGGCCATTAATTTTGTATTTATTAATTAGGGGAGGTTAGAACGTGATCATTGCTTCCCAATAAAGATTTCAAAGTAGCCTCCCCTGAAAAGAATGTTTCTCTACTCGAGTTCGGAACTCTTCAATGTGTGCCCAGCCCCCAGAGAGATTCTCCTTGCGGTCTCGAAGTCCTGTTCTGCAGTGTTGATTTCTGAAACTTGTGTTTGTTTTGCAGTTTCTACAACTGTTGCAGTGGTGATGCTTCGCTGTGAATAGGATACTGTTCTTATTTACCATTGGATATACTTTACTCAAGCAATGTCTTTGAAGGTAAGGAGATTGTTAGTTAGACTCTAAAACCTCTGGCTTGATTTTTGATAGAAGAGATAGAAATCTTGGATCTCTACACTACACTCACTGCAAGACAGCAGTGACTGTGACTGTGTAGATCTAGGCCTAGACTAGACATTACTAGACAACAGTGCAGTAGTGACAGTACAGATGCACTCGGTGCAATGCTGTGAGACTGGTAAGTCGGTCGATGCCTTTCGATGTCTTTCTCTGGCTTCTGGTTCATTCAATGCATGTGTGTAAGACCTAGAATCTAGTCCCATCAACAGTTGGGTCTTACATCCCAAGGGTTAGGGTTAAGATCTGGATCTAATCTAGATTATATTAGATCTAGATCTAGATCTAGATCTAGATTCTAGATCTAGATCTAGATCTAGATCAGATCTAGAGATAGATAATATAGATCAGCAGGTCTCTTCTGTATATTTGATTTTGGGGTGTTCGCTGGTAACCGTAATGGAAGCCCTCCCGACTCTAGATTCTATATCTAGATTCTGGTTTTTCGTGGTAAAGTTTAGACTTTGTGTTCTCAGCTCTTGACCTGGACAAGATGCCCCAGCTGGTTCCACCAGCCATCAGCCCCATCGACTATACTATAGATCTAGATCTAGATCCAGATATCTAGATCTAGATCTAGATCTAGACTCTAGATCTATCTAGTGCAGTCAAAAATTTGTGCCGGCCGCAGCAACTTAAATCCTAAAAGTATCTTTTTAACAGTTGAAGCATTGTCACCCATAGTGCCCATACTTGCACAGCTGTTTGCATCAATTTGTTTTTAAAACTTAGAAGTCATATTTTTCCACAACAATTGAGGCTAGATCTTAGATCTCTATTAGATCTAGATCTAGATCTTGAGATTCTAGATTAAAAAACTTTTCTTCTTCAAATGAAAATGGAATTGTTCACAGCACTTCCCGCTTTTCACACACATTTTGCATATTACACGTACACATGCATATATGAAGGGTGCTAGGCCTAGGGGAAAACCAACGATGTCAATTTTTTGGAGAAAATGAGCGTTTCATGGCCTTTTTTAGTCTTGACCTAGCCCTGTGTTTTCATCATGTGGAGAAATCTTAAGACCATCATAGTCTGTCTAAATGCTGGCAAGAAAAAGGTCACAAGGGGAAAACCAACAAATCCAATGAGTACAAAAAACTAGAGATCAGGGTGGAGTATCTGAGACTTGTTTCCCCCCTGTCTACCCTGATGAGCAATCAGCTGTCGTTTTGAGGTCATGTGATGCTGCTTTGTTTACACGCATTTCAAAACGGTATAGCAACCAGATGTGACAGTAAACTCAAATTTTTATATATTTTTTAAACATTCAAAATTAGAGAAAACGGGAAATTACTGTTCAAGTACAAAGAATATCAGCGCACATGATCCGTTTGCCCTGGAAAGAACTAATTAAATGTTTTAATGTGACTACTGATGATGAAAAATCTGCTTTATTAGCATGATTTCAATAGTCTCAGTCACAAATGCCAGCAATACAGCATACACTTGCGTCACTGATTCAGTGGACAAGATCAAAACCAGACGTCCTCGCCAGACTGTTTTATAATGAAGCGAAATCCCATCGTTATACTCCATCAGGGTGGAAAGACGTAGAGCTGCTATTACAGTCCCCATCTGCTTCCCTGCACTTCTGTCAGTATCTGATGACCAAGGCCGTCAATTTCTCGATGGTTTTACACATGATAAATTGGAAATCTTCATATGCCTTACTTTGTAAAAAAAACCCCATTGGAATAGCCAATGAACCGTAAAAAGATCTTTCAGCATTTCAACGCCCCTCTCTATTAACATTATGATGATGAACATTCGTTGTTCCTCTGGTCAGCTATTAAACCAAATTGCATTTAAAACCTCGGGTCTTATCTTGTTACTCATTCCTTTGTGTGATATTTTTCTCTTCTTCTTTGCGTTCCCCTGCCTATATCAAGAGTAGTCGACTGCTGGTTCTTCGACCTGCAGGGTAAATGATTTTTACGTGTATACATGCGACCGTTTTCCAACTTAATAGGGCCCTAGCAGCCATATTCCGATTTCGAAGGTACTATGGTTTTATACTGACTAGAGTATTTTCAGTTTTGGTGGGAATTAATTTTGAATTTTGCCTACTCCATCGATTTTAGGACCACCAAGGGATCTTTAACATGCCCAACTTGCAAGCGGGATCTCCGAGAATTTTCGCCCTTCTCCGAGACTCCCACCCCCCCCCCCCCCCCCAAATAGACCCACCTCTATGTGGTGGTGGGAGGGGGGGGGGGGGATTTGTACTCTTCAAACAGGAAGAGAAAAAGAGGAAGCTAACGTGTCAAGGGGTGACCCCAAAAAGGGACACATGTGTATATTATATTACTTTACTGTATTTTACTCTTTTCCTATTGTTGTTTTATTTTATTTCATGTTATTATTATTTATATTATTGTTAAATTATTATCACTTTTCTTTTTTCCTCTCTCCATCGACTACCTGTCTTTGACCTGAAGTTGGGATGGGTTTTGGTGGGGTGGGAAGCACAGGTTCATTGTCAGCACTGTACTGGATGTGACTTAACTTAGACTTACATAGATAGGGAATACCCAGCTACATACATGTATTAAGCATGCATTTATCAGAGAGCCCTTCTATGACTGCGGAGAAGGTGCAGAGACCATTTGCATCTTGCTTGCTGACAACATTAACCCTCTGGGACTTGCCATGCCTTCTCCTGCCCCCATCTTTGGGGATGAAAGGACTTGGTTGCTCTGGGAGGGGGTGGGGGAATCCAACTTTCAATTAATTGTTTAAATTATTACTACTATTAAATTATTTATTTATTTTTATTGGACAGAGGTGTTTCAGCAACACACAGCAAAGTTCTCTATGCTCTTTAGCGTCTTTCCCTTCTTTATCTCCTCAAACAACTTCTCAATATAATGCAACAGACACCAACATACCCATTCATTTTTGTATATGATCTCTCTGTGATAGAATTGGGTCTTTGTTTGTTCTTGTGGCATTGCACCTACAGCCACTGCTTTTATCTCCTACCCTGGGATGGAAGGAAAATCACTGAACAACCAGTTTAAGATGCTATTCATAAATGACAGAATCCCATACGAGCTGAGACGCCGCCTCAGTAATCAAGGTCCTCTCCAGGTCTTAGTGGGCAACCAAGCTGGCCTGGTGGATTGTTATTGAAAGAAAAAGAAAATCAGAAAACAGAGAAAATGGAAAAATAAGAGAAAACACCCCCTACAACTTCTAATGGAAAAGAGAAGCTTATGGACTTCTATATTCTTCAAGCAAATTTCTATGGCTTGGAAAAGAAAAAAAAAAACCCACTATCGAGGAAAATTTTGTATGAGAAAGGAAAATCCACATTGCTCTATTACATGAAACTCTCCTTTCTTCCTGTGACATACACATCACTGGTATACCCCATATCCATGCAAATGTGAAGGTTGCCAAGGTATTTATAAACTATTATCTATATCAGAACATTTTCATTTTGAAATTTAAAGATTTAGGTCTTGAGAGATCAGTATGGAGTAATAAATCTGTAGTACTTAAGTACTGAACATGACCAAAGAAATAGAGTAGGTCTATAATGATAAACAGTCACAGGCAATTACTAGAATAATGATTACTAAGCAGGGCCTGAGAATTTTTTTTTCTCAAATATATGGTGACATTGTGGCAGGCCACAAACTGACTTCACAGACAGGATCTTGCAGCTGGCCATAGTTTGGTGACTCTGGGAACATAAGAAGAAAGTTTTAAAGTGACAGTTTTCAGACCGACAATGTCCCCATTTAAAAAAAAAAAGGGGCAGGCAGTTCAATCCTAATGGGATGTTCAATTATATTCTCTTTATTCATATAATATATATATACTATAATCATGGATAATCATATTATAAAAGGATACCAATTAACCAGTTCACTCTTTTAATGAATTCATAAGTCTTATAAATACCTTCAAAGAATTTTTTTTTGTTTTTCATTTCCCACCTGAATCTTAGGAGTTGAGTAAGTTGGCTCCTGCGGGAGGTTGGAGGGCACCTCTGGTAGGTCCTACTTCTTTACTTTCCCTCTGTTGTTTCTGTCTGTCTGTCTTACTTTTTCCAGCTAAATGACCATTATTATTGTTTCGAAGTGCTTCTCTTTACTAAAAGAAAAGAAACAGAAAAAAAGTTATTCTTTTATTTCCAGTTCAAAAGACTTCTCACATAATAACTGCCCGTTTTTTTTTTTACTACGTAAATGGCTTTGTAATTCAATTTCAGTGAAAAAATTTGACTCATTTTTTGTAAAACTCAATCTATTCCAAGAAATTAGAGTGCTTTTTTTGCGAGCATCGAACAAATCAATGGAAAATGAAACTACAGTGCAGCCTTTCTATGAGGACATCGTCGAGAACAGAAAAAAAACATGTCGTTATATAGATTTGTCGTTATAGAAAGGCAACGAAAAAATATATTATATAAAGAAAAAATCAGGTCGCTATTCAGTGGATGTCGTTGTATCGAAGGTCGTTATAGAGAGGCTGCACTGTAAGAGTTTGATTTTCATAATCGATCAAATTTTATATCTTTTGCTGTAGTAAACTAATTATTTCTTTTAACTTTTGAATTGCAGAAAGAAACTCCATCTGACCAGCAGCTGCATCTGGCTGCTCTGCAGGGTAACCTTGACCAGCTGAAAAAGACTCTGGATTCTGGACGTGTTCATGTGGATTGTAAAGACAAGGTAGGATCATGCCTGTTACAATAACTGAAAAATGTTGTTGAAAACATTTTTTCTATTTTGTAAAGCCGTTTTGGATGATGTCAGGATCATTTAGAATAATTATCACTACTGTGAAAAGATATCTGAGTATTGTATGTAGCAGGTAGTAACTGTAAACAGTCTGTGAAGAGCTTTCCAGAGTAAAAGAGTGATTATTTCTTGTATCTCTGTGAAGGTCTGTCACAGAGTCTTTCACATCTCTGCAGTTGAGTAACTTGCTTGGGCCTCAAGTTCTTCTCCTTCAAATGTCAAATCTGAAACAGACATCGACAATCATTGTTCGCCACTATTTTCTCTGCTTGGGGGCTCTCAAAAAAGCTATGTGTATCTAATGTTATATATATATATTTATTTTATCCCAGTCTTTTCCTGTCTCTCATTGACAGTTCAAACTCTCTAGAAATAAAATAATTTATTCTTGGTCTACCTCCGCCTGTTTTACCTTCTATTTTCCCAGTGAGAGCAAGGTCTTTTATTAATTGGGTTTAAGTGTCCTAGGAACTGTATTTTTGTCTCTTCCTGCTTTAAAAAGTAACTCGATCTATCCCGCTCCTGACTTCTTTCTTTCGTCTGCCTGTTCATTCCACATCCCTAAGACTCAGTGCACAGAGAGAGGATCTAAATTTCTTCCCTTCCGTATGGTTCTTTCTTTTTCAATTTTGTTATTTATATTATAACAAAGAACATAGCTTGTCAGTACACTTTTGTAAAGTAAATTTGTATAAGCCAGGTTTCATTGTTATCATCAGAACCTTGTTACCGTATCTATTTTTAAAAATAAAAGTATGCTCAGAAAACAGTAAAAGTAAAGTTTGTTGTGTGTACACCCCATTAGCGTTTGGTCAATTTAGTTCTGATAGAAACTGTATGATAACATTATGATGCTAAGTGATTAGAAGGGATCTCCACTTATGTACATCAAAATAAGACATTGGATTTGAAGTGCTTGCAAAGTGTTAGCTCTTTCGGTGACAATTCTACTCTTTTGAGTCAACCAGAGACTCAGCCAAACTAAGTGATAATGTGCCTTTATATCTCAACCAGAATGCTTCCCACAGTGACACAGTTAATTACAAAATTAGCCTTAATATCATGTCATTCTGATCAAAGGGGTCCATATTCAGCCTTCAAAGTGGCCCACATTGTGTTCAGAGGGTGGTGTAGGCCTACCTCAGTCCAGTCAAAATAGAAGCTTTATAAATGTATTTGGGTTTATAGATGATGAGCTCATTGCTTTCTCCTTTTCTTTGTTTTAACGAGGAACTGTGTACTGTACAAACACTCTCTAATCCTTTGTGTGTACAGGCTTAGGGTAGACGTTGGTGGGCTTTTGTCTAGATTGGGAACTAAGCCTTATATAAACAGAGATAAATCGGGGACGCGAGGATGTAGAATATATATATAAATACATGTATATGTATGCGTCCTTGCGTCCCTGTCTTACTTTTTCGCAGCTAAATGACCATTACTATTGTTTCGAAGTGCTTCTCTTTACTAAAAGAAAAGAAAAAGAAAAAAAAGTTGGTCTTTTATTTCCAGTTCAAAAGACTATTA
Source organism: Aplysia californica (assembly GCF_000002075.1). Taxonomy (NCBI): domain Eukaryota; kingdom Metazoa; phylum Mollusca; class Gastropoda; order Aplysiida; family Aplysiidae; genus Aplysia; species Aplysia californica. The sequence continues at coordinate 1,991,411 of NW_004797310.1, read as the reverse complement.
TATATATATTTGTGTGTGTGTGTTCTTTTTGACATTTTGCTTCGTGTGTGTTTCAAGAGCATCATTATGGATTTTTGTCAGCCCATTATGGTGCATAGGCCTATGCATTATTGTTCTAGTGATCACCTTAATCCTTATTTCTTCTACTTTGCGTAAGAATTGTATTCTCCTTTGCAAAATGTGTTGGTCACGAGACGAATTATACTGTTGCAAAAAAATGATCTTGTCCGTGTGGTTTAGCAACAACAAAAAATGTAATACAATACATACAGCAACACAGACCACACTTAAGTGGGGTATTTAATGTTGAGTGGAGGCGCTGTACTTTAATTGCCCACAGAGAAACACTCACACTACTCACAGTTTAGGCCATTCCCAAAGGGGGGATATAATGTTCTTATGTACAGTAGAATTGTAAATGGGCTGATTTATCAATGGCATGCTCATTATTACTCATACTGTGTCGGAACAACAATGAGGGTACTGTTGCTTTTTCTTTGCTCATCCTTACTATCGTCATTTTTCTCTTCGTCTTTTGTATGTTTGTCACTTCTGAACCGCTATTTCCCAGATGCCTTGATAGTCGAAGCTGACTTTGTGCTGTTGGGGCAAGTGAGGTGTTACAAGCCTGATTCCCCTTTTGGACTTCTCTGTTGACATCCACCCTTTGGCGCTCATATGACATATAAATACATATATATATAGTTTCGAGCGCAGTAAAACCTTTCTAAAACTAAACTATACACACATTATAATCTTCGCTTCAGAACGCACTCATCTGCAACATTCATATGACCTTATTTTTATTATGTAGTTGCCAGCGCCGTAAAACTTTTACGGAATTAAAAACACAAGTGCAAATAATGAAATACGCTTTCTTACTCCTTTTGTGGGCGACACCCCCGACACAACACTGCACTCACTCTCTCTCTCTCTCTCTCTCTCTCTCTCTCTCTC
>NW_004797310.1:1988317-1989332 GCF_000002075.1 Aplysia californica | reverse complement strand
ATGGTTGGTCGGTGCTTTGGTTTGCTCCTTCTCTTTCTTATCAAACATCTATCAAATAATAATAGTACTACATGTAATAATAATAATAATAATAATAATAATGAATTGCATTTATATAGCGCATATATCCACTGTACAATGGCCTGTGCGCTTAACATGAAATACAATATTGTGGATTTACCAATCCATTTTATAGGCACATAGTATTACATACGCATGCTCACACATACTCACGCACACACGCACCCACACACACATACATACACATGATACACACTTACGTACATACGCACATAATATACAAACTCACGACGATCTACAGCTTGGATATATTCGGTCTAATAATCAACCCTATTCTCCCTTCCTTTTTTTCTTTGTACGTGACTCTCTTAATACCTTTAATCTCCGACACTGCTATGACTTCGACCAATGTGTGTTGCAAGTACCCAAAACCTCTTGCTGACTAAACAACAACGCTGTTCTCCTTTTTTTCGGTTACTAGTCCTAGGTAAAGTGAAGTTTTAATCTGCAACATATCGTCGCCTCAGAACTATTTTGTCCAAAGTGCCTCTTTACTTAAGTACACTTTTGACAAAACAGTTAATATGGGTCGACGATATCTTGGGTAAAGCTTCCCCTCGTATGAACACATTTGGTCGCTTTTAAGGACAAGCCTAAGCGGGCTAACCCAGATTTCGGGGGTTTCCAGAAATCTTGACCAACACCAAAAGTGCCCTACGAGGAGGAGAAGTTTGGTTTCAGTGGTGTGTATATTTGTTTGGTTATAGAGAAAACTCTCCTTGTCTTTTAAAGAAACTGAACAAGGGTCCAAAAACTTTACCTTCGATTTACTTAAAACATCATTTTTAGGGATAGCCCCCTTGTGTGCTTAAAAGCGACCATTTGTTTTGTAAACGTTATACGTGTTGCTGTGATTGCTTGTCAGGAAGAGCATAACTGTTTGCACTAAATATCAGAATCTCTCTCTCTCTCTCTCTCTCTCTCCTCTCTCTCT
>NW_004797310.1:1985260-1986949 GCF_000002075.1 Aplysia californica | reverse complement strand
TCTCTCTCTCTCTCTATCTCTCTCTCTTTATGTCCCTCTCTCTCTTTCTCTCTATCCTTTCCCTCTCTATCTCTTTCTCTCTCTCTTTTTCTCTCTCCCTCGGAGAGAATCTTTGGTGTGACCTTCGCTTCAAGACAGTCATCGCCAAAAATACCCGTATTTAATTGTCCTTCAATCTGGTTCCCCTCCTGGCCAGCTGATCGTTGCTGAGGCGAGAGACCCATCTTGTTATTTCGGTTGTTTTGTTTTAGTTAGGTTTTCCGGCGCTAGCAACTGCATAAAGTCATTTGAGCGCCAAGAGATGGATGCATAGCAAACTAGAGTCTTTTAGTTCGCTATGGGTGGATGTCAGTAGAGAAGTTCAAACGGGGAATCAGGCTTACTCTGCTCATCTCTCTTTTAGTTTAAGTAAGGTTTTACGGCGCTCGCAACTGCATAAGGTCATATGAGCGCCAAAGGGTGGATGCCAAAAGAGAAGTCCAAACGGTGGATCAGGCTTACTCTGCTCACCTCTCTAGCCTTAACAGCACAAAGTCTGCTTCGACTATCAAGGCACCCCGTAAAATAGTTCACAAGAGAGTGACACGCATACAAAAGAAGTAGAGGAAAATGAAGATTGTAAGAATTAGGAAAGAAAAAGGCAGCAGTCCCCCCCACCCTATGTTGTTCCGGCACAGTATGGGCATGACATTGATAAATCAGCCCATTTACAATTGTACTGTGCCTAAGAACATGTTAATATACCCGGGGGTGTGACCTTCACCTCAAGATAGTCATCGCCAAAAATACCCGGATTTAATTTTTCGTCCATCTGGCTCTCCTCCTGACCAGCTGATCGTGGCTGAGGCGAGAAACCGATCTTGTTATTTCATGATTGCCCCCCACACACACGCGTGCACGCACACGCACGCATACACACACCACATTCCCCTTTTTGTTTCCCCATCCTCGCTCTCCATCCCCAAATTCTTATCGTCTCATTCTTTCTCTCTATCCCCTGATACATATCGCCCCATCCTTTCTCTCCATCCCCTGGTACGTATCGTCCCATCCTTTCTCTCCATCCCCTGATACGTGTCTTTCCGTCCTTTCTCTCCATTCCCATGCATATTTGTATTGTCCCCTTCTTTCTTTCCATCCCCTGATACGTATCGTCCCGTCCGTTCTCTACATCCCCTGATACGTATCACCCCTTCCTTTCTCTCCATCCCCTGATACGTATCGTCGATCCTTCCTCTCCATCCCCTGATACGTATCACCCCTTCCTTTCTGCCCATCCTCTGATTCGTGTCATTCCGTCCTTTCTCTCCATTCCCATAATAATATATTCATATTGTCCCACCCTTTCTCTCTCTATCCTCGATTCATGTCGTCCCATCCAACCTTTCCATCCCCTAGTTCGTATCGCTACATCCGTTCTCTCCATCCACTGATACGTATACTTCCATCCTTTCTCTGTCTCCTTATCATCTCATCCTTTCTTTCCATCCCCTGATGCGTATATCGTCCCATCTTTTCTCTCTATCCCCAGATACGTAACGCCCTCTCCTTTCTCTCTATCCTTTAGTTTGAGTCGCTCCGTCCTTCAGATTCCTTCCTCATGACGTCGTTTTTTGCAGCCTACACGTTATCCTTCCTCCTCCTCCTCCTTCTCCTCCTCCTCCTCCTCCTCCTCCTCCTCCTCGTCCT
>NW_004797310.1:1979443-1980438 GCF_000002075.1 Aplysia californica | reverse complement strand
AAAAAAAAAACAACAACGTATAGGCGTTATCGTGCTATGATTCACCCTGAGCTACAATAAACTCATCACCTGCAATAAGATCTGTTGGCCCAAAGATTCTTGTTGAACTGGCGTGTTGGTTGGTGGTTGGCGGGTGCTCTAGTGTGGTCTGCTCCTTGTTTTCTATTATACATCTATCGTCTTGATCTTTCCTCCTTCTTCTTCTTTATGTTTGTTGCTCCCTTGTAACTCCTCTAATCTTCGACACTTATATGACCTTATTGTGCTGCAAGTACTGTAAATGTCTTACAAAAGCTAAAGAGCAGGCTCGACTGTACATTTTTCTTTTAGCGTCAATGATGTCAAGTGACGACCTTCATATACATGTGGGTGGTTGGCGGATGCTCTGGTGTGGTTTGCTCTTTCTTTCTTATCAGACTTCTGTCGTCATTTCCCCTCCTTTTTTGTGTATGTTACTCTCTTGTAACACGTAATCTATTCTTCGACGCTTATTATATGACCTTATTGTGTTGCAAGTGCCGTAAAACTCTTACTAAAACTAAAACTTTATATACATGTATGAGTAATTCCTGGCAAAATATGGGCGTTATCGAGCGGTGACTCACCTTGAATTACAATTAACTCGTCACCAGCAGTAAGATCTGTTCGCACCTAGATTCTTGCTGATCTGGTGTTGTTTCTGTATTTTGTCTGCTCCGCCCGAGCGATTCTAAATCTCTTTCTCCTCGAATACTCCGCGATGTGTTGCTCTGGCGGATTCTGTTTGTTTTACCCCGCTTTGTAAGGGAGGAAGGATCACCCCCGCAGTAGTTCAGGGGAAGTCGGTAAGGTATAATGTTTGTTTTATTTTGGTTCGTTCAGGCAAAGGATACTCCCTCTTTGGTTCTGGGGAGATGTGCGACTATTTTGGCGGCGGCGTTGGGTAGATCTATACGCTTCATGTGTCTCTGAGTTTTCGTTTTGAGCGAATTTTCTGTTTCTCTTTCTTTCACACA
>NW_004797310.1:1974241-1975508 GCF_000002075.1 Aplysia californica | reverse complement strand
AGAGTCTATTGGTTTTGATTTTCTTTGCTCTCAGCTAATCTGTCCATTCTTTTCAGGTCTCTGTCTTGTCCAGTTATCACTTCCTTCCTAATTTACGTCTGCGCCACTTCTGAGCGGGCGATGTTTGATTTTTCTTCGTCCTTTTTTGTGGTAGGCACGCGGTTAATGGTGTACTCGCACTTGGAGTGGGAAGCGATTTACTGGCTAACCAAGAACTTGTTGCTAAATTGACTGGACTGGAGGCGTGAGACGTTTAGCTGGTGGGAGAATCGAGCTACCGGGGTGAACGTGCCGCAGGCTGGGTGGGAGTGGGGGCGATGGATGATACTTTGGGAAAAGTCAACTTGAGACCTCTTTTTGTGGGTGGTTGGTGGTGGGTGCTCTGGTGTGGTTTGCTTCTCCTTTCCTACCAAACATCTATCGTCCTTATCTCTCCTACTTCTTTTTTCGTTTTGTTACTCTCTTGTAACACCTCTAATCTCCAGCACTTATATGACCTTATTGTATCACAAGTGCCGTAAAACACTAAGTGGGTGGTTGGCTGGTGCTCTGGTGTGGTTTGCTTCTTCGTTCCTATCAAACATCTATTGTCTTTATCTCCCCTCCTTCTTTTTTATGTGTTACTCTCTTATAACACCTCTAATCTTCGGCACTTATATGACCTTATTGTGTTGCAAGTGCCGTAAAACACTGACTAAAACTAATACAGACCTCTGTTCGGAGCTGACTGACTCGGCGTAGTGCTCGCAATTCCGGGGTCCCCGCCCTGTGTGAGGCCAGCGGCGTCGTTCGGCTGAAGACTTTTATGAAGCCCCACCAGGGCAGTACTACTCACTGAAGTGTCTTCAGGCCATTCTCAAAGGGGGGATATTAACATGTTCTTATGCACAATAGAATTGTAAATGGGCTGATTTATCAGTGTCGTGCTCATACTGTGCCGAAACAACACAGGGAGAACTGATGCGTTTTGTTTACTCATCCTCACTATCGTCATTTTTCCTCTACTTCTGTTGTATGTTTGTCACTCACTTGTGAACTGTTATTTCCAGGGTGCCTTGATAGTCGAAGCAGACTTTGTGCTGTTGAGGCTAGAGGGGTGAGCAGAGTAAGCTTGATTCCCCGTATGGACTTCTCTGTTCACATCCACCCCTTGGCGCTCATAAGGTTTTATGCAGTCGCGGGCGCCGTAAAACCTTACTAAAACTAAAAGTTAAAAGACGTTTATGACTTATTTTAAGAATGGGGGTGGGGGTCGGGGAGAGGAGGG
>NW_004797310.1:1970359-1972110 GCF_000002075.1 Aplysia californica | reverse complement strand
GGGGGGGGGCTATTAATATGTTCTTCTTCACAGTAGAATTGTAAATGGGCTGATTATCAGTGTCATGCTCAAACTGTGCCTGAACAACATGATAGTCGAAGCAGACTTTATGCTGTTGAGGCTAGATAGTTGAGCAGAGTAAGCCTGATTCCCTGTTTGGACTTCTCTGTTGACATCCACCCCTTAGCGCTCATCTGAACTTGTGCAGTTGCGAACGCCGTAAAACCTTACTAAAACTAAACTAAAAGTGCCTCTCCCAAGGACACAACATCGGACCGAGTGGCGGCTCAAGCTTTCTGTTTGTCTTACTTTTTTCTATGCACAAAGTGATCATTCTTGTGTCGATGTGGTTCTCTTTACTGAAACAAACAAACATCTGGCAAGTAGGGGTGAAGCGACCTGGTCCCTCATTGATGCAATCTGTGTCTTTACATAACATGTATCTATACATTTAGATTGTTCATTTTGTACATTTTTTAAATTCTATTCAGTCTACAATGTACTTTATTCAATGTTTCATTCGTTTGGTTTTTTTTACTTATGGCCCAGTGTGGGTGAGATAATCTAGACAGCACTAGTGGGTAGTTGGCCGGTGCTCTGGTGTGGTTCGCTCCTTCTTTCCTATCGTTTTTGTCTCTCCACCTCCCTTTCTTGTTTGTTACTTACTCTCTTGTAACACCTCTAATCTTCGGTACTTATAATGTGACCTCACTGTGTTTCAAATGCCGTAAAATGCTGACTAAAACTAAACTGAACAACTGCGCTAACTTGTCCCTTACATAACATAGAATAATATGCGTGTATGTCAGCAGTGGGTCATGTTGCCCAACCACTCAATTGCCCCTTCTTGATGAGATATTTATGGTTTTTGTCGTTCGTTCAGCACACTAGACTAGAACCACGCGTGTATTTCAAAAGCCTTGCTCTTGAGGATCCTTGGAGTAGGTGATAAAAACCGAGAAACAGTTTCAGGATCGATATGCTCGTGTTTAGCCAACAGTTGTATAGGCTGTGAACTGCTTTGCTCTCTCTGTTTTGTTTTGTTAGTTTGTTTTTTGTTTGTTTTTCTCAACTGTCTGGATCGGTTATTGGTAATCGAAATGGGCTTACATAACATTGGCTTCCATGCAGTACGTCTCGTTGTACTCCGTCAAACTAGGAAGAATAACCTAATGCCTGGATTTATTGTTATGTTGGCCACAAGAGGCAGTTGGCAAAGTCAATATTTATTGTGTCGTGACGTTCAGTGGTTTGTTCACTCATGTAAAGTGCCGTTGTATCGTTAGTTTCACACACCTTCTCTTTTCTTCATTTATTGCTTCTGCCTATTGGTTTTGCTCTTTCTTAGAATCAATAGACAGTTATAATGTTGTCCGTGTGCTTTTCTCTGTTCAAACTAAGTTAAACTAAGAAAGGTCACGGCATTAAAAAAAATAATTTTTGTGATTCCATTTCGCTACCTCGGAATGGCAAAGTTCTATCTGGTCAGCACCTAGTTTGAGAAATTTGACGTAGAACGTTTTGAGATTCACTATATGTCATACAATCTTTTTCGAATGCAATTCTTTGAATATCTTGAAAACAACACCGAATATTGTTACGATTTTGATAGAGCCGACAAAGCATTTATTGCTTTCTGACTTCGTGGTCTTTGTAACTCAAAACGGCCGAAAATGTCGGATAGAGCTTCGTAATTGTGAGGTAGCGATTGCTGCTATTCCCTGGTACCAGTTGGTCGCCAATGGGGCATA